>NC_091991.1:175511014-175814347 GCF_044704955.1 Pristiophorus japonicus | reverse complement strand
CCTTAATAATTCCATCATTTTACCCACCACTGAGGTCAGGCTGACCGGTCTATAATTCCCTGCGACTTGAATACATTCAATGAGCTAGCCTCAACTGCTTCCTTGGGCAGAAAATTCCACAGATTCACAACTCTCTGGGAGAAGAAATTACTTCTCAACTCGGTTTTAAATTGGTTCCCCCGTATTTTGAGGCTGTGCCCCCTAGTTCTACTCTCCCCGACCAGTGGAAACAACCTCTCTGCCTCTATTTTGTCTATCCCTTTCATTATTTTAAATGTTTCCATAAGATCACCACTCATCCTTCTGAACTCCAATGAGTAAAGACCCAGTCTACTCAATCTATCATCATAAGGTAACCCCCTCATCTCCGGAATCAGCCTAGTGAATCATCTCGGTACCCCCTCCAAGGCTAGTATATCCTTCCTTAAGTAAGGTGACCAAAACTGCACGCAGTACTCCAGGTGCGGCCTCACCAATACCTTGCACAGTTGCAGCAGGACCGCCCTGCTTTTGTACTCCATCCCTCTCGCAATGAAGGCCAACATTCCATTCGCCTTCCTGATTACCTGCTGCACCTGCAAACTAACTTTTTGGGATTTATGCACAAGGAACCAGCAGCAGAGTGGCGCAGCGGAAGCGTGCTGGGCCCATAACCCAGAGGTCGATGGATCGAAACCATCCTCGGCTAATGTTACTCCAAAAGAGTTTCATGCACAAGGACCCCCAGGTCCTTCTGCACCGCAGCATGTTGTAATTTCTCCCCATTCAAATAATATTCCCCTTTACTGTTTTTTTTTCCCAAGGAGGATGACTTCACATTTTCCGGCATTGTATTTCATCTGCCAAACCTTAGCCCATTCGCTTAACCTATCCAAATCTCTTTGCAGCCTCTCTGTGTCCTCTACACAACCCGCTTTCCCACTAATCTTTGTGTCATCTGCAAATATTGTTACACTACACTCTGTCCCCTCTTCCAGGTCATCTATGTATATTGTAAACAGTTGTGGTCCCAGCACTGATCCCTGTGGCACACCACTAACCATCGATTTCCAACCCGAAAAGAACCCATTTATCCCGACTTTCTGCTTTCTGTTAGCCAGCCAATTCTCTATCCATGCTAATACATTTCCTCTGACTCCGCGTACCTCTATCTTCTGCAGTAACCTTTTGTGTGGCACCTTATCGAATGCCTTTTGTAAATCTAAATACACCACATCCATCGGTACACCTCTATCCACCATGCTCGTTATATCCTCAAAGAATTCCAGTAAATTAGTTAAACATGATTTCCCCTTCATGAATCCATGCTGCGTCTGCTTGATTGCACTATTCCTATCTAGATGTCCCGCTATTTCTTCCTTAATGATAGTTTCAAGCATTTTCCCCACTACAGATGTTAAACTAACCAGCCTATAGTTACCTGCCTTTTGTCTGCCCCCTTTTTTAAATAGAGGCGTTACATTAGCTGCTTTCCAATCCGCTGGTACCTCCCCAGAGTCCAGAGAGTTTTGGTAGATTATAACGAATGCATCTGCTATAACTTCCGCCATCTCTTTTAATACCCTGGGATGCATTTAATCAGGACCAGGGGACTTGTCTACCTTGAGTCCCATTAGCCTGTCCAGCACTACCTCCCTAGTGATAGTGATTGTCTCAAGGTCCTCCCTTCCTACATTCCCGTGACCAGCAATTTTTGGCATGGTTTTTGTGTCTTCCATTGTGAAGACCGAAGCAAAATAATTGTTTAAAGTCTTAGCCATTTCCACATTTCCCATTATTAAATCCCCCTTCTCATCTTCTAAGGGACCAACATTTACTTTAGTCACTCTCTTCCGTTTTATATTGCCCGGGACAATCCAGAGCGGTAGCCGATTCACTAACCCATTGTGTGTGACAGCCAACATTGCACTGCCTAGCACCGGAATGATTTCTTTAGTGTAAGTCCGTAATTGTGTCTCAATACGTGCTAATTTGGGTCTACTGGCTTTAAGTGGCCATAGCTTCTCAAATTGCTGAACGCCCATGAGTGACTGACTGGCCCCAGTTTCCAGCTCCATGCGTACTGGGATACCGTTTAATAAAAACCCTCATCATCATTGGTGGCGTTTTGGTGTATGAACTATGAATATTCGCCACATGGACCCGCTGAACCTCGGCGTCCATCGATTTGCCCCAAAAGTCATCCTGCCTCAAAGAACCCTCTTCTGGTCCATCCGCCTCATATATTAGTCTGGTTGCAGACTTCCTGCACGTTCGAGCTAAGTGGCCACTGAGATTTCAGTTCCTGCAGACAAACTGTTGAAATCTGCAAGATCGAGCTGAGTGTTTTCCACCACACCTCCAGCATGAGTTAAAGTTTCAATTGTTGAGGACAAGGGGACTAAGGCCAGGCATTCCGCGCTGACTGTCCCTTTGACTGCTCTTAAGTACCCTATTAGTGGGTGTCAATGGCCCCATCCCGGGCCGCATTGTCCACTGTGATGGCGTGAATGTCCATTCAGCCTGCCATTGTCTCTGTTGAAGTCATACTCTGGGGTTTATTGCTGCCTGGGGAGTGTCAGACTGCCCCTGCCTGCCTGCAGGGCTCTGAGTCACATTGATGATGTTGACTCCCTGATCCATCGCCGCGTTAGAGGCAGAATTGCGAGTGTATATAATTTTCGTCTCATCCTCCCCGCCATGAAAGTTTGAGCTATCAACGCAGCCGCTTCCAAGGTCAAATAAGAACATAAGAATTAGAAACAGGTGTAGGCCATCTAGCCCCTCGAGCCTGCTCCGCCATTCAACAAGATCATGGCTGATCTGGCCGTGGACTCAGCTCCACTTACCCACCTTCTCCCCATAACCCTTAATTCTCTTATTGGTTAAAAATCTATCTGTGACTTGAATACATTCAATGAGCTAGCCTCAACTGCTTCCTTGGGCAGAGAATTCCACAGATTCACAACCCTCTGGGAGAAGAAATTCCTTCTCAACTCGGTTTTAAGTTGGCTCCCCTGTATTTTGAGGCTGTGCCCCCTAGTTCTAGTCTCCCCTACCAGTGGAAACAACCTCTCTGCCTCTATCTTGTCTATCCCTTTCATTATTTTTTATGTTTCTATAAGATCACCCCTCATCCTTCTGAACTCCAACGAGTAAAGATCCAGTCTACTCAATCTATTATCATAAGGTAACCCCCTCATCTCCGAAATCAGCCTAGTGAATCGTCTCTGTACCCCCTCCAAAGCCAGTATATTCTTCCTTAAGTAAGGTGACCAAAACTGCACGCAGTACTCCAGGTGCTGCCTCACCAATACCTATACAATTGCAGAAGGACCTCCCTGCTTTTGTACTCCATCCCTCTCGCAATGAAGGCCAACATTCCATTTGCCTTCCTGATTACCTGCTGCACCTTCAAACTAACTTTTTGGGAATCATGCACAAGGACCCCCAGGTCCGTCTGCACCTCAGCATGTTGTAATTTCTCCCCATTCAAATAATATTCCCTTTTACTGTTTTTTTTCCCAAGGTGGATGACCTCACACTTTCCGACATTGTATTCCATCTGCCAAACCTTAGCCCATTCGCTTAACCTATCTAAATCTCTTTGCAGCCTCTCTGTGTCCTCTACACAACCCGCTTTCCCACTAATCTTTGTGTCATCTGCAAATTTTGTTACACTACACTCTGTCCCCTCTTCCAGGTCATCTATGTATATTGTAAACAGTTGTGGTCCCAGCACCGATCCCTGTGGCACACCACTAACCACCGATTTCCAACCCGAAAAGGACCCATTTATCCCAACTCTCTGCTTTCTGTTCGCCAGCCAATTCTCGATCCATGCTAATACATTTCCTCTGACTCCGCGTACCTCTATCTTCTGCAGTAACCTTTTGTATGGCACCTTATCGAATGCCTTTTGGAAATCTAAATACACCACATCCATCAGTACACCTCTATCCACCATGCTCATTATATCCTCAAAGAATTCCAGTAAATTAGTTAAACATGATTTTCCCTTAATGAATCCATGCTGCGTCTGCTTGATTGCACTATTCCTATCTAGATGTCCCGCTATTTCTTCCTTAATGATAGTTTCAAGCATTTTCCCCACAACAGATGTTAAACTAACCAGCCTATAGTTACCTGCCTTTTGTCTGCCCCCTTTTTTAAATAGAGGCATTACATTAGCTGCTTTCCAATCCGCTGGTACCTCCCCAGAGTCCAGAGAGTTTTTTTTAGATTATAACGAGTGCATCTGCTATAACTTCCGCCATCTCTTTTAATACCCTGGGATGCATTTAATCAGGACCAGGGGACTTGTCTACCTTGAGTCCCATTAGCCTGTCCAGCACTACCTCCCTAGTGATAGTGATTGTCTCAAGGTCCTCCCTTCCTACATTCCCGTGACCAGCAATTTTTGGCATGGTTTTTGTGTCTTCCATTGTGAAGACTGAAGCAAAATAATTGTTTAAAGTCTTAGCCATTTCCACATTTCCCATTATTAAATCCCCCTTCTTATCTTCTAAGGGACCAACATTTACTTTAGTCACTCTTTTCCGTTTTATATATCTGTAAAAGCTTTTACTATCTGTTTTTATGTTTTGCGCAAGTTTACCTTCGAAATCTATCTTTCCTTTCTTTATTGCTTTCTTAGTCATTCTTTGCTGTTGTTTAAAATTTTCCCAATCTTCTAGTTTCCCACTAACCTTGGCCACCTTATACGCATTGGTCTTTAATTTGATACTCTCCTTTATTTCCTTGGTTATCCACGGCTGGTCATCCCTTCTCTTACCGCCCTTCTTTTTCACTGGAATATATTTTTGTTGCGCAGTATGAAAGAGCTCCTTAAAAGTCCTCCACTGTTCCTCAATTGTGCCACCTGTGTTTCCAGTCTACTTTAGCCAACTCTGCCCTCATCCCACTGTAGTCCCCTTTGTTTAAGCATAGTATGCTCATTTCTGACACAACTTCCTCACCCTCAATCTGTATTACAAATTCAACCATACTGTGATCACTCATTCCGAGAGGATCTTTTACTCGGAGATCATTTATTTTTCCTGTCTCATTACACAGGACCAGATCTTGTAGGTTCTGTAACATACTGTTCTAAGAAACAATCCCTTATGCATTCAATGAATTCCTCCTCCAGGCTACCCCGTGCGATTTGATTTGACCAATCGATATGTAGGTTAAAATCCCCCATGATTACTGCCATTCCTTTTTCACATGCCTCCATTATTCCCTTGATTATTGCCCGCCCCACCATGAAGTTATTATTTGGGGGCCTATAAACTACACCCACCAGTGACTTTTTCCCCTTACTATCTCTAATCTCCACCCACAATGATTCAACATTTTGTTCATTCGAGCCAATATCGCCTCTCACAACTGCCCTGATATCATCCTTTATTAACAGAACTACCCCACCTCCTTTCCCTTCTTGTCTATCTTTCCGAATCGTCAGATACCCCTGTATGTTTAATTCGCAGTCTTGGCCACCCTGCAACCATGTTTCTGTAATGGCCACCAAATCATACCCATTTGTAATGATTTGTGCCGTCAACTCAGTTACTTTATTTCAAATGCTGCGTGCGTTTAGGTAGAGTGTTTTAATCCTAGTTTTTAATCCTTGGTCTCAATTAATTTGCGAAAAATTCCCGCATGACTGATGCCCTCGATAAAGAAGTCCCTTAGCATCTCCCCCCTGCAGGCGTCTGTGAACTTACAGAGACTGGCCAAACACCGGAGGTCCGCTACGAAGTCCGGTATTCTCTGTCCTTCACGACGTCGGTGAGTGTAGAATCTCTGTCGAGCGATATGTATGCTACTCGCCGGTTTGAGGTGCTCCCCGATCAATTTGCTCAGTTCTTCAAAGGTTTTGTCTGCCGGCTTTTCGGGTGCTAGTAAGTCCTTCATGAGCGCATAAGTCTTTGATCCGCAGCTGGTCAAAAGATGAGCCCTTCGCTTGTCAGCCGCTACATCCCCCAGCCATTCTTTTGTAACGAAGCTTTGCTGAAGCCTCTCGACAAAATCGGCCCAGTCCTCCACAACACAGAACCGTTCCTCTGTGCTACCGGTGGCCATTCTCGTGGGTCGTGAATTCCCGTTTCTCGTCGCCAATGTAAAGTCCTTACTCTATAGTATGAAACCACACGAGGCACATTCTGGGGACAAGGTCACTCCGTCACCTTAACTCTTTTTTCACAGGACTCCAAAGATGATGACCCTGCATGGGACCTCCCTTTTTATACCTGTGTGATCAGGTAAGGCGTGTCTCCCACAAGTTCACCCCTTGTGGTCAAGGTGTGCATCTAGGTTGAGTGTATACAGTAATACAGTGGTGTTACATTGTGGTTACATACATGACAAAAACTACACGCAGTATTCCAGGTGTGGCCTCACCAATACCCTATACAACTGTAGCAAGATTTCCCTGCTTTTATACTCCATCCCCTTTGCAATAAAGGCCAAGATTCCATTGACCTTCCTGATCACTTGTTGTACCTGCATACTAACCTTTTGTGTTTCATGCACAAGTACCCCCAGGTCCCGCTGTACTGCAGCACTTGGCAATCTTTCTCCATTTAAATAATAACTTGCTCTTTGATTTTTTACTGCCAAAGTGCATGACCTCACACTTTCCAACATTATACTCCATCTGCCAAATTTTTGCCCACTCACTGTATCTTTGTATCATCAGGAAAGTTGGCTACGTTAACCTCAGTCCCTTCCTCCAAGTCATTAATATAGGTTGTAAATAGTTGGCGTCCCAGCACTGATCCCTGCGGCACCCCACTAGTTACTGATTGCCAACCCGAGAATGAACCATTTATCCCGACTCTCTGTTTTCTGTTAGTTAGCCAACCCTCTATCCATGCTAATATATTACCCCTAACCCCGTGAACTTTTATCTTGTGCAGTAACCTTTTATGTGGCACCTTGTCAAATGCCTTCTGGAAGTCCAAATACACTGGTTCCCCTTTATCCACCCTGTTCATTACATCCTCAAAAAATTCTGGCAAATTTGTCTGCTGTTATGTAAAAGAATCTGGGAAGGCGCCAAACACCTCGAGTCTCTTCAGCCGGGAGCACGCGGAAGCCAAGCGCAAACAGCGGAAGGAGCGCACGGCAACCCAAGACCCCCACCCACCCGTCCCTCCGACCACCGCCCGCCCCACCTGCGACAGAGATGGCAGGGGTCCCGCATCGGACTCATCAGTCACCCTGAGAACTCATTTTTAGTGTGGAAGCAAGTCCGCCTCGCCTCTGGGGGGACCGCCTGAGAACAAACGCAAGTCTTCTCACTGCCTGCCCACGAAAAAGGTGTGGGTGGCCCTTACGGGCTAAAGGGATCAAGGGGAGAAAGCAGGAATGGGGTACTGAAGTTGCATGATCAGCCATGATCATACTGAATGCACCTATTTTCGATGTTTCAGCAGAGCGAAATGTGAGCAGAGCATGCGCACTGATGAGCTCAGCACCTGGATCAGCTAGGGGGGGAGAGCGCATGCGCGCAGAGCCCCTGCCGAGACGGCTCAGGTGAGTCGGAGCGCAGCACACCTGAGCTCGAGCTGCGCTGGGGGGTGGGGAAAGTGCGGCAAACGACGCGAGTCTGCAAGTTGTTTCTGTTCAGATACACATTTATTGATTTTTCCAAAAAAATAAATTTTTTAATTTAAAAAAAAAAATCAGAAAGATTGAGCGGCGGCGTGCCTGTGAGCGGGCTTTACCTGTCACCTGTCACCTGAGGGAGCGGACAGCACTCGCCCGCCGCCCTCACTGGGATGTTGTCCGAGTCCCAGCTTCCAGCAATCGGCCCCGGCGCCTCACCGACTGCACACTGAGCCGGCGTCCAGAGAGGATTTACACGCCTGCAAGGTTAGTCGCTGTTAACTTGTTTTATTGCCAGTTTTCCGATGCAGGAAGCCAACCCGAGAGAGCACTGGTTGCAGCACAGGTTTGCCATGGCAAAACACCAGAGCAGACTACAGGGGATGAGCAACTCTCCTCCCTGTCCCCCCCTTTTTTTAATTGCACATAAATCAGATCCCTCGGCACTGCAGCTAATCTGACTGCTGCAGTCAGAATTTTAATGTTTGGAGATTCAGGTGAAAGTGAGACTGTTCTTTGGATGCAAGCCAGACAGGCAAATCCAGTGCATTTGGGTTTCCTGTTTATCCGCAATGTTTACATTTTTTTTTAAAATTTCCTCCTTCCACCTTCCTGCCTCTGTGTGAAGCCCAGCTATTCTTTGGGACAGTACCAGAAGGAGCACACGACAAACCAGGCTCTCCAACCACCACCTGCCCCACCTGTGACAGAGACTGCTGGTCCCGCATTGGTCTCATCAGTCACCTTACAACTCATTTTCGTGTGGAAGCAAGTCACCCTCGACTCCAGGGGACTGCCTAAGAAGAAGATGATTTATAAACAGACCGCTCTCTAATATAGGCTGATATCTGTTCACCAACATCACTAAAACTGATAATCTGGTCGTTATCACATTGTTGTTTGTAGGATCTTACTGGGTGCAAATTGGCTGCCACGCTTCCCACATTACAACAATGACTGCACTTGAAAAAGAAAATACTTCATTGGCTGTAAAGCACTTTGCCGTGTCCTGAGATCATTGGAAGGCGCGATAGAAATGCAAGTCTTTAATTTACATCAGGGACTAACATTGATTAGAGAAGGTTTCATCTTTGCCTGTAAAGACTAACAGAGCAGCTGGATGATAAATTTCACTGTGATACAGCTAGTATATCCTTGCTTGTGCACTGCCTTGAAAATAATCTAATTGTATTCGGTTGACTACCCTGTTGCTGTGAGTTGCATTTTGTAGCTTTTCTTTTGAGGACTGACTAGATGCACTTAAACTGTTTAGAATACTTAGTCCTAGAGAACAGAAGACATGCTCAGCAAATAATATTATTTGACATGATTAACAATTGCCCCCATTTACTCGGGGGTAGGGGGGGAATTGCAATCGAGCTTGTTAAGTATTCTTTCCTCGCTCTGGTGCCAGGTTTCATTCAGCAATGCCACTCTTGCCTCCTGAGTCAAAGTCGTGGGTTCAAGCACCAATCCAAAGCAAATAATGGAGGCTGACACTGCAGTGCTGTACTGAGGGAGTGCCGCACTGTCGGAGGTGTCGTCTTTCAGATGAGACGTTAAACCGAGGCCCTGTCTGACCCCTCGGGTGGATGTAAAAGATCTTGCGCACTATTTCAAAGAAGAGCAGAGGATTAATCCCAGGTGTCCGGCCCAATATTATTCCTCAATCAACATCACTAAAAACAGATGATCTGCTCATTATCACATTGCTGTTTGTGGGAGCTTGCTGTGCGCAAATTGGCTGCTGCGTTTCCTACATTACAACAGTGACTTCACATCAAAAAGTATTTCATTGGCTGTAAAGTGTTTTGGGACGTCCTGAAGTTGTGACAGTTGCTATAGAAATGCAAGTCTTTCCTTTTTTATTGAAACATTGTGGAGAGATGTTGGTGGTATTGGGTCTCCTTTCGCCTCTGGAACCCATTTTTGACCAAGCCCAGATGATTGGAGAGTTTATTCCCTCTGTCTGCCACAAGAGGACCTATTCAAAAAGGCTTTGCTTTGACCCAGTTTGTGCCGGCAGCTCAATTCAGCACAATGCTGTAGTTCGCCAGTCTGGCTGTCGCCAGAAGTAAGGATTGTTGGGGTGGGAGAGTAGGAATATGACATTCATGCAGGCAAAGTATAAGAACACTTTACTCTGCACCCAGCCATGCTACCTTTGTATTGTGTGCCCTAAAATGTTGAACTTTTCCATTCCCCAACACTGAGATTTCCCCCCCAAAACCCTAAAATATTTTTTAAAACAATGTTATGGGAGTCAGAAGAACATAAGAAATAAGAGCAGGAGTAGGCCATACGGCCCCTCGAGCCTGCTCCGCCATTCAATAAGATCATGGCTGATTTGATCATGGACTCAGCTCCACTTCCCCGCCCGCTCCCCATAACCCCTTATCGTTTAAGAAACTGTCTATTTCTCTCTCAAATTTATTCAATGTCCCAGCTATCATAGCTCTCTGAGGCAGCGAATTCCACAGATTTACAACCCTCTGAGAGAAGAAATTTCTCCTTCAGTTTTAAATGGGCAGCCCCTTATTTTAAGATCGTGCCCTCTAGTTCTAGTCTCCCCCAACAGTGGAAACATCCTCTCTGCATCCACCTTGTCAAGCCCCCTCATAATCTTATACATTTCGATAAGATCACCTCTCATTCTTCTGAATTCCAATGAGTAGAGGCCCAACCTACTCAACCTTTTCTCATAAGTCAACCCCCTCATCCCCAAAATCAACCTGCCTCCAAAGCAAGTATATCCTTTCGCAAATATGGAAACCAAAACTGCATACAGTATTCCAGGTGTGGCCTCACCAATACCTTATATAGCTGCAGCAAGACTTCCCCGCTTTTATACTCCATCCCCTTTGCAATAAAGGCCAAGATACCATTGGCCTTCCTGATCACTTGCAGTACCTGCATGCTATCCTTTTGTGTTTCATGCACAAGTGCCCCCAGGTCCCGCTGTACTGCGGCACTTTGCAATCTTTCTCCATTTAAATAATAACTTGCTTCTCCATCTATACTGAACATGAAAAACAATTCATTGGCTCTGATGTGCTTTGGGATCTCTCGAACGTGATAATGCACTATATAAATACAAGTTCTTTAACTCTGTGACCTACTCCGATCCTCCGAGATCTCTGCGCTCCTCGAATTCTGGCCTCTTGCACATCCCCAATTTTGATCACCCCACCATTGGGGGGCGTGCCTTCAGCTGCCTGAGACCTAAGCACTGGAATTCCCTCCCTAAACCTCTCCACCTCTAACTCTCTTTCCTCCCTTAAGACGCTCCTTAAAACCTAACTCTTTGACCAAGCTTCTGCCCTAATATCCCCTCATGTGGCTCGATGTCAATTTTGGTTGATCACACTTCTGTGGAACGCCTTACGAAGTATTACTACATTAAAGGCGTTATATAAATGCAAGTTGTCGTGTGTGTATATGTGTACGCACACACGCACACACACATGTACACTGTTCTATAGATATAGATATATATAGTTATATATAATCAAAGAATATTCCAGGTCTGTAAAGCTTGATTCTAATCACCGGAGAAAACGAATGCAAATTATTTATTTTAGCTCTGCAATTTTTCAGGGGAAAACACATCATTTTGAAAAGTAGTTTGTTGGCTTTGAACATAACAAAAAGCAAAATGTTGCCGATGTTGGAAATCTGAACGAGATAGAGAGGAAGGTGGGGTTAATGTTTCAGGTCGATGACCTTTTGTCAGAACTAGAAGGTGTTGCAGAAGACCAGTGAGTTCATCTGTATCATAGAATCATACAGTACAGGAGGCCATTCGGCCCATCGTGTCTGTGCCGACTTTCTAGATGAGCTATCCAATTAGTCCCACTTAATTTTTCCTCTAATTTATTTTTAGGTGTGCAGCCCCATTAAGGGACTGCGCTACCCATTCAAATATCCGCGTAAGCGTGGTCTTTCCATTGAGAAACCGGCAAGCCGGCTGCGTGGGAGCTTCAGACAGCTGCGTAGCCATGGAGCTACACGGGAACATTGGTACCACTCCCCTGCTCAGTGTCAGCGAGCAGCACACGCGCCTCTGAGGCAGAAGGTTGTGGGTTTAAATTCCACTCCAGGGACTTGAACACACCAATCTAGGCTGACGCTCCAGTGCAGTGCTGAGGGAGTGCTGCACTGTCAGAGGTGCCGTCTTTCGGATGAGTTGTTAAACCGAGGCCCCGTCTGCGCTCTCCGGTGGATATAAAAGATCCCACGGCACTATTTCGAAGAAGAGCAGGGGCGTTCTCCCCAGTGTCTTGGCCAATATTTATTCCTCAATCAACATAACAGAAGCAGGTTAACTGGTCATTATCACATTGTGGGAGCTTGCTGTGCGCAAATTGGCTGCCGCATTTCCCACATTACAACAGTGACTACTCTCCAAAAGTACTTCATTGGCTGTAAAGCGCTTTGAGACGTCCGGTGGTCGTGAAAGGCGCTCTATAAATGCAAGTCTTTCTTTCTCCACAGCCTGCAAATTTTTCCTTTTTTAAGTAGAGATCCAGTTCCTTTGTTAAAGTTACCATTGAATCTGCTTCCACTACCCTTTCAGTTAGTGCAATCCAGATCATCACAACTCGCTGGCTTTTTAGCCAATTATTTTAATTCTGTGTCCTCCTACCAAAGGAAACCCTTTCTCCCTATCTACTTTATCGAAACCCCCTCGTAATTTTGAACACCTCTATGAAGTTATTTTTCAGTTCCAGAGACAGGTCATCAACCTGAATCATTAACCCCAGGTGCTGTCCACAGGTGCTGTCTGATCTGCTGAATGTTTCACAGCATTTATTCTCTTTTTTTTTTAAATAATAAAATTCCTTGAAAATAACCATTCCAATGAGGAATATCCCCCATAACATAGAAAGTAGGTGCAGGAGTGGGCCATTTGGCCCTTCGAGCCTGCACCACCATTCAATAAGATCATGGCTGATCATTCACCTCAGTACCCCTTTCCTGCTTTCTCTCCATATCCCTTGATCCCCTTAGCCGTAAGGGCCAGATCTAACTCCCTCTTGAATATATCTAACGAACTGGCCTCAACAACTTTGTGGTAAAGAATTCCACAGGTTCACCACTCTCTGAGTGAAGAAGTTTCTCCTCATCTCAGTCCTAAATGGCTTACCCCTTATCCTTAGACTCTGTCCCCTGGTTCTAGACTTCCCCCACCATCGGGAACATTCTTCCTGCATCTAACCTGTCCAATCCCGTCAGAATTTTATGTGTCAGGGGCATTAAATGCCAACTAGAAACTTACAGCACAGAAGGAGGTCATTTGGTCCGTCACACCCATGCTGGATCTTTGAAAGAGCAGTTGTGCTTAGTCCCACACCCTCGCTTTGTGCCCCTAACCCCGTCAGTCCCTCATCTACAAGGACCCGTCCAACTCCCTGTAAAAATTATTTATGGAATTCGTTTCCATCACTTTTTCAGGCCGAGAGTTACAGATCCCGACATCTCAGTGATAGAAAATTCTCCTCATCTCCCCTCTAGGCCTTTTGCCAATAATTTTAAATCTCTGACCTCTAGTTATAGTCTAATGTCTAAAATATACAGAAGATGGAGCAACTTCCCTCTACTGAGTTGAAGCTATTTCCATATTCATGGCTTCCTTTTATGAAAAAAATACTTTTCTTTAGGTCCCATTCTCAGCACTTGCTCCCATCTTCCCACATTACAACAGTGACTACACTCCAAAAAGTACTTCATTGGCTGTAAAGTGTTTTGAGACATCCAGTGGCCGTGAAAGGCGCTATATAAATGCAAGTTTTTCTTTCTTTCAATCTTGTTGTCAGGCAACTGGTTAAGTTGCTCACAGACACACGAGCCAAATCTGGTGGAACAACACTGAAAATGCAGAAGGAGGCCCACCCATACATTCCACTTGGGGAAGATGGGGCACCTCCGCTCACCATACCCACCCCACCTCTTATCGTGCCACTGGAAAAGAAAGAAAGAAAGAAAGAAATGGATTGGGACTGGGAGAAATTTAGAACTCAGCAGAGGAGGACAAAGGGTTTGATTAGGGCAGGGAAAATGGAGTACGAGAAGAAGCTTGCAGGGAACATTAAGGCGGATTGCAAAAGTTTCTATAGGTATGTAAAGAGCAAAAGGTTAGTAAAGACAAACGTAGGTCCCCTGCAGTCAGAATCAGGGGAAGTCATAACGGGGAACAAAGAAATGGCAGACCAATTGAACAAGTACTTTGGTTCAGTATTCACTAAGGAGGACACAAACAACCTTCCGGATATAAAAGGGGTCGGAGGGTCTAGTAAGGAGGAGGAACTGAGGGAAATCTTTATTAGTCGTGAAATTGTGTTGGGGAAATTGATGGGATTGAAGGCCGATAAATCCCCAGGGCCTGATGGACTGCATCCCAGAGTACTTAAGGAGGTGGCCTTGGAAATAGCAGATGCATTGACAGTCATTTTCCAACATTCCATTGACTCTGGATCAGTTACTATCGAGTGGAGGGTAGCCAATGTAACCCCACTTTTTAAAAAAGGAGGGAGAGAGAAAACAGGGAATTATAGACCGGTCAGCCTGACCTCAGTAGTGGATAAAATGATGGAATCAATTATTAAGGATGTCATAGCAGCGCATTTGGAAAATGGTGACATGATAGGTCCAAGTCAGCATGGATTTGTGAAAGGGAAATCATGCTTGACAAATCTTCTGGAATTTTTTGAGGATGTTTCCAGTAAAGTGGAGAAAGGAGAACCAGTTGATGTGGTATATTTGGACTTTCAGAAGGCTTTCGACAAGATCCCACACAAGAGATTAATGTGCAAAGTTAAAGCACATGGGATTGGGGGTAGTGTGCTGACGTGGATTGAGAACTGGTTGTCAGACAGGAAGCAAAGAGTAGGAGTAAATGGGTACTTTTCAGAATGGCAGGCAGTGACTAGTGGGGTACCACAAGGTTCTGTGCTGGGGCCCCAGCTGTTTACATTGTACATTAATGATTTAGACGAGGGGATTAAATGTAGTATCTCCAAATTTGCGGATGACACTAAGTTGGGTGGCAGTGTGAGCTGCGAGGAGGATGCTATGAGGCTGCAGAGTGACTTGGATAGGTTAGGTGAGTGGGCAAATGCATGGCAGATGAAGTATAATGTGGATAAATGTGAGGTTATCCACTTTGGTGGTAAAAACAGAGAGACAGACTATTATCTGAATGGTGACAGATTAGGAAAAGGGAAGGTGCAACGAGACCTGGGTGTCATGGTACATCAGTCATTGAAGGTTGGCATGCAGGTACAGCAGGCAGTTAAGAAAGCAAATGGCATGTTGGCCTTCATAGCGAGGGGATTTGAGTACAGGGGCAGGGAGGTGTTGCTACAGTTGTACAGGGCCTTGGTGAGGCCACACCTGGAGTATTGTGTACAGTTTTGGTCTCCTAACTTGAGGAAGGACATTCTTGCTATTGAGGGAGTGCAGCGAAGATTCACCAGACTGATTCCCGGGATGGTGGGACTGACCTATCAAGAAAGACTGGATCAACTGGGCTTGTATCCACTGGAGTTCAGAAGAATGAGAGGGGACCTCATAGAAACGTTTAAAATTCTGACGGGTTTAGACAGGTTAGATGCAGGAAGAATGTTCCCAATGTTGGGGAAGTCCAGAACCAGGGGTCACAGTCTAAGGATAAGGGGTAAGCCATTTAGGACCGAGATGAGGAGAAACTTCTTCACCCAGAGAGTGGTGAACCTGTGGAATTCTCTACCACAGAAAGTAGTTGAGGCCAATTCACTAAATATATTCAAAAGGGAGTTAGATGAAGTCCTTACTACTCGGGGGATCAAGGGGTATGGCGAGAAAGCAGGAAGGGGGTACTGAAGTTTCATGTTCAGCCATGAACTCATTGAATGGCGGTGCAGGCTAGAAGGGCTGAATGGCCTGCTCCTGCACCTAGTTTCTATGTTTCTATTTATATAGCGCCTTTCACGACCAAAATAGTGCCATGGGATCTTTTACGTCCACCCGAGAGGGCAGACGGGGCCTCGGTTTAATGTCTCGTCTGAAATACGGCACCTCCGACAGTGCAGCACTCCCTCAACACTGCACTGGTGAGTCAGCCTAGATTTTTTATGTGCTCGAGTTCCTGGAGTGGGACTTGAATCCACAACCTTCTGACTCCGAAGCGAGTGTGCTGCCCATGGCTAACACGTGACTGGAACATGACTGTGCCAGCAATCATGGATGCAAACCTGCATATACCCACTCCAAAGGAATAGAGGACAGTGCACTGACCCACCAAATAGCTTCACTACAATAAAATAGAATTTACAGCACAGGATCAGGCCATTCGACTTTTGCCAGTGTTTATACTCCACACGAGCCTCCTCCCACCCCTCTTCAACTCACCCTATCAGCATGTCCTCTATTCCTTTCTCCCTCATGTACTTATCTAGCTTCCCGTTCAATATATCTGTGCTGTTCGCCTCAAACACTCCCTATGGTAAGAAGTTCCACATTCTATCCACTCTCGAGGGTGTCTCTGAATTCCTTATTGGATTTATTGGTGACTATCCTGTATTTATGGCCCCTAGTTCTGGTCTCCCCCACAGGTGGAAGCAGCTTCTCTACGTCTACCCTATCGAAACTCTTCCAAAATCTGGCCTCGATCAGGTCACCCCTCAGCATTCCCTTTTCCAGAGAAAAGAGCTCCAGCCTTTTCAGTCTTTCCTGATAGTGGCACCACTCTTTTGCCCAAATGGCGGACGCTCATTTTTGTTGTGAAATTTGAATATTGAAACTGTAAGGTGTTTGATAGCAACACGGTGCCTGTGAATGAGCTTTATGCAAATGACTTCCCATAACAAGTTTTAACCGTGTCATCCCTCCAAGCCCTTGCAACCTAGAAACAGTACACCATAAAACCTGCTTCAGATACAAACACTGCAACTAAGTCAGTGCTGGAAGTAAAACTTTAGAGATAAGTTTGTTAAAGTAATTATCAGTATCAAAGAGTGAATTCCTTTATAAGTCATCATCTGAAAATAAAGTGTTATGCGATAGTTATTCATCGTCCTCCAACTGCAGCAATCAAAATAATATAAAAATGCTGACTAGAGCTCTCCTTACATCTTTGTAGATAAAGGACCTGCCAAGAGTAGAACTCAGCCCAGCAACTTGTATTTATATAGCGCCTTTAACGAAATAAAACGTCCCAAGGCGCTTCACAGGAGCATAATCAAACACAATTTGACACAGAGCCACATAAGGAGATATTGGGACAAGTAGCAAAAAGCTTGGTCAAACAAGTAGGTTTTAAGGAGTGTATTGGAGGAGATAGAGATAGAGAGGTGGAGAGGTTTAGGCAGGGAATTCCAGAGCTTGGGGCCCAGGCAGCAATGGTGGAGTGATTAAAATCGGGAATGCTCAAGAGGACAGAATTGGAGGAGAGCAGAAATCATGGGGGGGGAGGGGGGGGGGAATTACATAGATAGGGAGGGGCAAGACCATGGGAGGATTTGAAAACAAGGATGAGAATTTTAAAATTGAGGCGTTGCCGAACTGGGAGCCAATGTTGGTCAGCGAGCACAGAAGCAATGGGTGAATGGGATTTGGTGTTGGGCAGCGGAAATGTTACAAGGACACCCTCAAAGCCTCCCTGGTGAAGTGCGACATCACCACTAACACCTGGGAGACGCTGGCCGAGGACCGCCCGAGGTGGAGAAAGTACATTCGGGAGGGCGTTGAGCTACTCGACTCTCAACGCTGCGAGCGTGAAGAGGTCAAACGCAGGCAGCGGAAGGAGAGTGTGGCAAATCAGTGCTACACCCACCCCTTCCCCCGACGAATATCTGTGATAGGGTCTGTGGCTCTCGCGTTAGACTGTTCAGCCACCAAAGAACTCACTTTAGGAGTGGAAGCAAGTCTTCCTCTATTTCAAGGGACTGCCTATGATGATGATCATGAGGGTTAGGCAGCAGAGTTTTGGATGAGCTCAAGTTTATGGAGGAGGAACAATGGGAGGCCGGTCAGGGGATGCATTGGAATAGTCAAGTCTAGCGGGTCCCAGGTTCAATACCTGACTTGTGCCAAGCTAGCTGGCCGCAGCCCCCAAGCTCGGGACAAGGGAAAGCAAAGTCAGACAGGTCCGTTGTCCTGACTAGTATCCAATGACACCTTGTGGGAAGTGCACCTCATTGGACAGCAGGGGAAGGGCTTCAAATAGTGGCCGTGGGATCTTTTCCATCCACCTGAGAGGGCAGACGTGGCCTTGGTTTAACGTCTCATCCGAAAGTCGGCACCTCCAACCAATGTTCCCTTCAAGCTGCGGGGCCGTGCAGTATTGGGAAAGATCCCGTGCAGGGCGCACATCGGCCTTTCCATTGTAAATACCGCGCATGCGCAGAAATTTAAAGGGACCGCACATTTAAAGCAGGCGGCCGAGCAGAACAAAGCACAGCTTACGAGGGAACATTGCGTCCAACAGTGCGGCACTCCCTCAGCACTGCACTGGGAGTGTAGCCCTGATTCTGTGCTCGGGTCTGTGGAGTGGGGCTTGAACCCACAACCTCCTGACTCCACCCACTGAGCCACGGCTGATGCAATATTTCCACATTAACTGATTCTGCATTGCCGAGTAATTCGATGTATATTATTGCCCAATAAAATTGCATCACTCACTCATCCTCCAACATAGTTGCCTTTGCACGTGCAAATATACTTGGTTTATGGCCAAACGTTGGAGAATATTTAAGTAATTAAAAGTGTTTCAATCTCATTTTCTGGTTCAGGAAATGATTTTAAAAAGTGGGAAAAACAAACAGATATTGTGCTTGGCTTGCACCAAATATTTGACTTCAGTTCAAGTCAATATAATGTTAGGAAGCCATGCTACACCCAGGGTCCTGCCCCTGCACATCCCAATCGATAATAGACTGAACCTGCTGGCACAAGTTCACCTGGATAACCACGTGGAGTATGCTTTGAAGGTAAATTCATTGAGGGGCTGGAATGACCTGATCAACACTTTAAATTTACCCTGGCTTGGGATATCACTGGAGCCTCTGAGCTGTGTTATAGTGCCAGCTTGGCTCAGTGATAGTGCACATCCCTCGTAACCCACACTGGGCACTGCCAATAAAACCCGTTTATAAAAATAATTAAATAAAAAAAAATTTAAATGGTGCTATTCTTGACGTGTCAGCCCCTTCCGATATCTGGAAACCTCCCCCAGCCCTACATAGAAACATAGAAAGTAGGTGCAGGAGCAGGCCATTCGGCCCTTCAAGCCTGATTCAATAAGATCATGGCTGATCATTCAACCTCAGTACCCCTTTCCTGTTTTCTCTCCATACCCCTTGATCCCTTTGGCCGTAAGGGCCATATCTAACTCCCTTTTGAATATATCTAACGAACTGACCTCAACAACTTTCTGCGGTAGAGAATTCCACAGGTTAACCACCCTCTGGGTGAAGAGGTTTCTCCTCATCTCAGTCCTAAATGGCTTACCCCTTATTCTTAGACTGTGACCCCTAGTTCTGGAACTCTCCAGCAATGGGAACATTCTTCCTGCCTCTAACCTGTCCAATCCCGTCAGAATTTTATATGTTTCTATGAGATCCCCTCTCATTCTTCTAAACTCCAGCGGATACAAGCCCAGTTGATCCAGTCTCTCCTCATGTCAGTCCTGCCATCCCGGGAATCAATCTGGTGAACCTTTGCTGTACTCCCTCAATAGCAAGAACGTCCTTCCTCAGATTAGGGGACCAAAACTGAACACAATATTCAAGGTGTGGCTTCACCAAGGCCCTGTACAACTGCAGTAAGACCGCCCTGCTTCTATACTCAAATCCTCTAGCTATGAAGGCCAACATGCCATTTGCCTTCTTCACCGCCTGTTGTACCTGCATGCCAAACTTCAATGACTGACGTACCATGACACCCAGGTCTTGTTGCATCTCCCCTTTTCCTAATCTGTCACCATTCAGATAATATTCTGTCTTCCTGTTTTTGCCACCAAAGTGGATAACCTCACATTTATCCATGTTATACTGCATCTGCCATGCATTTGCCCACTCACCTAACCTGTCCAAGTCACCCTGCAGCCTCTTAGCATCCTCCTCACAGCTCACACCACCACCTAGCTTAGTGTCATCTGCAAACTTGGAGATACTACCTTCATCTAAATCATTGATGTATATTGTAAATAGCTGGGGTCCCAGCACTGAACCCTGCGGCACTCCACTGGTCACTGCCTGCCATTCTGAAAAGGACCCGTTTATTCCGACTCTCTGCTTCCTGTCTGCCAACCAGTTCTCTATCCACGTCAATACATTACCCCCAATACCATGTGCTTTAATTTTGCACACTAATCTCTTGTGTGGGACCTTGTCAAAAGCCTTTTGAAAGTCCAAATGCACCACATCCACTGGTTCTCCCTTGTCCAATCTACTAGTTATATCCTCAAAAAATTCGAGACGATCTGTCAAGCATGATTTCCCTTTCATAAATCCATGCTGACTTGGACTGATCCTGTCACTGCTTTCCAAATGCGCTGCTTTTTCATCTTTAATAATTGATTCCAACATTTTCCCCACCACCGATGTCAGGCTAACCAGTCTATAATTCCCTGTTTTCTCTCTCCCTCCTTTTTTAAAAAGTGGTGTTACATTAGCTACCCTCCAGTCCATAGGAACTGATCCAGAGTCAATAGAATGTTGGAAAATGATCACCTATGCATCCACTATTTCTAGGGCCACTTCCTTAGGCTACATCCCAGAGTACTTATCAGGCCCTGGGAATTTATTGGCCTTCAATCCCATCAATTTCCCTAACACAATTTTGTGACTAATAAGGATTTCCTTCTGTTCCTCCTTTTCGCTAGACCCTCGGTCCCCTAGTATTTCCGGATGGTTATTTGGGTCTTCCTTAGTGAAGACAGAACCAAAGTATTTGTTCAGTTGGTCTGCCATTTCTTTGTTCCCCATTATAAATTCACCTGATTCTGACTGCAAAGGACCTATGTTGGTCTTCAGTAATCTTTTTCTCTTCACATATCTATAGAAGCTTTTGCAGTCAGTTTTTATGTTTCCTGCAAACTTCCTCTCATACTTTATTTTCCCCCTCATAATTAGACCCTTTGTCCTCCTCTGCTGAATTCTAAATTTCTCCCAGTCCTCAGGTTTGCTGCTTTTTCTGGCCAATGTATATGCCTCTTCCTTGGATTTAACACTATCCCTAATTTCCCTTGTTAGCCACAGTTGAGCTACCTTCCCCTTTTTATTTTTACTCCAGACGGGGATGTACAATTGTTGAAGTTCATTCATGTAATCTATAAATGTCTGCCATTGCCTATCCACTGTCAACCCTTTAAGTATCATTTGCCAGTCTATCCTAGCCAATTCATGTCTCATACCATTGAAGTTACCTTTACTTAAGTTCAGGATCCTAGTCTCTGAATTAACACTGTCCCTCTACATCTTCATAAAAGATTCTGCCATATTATGGTCACTCTTCCCCAAGGGGCCTCGCACAACAAGATTGCTAATTAGTCCTCTCTCATTATACAACACCCAGTCTAGGATGGCCAGCCCTCTAGATGGTTCCTCGACATAGTGGTCAAGAAAGCCATCCCTAATACACTCCAGGAAATCCTCCTCCACTGCATTGTTACCAGTTTGGTTAGCCCAATCTATATGTAGATTAAATTCGCCCATGATAACTGCTGTACCTTTATTGCACGCATCCCTAATTTCTTCTTTGATGCTGTCCCCAACATTCCCCCCCCCCGGAGATCTCTGCGCTCCTCCAATTCTGGCCTCTTGCGCACCCCGATTTAATTGCTCCACCATTGGCGGCCGTATCTTCAACTGCCTCGGCCCTGTGCTCAGAATTTTTTCCCTAAACCTCTCCACCTCTCCCTCCTTTTAAAACGCTTCTTAAAACCTACCTCCGTGACCACCTGTCCTAATATGTGGTTTGGTGTCAAATTTTGCCTGATAATTGTTCCTGTTGAAGCGCCGTGGGAGGTTTTACTATGTTGAGGGCACTATATAAATGCAAGTTGTTATAATTGTAACGTGCCTGATTGAAAGGGGCTTCTCGGTGTTCAGTACAGGACTGATTTTGTTTTCTCCTGTGCACACAGATGAACAGCAGCGGAAGCCCGATACTTACAGGAGCGACTCACGAGCTGCCCACGATGCTTGTTACTCTGGCTGTTGCAAATGCAAGCAAAACCGGAATTGTGAACATCTCCCAGCAGCTGTCTGTCAAAAACTCGAGCATAGAGGAGCAGAGGATTTTCTTGGAGACGCCAGCGGCTCAGGCGATCTCTGGGATATTTGTTTGGGCGGCCCTGATTGTGACGTTTCACCAGGTGAGTTGAGGTTGCTTCTACATAGCATGACATTGAAATTACAGCACAGAAACAGGCCATTCGGCCCAACTGCTCCGTGCCGGTGTTTATGCTCCACACCAGCCTCCTCCCGCCCTACTTCAAACAACCCTATCAGCAAATCCTTCTATTCCTTTCCCCGTCATGAGTTTATCTAACTGCCGCGTAAATGCACCAATGCTATTCGCCTTTACACATTCTAACCACTCTCTGGGTAGAGATGCATCTCCAGAATTCCCTATTGAATTAATCGGTGAGTACATCGAACGCTTCTCGTCGGTGGGACTGCCCTTGATTGGTTCTGCTCTTACATAAGAACCACAAGAAATAGGGGCAGGAGTAGGCCATTTGGCCCCTCGAACCTGCTGCACCGTTCAATAAGATCATGGCTGATCTGATCTTGGCCTTAACTTCACTTTCCTGCCCACTCCCCATAACCCTTGACTCCCCTATTGCACAGACAATCATAGCAGAGCATCCCTTGCAGTGCCTTCCCACGCCCACTCCATCACCTCCTGCCTCCTCCAAGGATCGATCCTTGGCTGTCTCCTCTTCCTCGTCTGCATGCTGGACCTTAGCAACGACAGATACAGGCATGGGGCCGGCTTCCACGTATATGCTGCCGATAACCAGCTCCACCTATCCACCACCTCTCTCAACCCCTCCGCCGCTTGAGTATTGCCACACTTGGACAAATCACAACTTCCTTCAGCTAAATATTGGGGTGACCAAAGCCATCGTCTTCAGATCCCCTGTCACAATCTCTCTCTTCTCGCCATTGATTCCATCCCCCTTGCTGGCCACTCTCTCGGGCTGAACCAGACTGTTGGCAACCACGGTGTCTTGTTCGATCTCGAGCTGAGCTTCTGCCCCCCTATATTATCTTCATCACAAAGCCCGCCTGCTTCCATTGGGTACCATTTCCTGCCTCCACCCTTACCTTTGTCCATCTGCCACTCAAACCATCATTTATTCCTTTGTCACCTCTGGCCCCAATGACTCCAATACCCTCCTGACTGGCCTCCACTCTCCTGGATAGATGGCTAAGCAACTAAAAAAAAAAGTATTGGTTTGTGACGAGGCCGATTAGTGCAACACTCCACCACAGCCTGACCTGAACAGGGCTTTGACAAGTAGCGTAAAGCTTGCTTACGTGACCTTTAGAAAGAATTAACTCTTATAAAGCCCCTTTCACATCCTGAGGACCAATGTCTCCTTTAATTGTTTTTTTTGGGGCGTGGCCCCTTTATCAGGCTGTGCGGCCCGTTCAGATTCCCTGCGCGCGCGCGGCCTTTCCTATTATATAGCTGGCAAGCGGCCTGCGTGGGAGCTCCAGACCGCTGTGCTGCCGCGCAGCCTAAAGAGAACATTGCTCAGGACATTCCAAAGTGCCTCCACAGCCAATTCAGTTACTTTTGGAGTGTAGTCACTGTTGTGCAGACACTCATGGTGGCCAATTGGTGCACAGCAAGGTCCCACAAGCTGTGGTATAATCTGTTTCCGATGATCTGAAACAAAAAACAGGCACAGCTATTTCTGTTGGTGATGGAGGGATAAATTCTTGGCCAGAATACTGGGGATAAACTCCCCTGCTCTTCTTCAAATGGTGCATCACCCGGTAGAAAGTTGGGGCCATAAAATCCATGCACACGCTCAGGCATCTTCCACCCTTCGATATGTGCGGCGTCCCGGGAGCAGCGGGGAGGCATGCCACTTCAGGGAGCAGTGCGAGCTGGTACAGTGGGGGGGGGCGACGACTTGGATTGAACATTGCCAAAATCAAGGTCGCTGATTGGAGGGTGGGCAGCGACAGCAGCAGAGGAGCGGCGAGGTCGGGGCGAAGGAGCGGCAAGAGATTGTAGAGCGAAGTGATCGGGGGGGCCCAGGAGAGGCGTGATTTCAGGGGCCCAGGGGCAGCACGGGCCAGCCCACACTGCGATATGTGTGCGCACTAGGTCCATGCAGCAGAGCAGGTCTCCAGTCGTCTTGGTTAACCCTTGCCACTGGACCAAGACCTAGCTCTGTCAAGCCCGTGTGGTGGTTGGTGTGCAACGGCCACCACACGTTAAAAAAACCCACGCACAGGCATCTTCCACCCTTCAGGATGTAGTTTTGCACCTCGAATGTCAGGTCCTTCATTGAAACACCTGTGAACTCATCCCTTTTTGTGTGGAAGCAAGTCATCATCGATACGAGGGACTGCCTAAGCAGGAGAAGAAAGCATCACCCGAAGAGGACAGACTAGATCTTTTTTAATGTCTCATCTGAAAGATGGCACCTCTGACACTGAAGCACTCCTGCAGTACTGCAGCCTAGATTTTTATGCTCGAGTCTCGAGTGGGGCTTCGAGCCTACAACGTTCTGATTCAGCGGTGAGTGTGCTGCCCACTGAGACATGACTGACACAATAGAGGATTAGTAAGTGATTAAATAGTTGGTAATTATCTAGATATGTAGGTAACCACTTGCTTGGGATACCTTCAAAGCTTCTATTGTGTAAGTAATTCTTGCTGTAGTGTACAAACTCTGGGCAGAGTCTCGACAACATTTCTATTGTGTTGAGTTGTTTGCTCAGCTGAAGTAAACATCTTGCATTGTGTATAAAGCGCTCAATAATCTGGTGTGTAAATTACTCACCTGTTTTATGTTTGCCATTTTTTTTTTTTTAAATCCCTCTTAACGCTACCAATCGAATGAGTCACTTCCACACCGTTGGAGGACGATAGAAAGGATGTCCTTAAGACGAGACCTGTACAATTAATTTTACAGGAAAAAGTTGACATGGACCCATTCATTAATTGCACTGGAAGTCTATGATCTTCTTCGCCCAAGTTGTTTCATTGGAACAATTGTTTCACTTGCCATTGAGGGAGTGCAACAAAGATTCCTGGAATGGGGGGGTTGTCCAATGAGGAGAGATTGAGTAGACTAGGCCGATATTCTCTCGAGTCTAGAAGAATGAGAGGTGATCTCATTGAAACGTACAAACTTCTTACAGGGCTTGACAGGGTAGATGCTGGGAGGATGTTTCCCCTGGCTGGGGAGTCTAGAACCAGGGGTCACAGTCTCAGAATAAGGGGTCGGCCATTTAGGACTGAGATGAGGAGAAAATTCTTCACTCAGAAGGTGGTGAATCTCTGGAATTCTCTACCCCAGAGGGCTGTGGAGGGTCAGTCTTTAAGTATATTTAAGACAGAGATCGATAGAGGGAATTAAGGGCTATGGGGACAGTGCAGGAAAGTGGAGTTGAGGTAGAAGATCAGCCATGATCTCATTGAATGGCAGAGCAGGCTCGAGGGGCCGAATGGCCTACTCCTGCTCCTAATTCTTATGTTCTAATGAACCAATTAATGTGGTGGACACAGAGGCATCATGGGTTCTCTGGACTTCTGGTTCCTATCCTTCTCTCAGTAGGGATCCATTCGGTCCAATCAGCATCTCCTCAGCCCCGGTGACCTCCTCAGGAAATGATGGGCCGAGAGGGTTAAGACTATTGCTCTGTTGTTGCAGTCCGTCAGGGTGCTAATACATTGAAATTAATGAGTATACAAACTATGTATGGCAGCTTCCCCCGCTCCCCGCCCCCCCCCCCCCCCCAATGGGTCAGGGCCACCTGATGTGTCCCCGAGGCCTACAGACCAGTGAAGGCCATGCGTTTACTCCATATCCTGCACTGATTACATATTACACAGAATTTACAGCCCAGAAACAGGCCATTCAGCCCAACTGGTCCATGCCAGTGTTTATGCTCCACTCAAGCCTCCTCCCGCCCCTCTTCATTTAACCCCATCTGCATCAACTTCTATTCCTTTCTCCCACATGTGTAATGTACGCACCTGTGAGCGAGCGCACAGGTTTGTGGAGCTGTTGAGTTGTGAGTGCCTTAGCCAGTCATGTGATGTTCACAAGACTCAATAAAACCCCAGCCAGTTGGGTTCGGGGAATCCATGATGAGGCAGGTGGTTGTGAGCCTGGTGGATGAACTGGTAATGTGCAGTGTGATTGTTAAACCTTTGCTAATAAACCAACTTCCTAATAGCAATGTCTTGCTATGAATTCTTAAGCAAAGAACCCATGAAGCAAATAGATTACAGTGTGTTTTATCCAGTTTCCCATTCAATGTATCTGTGCTCAACCACTCCCTGTGATCGGGAGTTCCACTCTCTGGGTAAAGGTATTTCCCCTGAATTCCTTGTTGGATTTATTGGTGACTGTCTTATATTTATATTGTCCCTAGTTTACACCCACTGCAATGCTAGCATAGTGGTTATGTTACTGGACTAGGAATACAGAGGCCTGGCCTAATGATCCGCTGACGTGAGTTCAAATTCCACCACGGCAGCTGGGGAATTTAAATTCAGTTAATTAAATAAATCTGGAATAAAAAGCTAGTGTCAGTAATGGTGACCATGAAACTACCAGATTGTCGTAAAAACCCATCTGGTTCACTAATGTTCTTTAGGGAAGGAAATCTGCCGCCCTTACCCACAGCAAGAAGGCGGCTCACCACCACCTTCTCGAGGGCAATTCGGGGTGGGCAATAAATGCCGCAACGCCCACATCTCGTGAATGAATAACAAAAGACATTAATGGCCCCTGGTTTTGGTCTCTCTTCCCCTCCTCCACTCTGTAGATGGTGTCACTATAGAGGAAGGAGTAAACCTGCATTCCTATTCTAATCATTAACTCCCTTTGGGAAGTGTGTGTTTGTGTCTGGGGAGCACAGGATTGCCCTCCAAGTGTTGCAACGACCGATAACACTCACTATCCATACTGAGAGCAGAACAATGAGCCACTAGGCAAGGTGGCAGGTGATGCAGATGGTACTGTGCCTTACCACATCGGGGAAAAGACTGGCAGACAAAAAAAAACAACTTTGTCAAGATCGGATGTTAGTATTGAGCAATCTCACTATCGCATCGATAGATCAGAATGGGTCCAAAGTGTCGATGGATTTCTCCCTCTATCTGCAGCAAGGCTGTTACTCATTAGCAGTGCACCGATGAACATCTGTCCACAAACTAGTTCTAAACTGACAATCTGGTCCGAGCCTATGTGATAAACAAGATAATGGTACCAGGCTTGAAAGTGGAACAGCAGCTGTCACTACTTACTGTAAATCTGGTTTACGAGCTTCCATCCCACGTTCACAGCATGGTTTTACATGGTGCACAATGGAGGTGAAGGGTCAGAGCCTACAGTGCAGGAGAGCAGCAAGGCGTCAGTAATATTAGTGATTAAATGATACCATACTTCAGTCAGCTGTGGTTCAGTGGGCAACACTCTCGCCTCTGAGTCGGAAAGTTGTGGGTTCGAGTCCCACTCCAGAGACTTGAGCGCATAAATCTAGGCTGACACTCCCAGTGCAGTGCTGAGGGAGCGCCGCACTGTCGGAGGTGCCGCCTTTCGGATGAGTCGTTAAACTGAGGCCCCATCTGCCCCCTCTGGTGGACCTAAAAGATCCCACGCAACTATTTTGAAGAAGAGCAGCGAAGTTATCTCCGGCTTCCTGGGACCAATATTTATCCCTCAATCAACATAACAAAAACAGATTATCGGGTCATTATCGCATTGCTGTTTGTGGGAGCTTGCTGTGCGCAAATTGGCTGCCGTGTTTCTCACATTACAACAGTGACTACACTTCTAAAAGTACTTAATTGGCTGTAAAGTGCTTTGAAACATCCGGTAGTCGTAAAAGACGCTATATAAATCTGAGTCTTTTTTTTAAATTCCTGAAGATTGTAAGAAAGAGAAAGGATTGGGCAAAGTAGCAAAACTTTACAGCACATCTTTTGCTTGCCATGGTATCTCCTAGAATGTTGTGACCTTGTCCTCTGCCCCTAGTGGTATCTATCATGGCATGGTAGCAATGAGTCAGAAGGTTGAGAGTCCCACTCCAGAGACTCGAGAACGAGCTCCAAGCTGATACACCCAGTTCAATACTGAGGGTGTGCTGCACTGTCAGAAGTGCGATAATTCTGGATGAGTCGTAAAACCAAGGCCCCCGTCTCCCCTCGCAGGTGGACTGTTCCCACTGTTATGTTTTTGGTACCACCACACAAACACACAGCCTATAAGATGGTTAATAACTTCAGGCCAAACCTGACCTGTTTATTCTTGTAAACAGCAATGGCTGCAATGCCGCAGTAGTCCACTATATTACACTTCTCCCTCCTTAATGAAGAAGTAATTATAATAATCATCATACATAACTTTCATGATTATACAAAACAAAAGATATGGACTTATTTTGCCATATTTACAAATCAAGTTTAACCACTTATTTTCTGTTTCGAAGAGGATACCTTCACTCTCGAGCAGAACCTTCCAAACATGGTGTTGAACTTAGACTCATTCTAGGCTGATCCTGAGGAAAGTTTTCCTCCAAGGGATGCCCTTGATTTACATTTGAACTCTCTATAACTTCAGACTGTTTGTCTGCCTGACTCGGACTCGGACTTAAATTCTGACTTTCTCTTGGACTTGTTTCCAGTACATTTGATGTAGGATATACTACTGGTACTCTACTTGTATCAAAACTATCTGATGAGTCCGAAATAATGAATCATTCCGACCTTAAACTCCTTCCACGTCTGTAGGTAAAATATGATCAAGGTGAACACACCTAACCTGTTCATGATCAAACATCTTGACCAAATATGTGCGAGGACCAAGTATCATCAACACTCTTCCTGGTAACCACTAACAATTTATGGTGATGGTTCTTCACTCTCGTCTTCTTCTGATTTAATTTCACACCTCTCTATTTTACTTTACCTCTATCATGATTCTCTTTCTGTCTTAATTGTTTCTCTTCTACGGATTGTGCCAAGTTTGGTTTTAACAACAAGAATCTGGTTTGTGGCTGTCGTTTGAGAAACAACTCTGCTGGTGTTCTACCAGTAGTTGTATGAGGAGTATTACGATATGTAATTAGAAAATTTGACAATTTGTGATCCAATGACCACTGTCGTTTCTTTGGCTTGGGATCCAACATCTGTTTGATGAGGGCGCGTTTTACAATTTGTACAGTGCGCTCTGCTGCACCATTTGAAGCTGGGTGGAACCTTGGTATGTTTCACACCATTTTTGCTCGTGAACTGTGCAAATTCTTCTGAACAAAATTGTGATCCATTATCAGAAACAAATTTTTTTGGGAGACCAAATGAAGAAAATAATCTTCGCAAAATGTCTAATGTTTTACTTGCCATTTTCCGCATTGGAAACACCTCGACCCACTTCGAATGGCTATCAATCACAATGTACAATTGTTGTCCTTCTAGCTTAGCAAAATCGATATGTAGCCTTTGCCACACCCTGGGAGGCCATGGCTGTAATGGTACTGATGGTGGTTGCTTGCTTACCGATTGACATGTAGTACACTGACTGCCGATGCACTCTATATCTTTATCTAGACCTGGTCACCGCAAGTAACTGCGTGCAAAACTCTTGGTCAAGCATATTCCCAGGTGCTGGTCATGAAGATCTCCGAATAATTTGGACCTGAATTTATTTGGTATAACCACTCTTGCACCCCACATGATACAATCTTTATCGACTGATAATTCATTCCTACGAATGAAGAATGGATGAATATCTTAGTCAGTTACCTGGTTTGGCTAGCCATTTGCGATGTAATCATACACCTTTGACATAACTAGGTCACGATTGGTTGCTCTACCAATCTCTTCAGCTGTGACTGGCAGTTCATCAATGTATGAAAAATAGAACACTTCTTCACTATCCAGTGTAACTTGTGATGGGGAAGGCAATCTAGACATATCATCAGCATTACTGTGATCAGTTGATCGTCTGCATTCAATATCATACATATATGCTGACAAAATCAAAGCCCATCTCTGCATTCGGGCTGCAGCTAATGGGGATTTTGGATGGGGGATTGCTGTTAGGGGCTTATGGTCCGTAACGATGGTAAACTTATGACCATACAAGTATTTGTGGAACTTCTTGACCCCAAAAATTAATGCCAAAGCTTCCCTTTCGATTTGCGCATAATTACGCTCACTGGCACTGTGGTCTCTCAGTGCCCACTTGGTTTCTCCTCCCCACTACATAGTACATGAGAAATCACTGCCCCAACTCCATATGGAGAGGCGTCACATGCTAGCTTGATCTCCTTCGATATGTCATAGTGAACTAACATGGTGCTCTCTACCAATTTTCTTTTACATTCCTTGAATGCGGTGTCGCATTCTTCTGACCACTTCCAATGGACCTATTTTTTCAATAGTTCATTCAGTGGATGTAACACTGTAGCCAAATTTGGTGGCAACTTCCCATAATAGATCCAAAAATGATGGAAGTTCAGTGACATTCTTGGGAGTGGGTGCATTTCTGATTGCATCCAGCTTTCCCTTGGTTGGATGTAACCCATCTTTGTCTACTCTGTGCCCTAAGTACTCCACTGAGTTTTGAAATAACTCACACTTGTGAGCAGCCACTCGTACTCTGTGTTTCTCTCGCCGTTTGAGGACTTCATTCAGTATGTTATTATGAATTTGCCTGTTTGGTGCTGAAATTAGTATATCATCTAAATAACATACAACCCCTTAAAAACCTTGCAAAATCTGGTTCATCACCCCTTGGAATATGGCAGGGACGGAAGACACTCCAAATGGTAGCCAATTAAATTGATATAGGCCTAGATGAGTATTTATAGTCAAGCATGACTTGGACTCCTCATCTAGTTCAAGTTGTAAGTAGGCATTCGTAAGATACAACTTTGAGAAGATCTGACCACCTGCCAGTGTTGTGAACAAATTTCCTACTTTAGGCAATGTATTGGGGATATTACCCTCTAGAACCTGGTTTACAGTTACTTTATAATCACCACACAACCTTACCTTACCATCGGACTTGAGTACAACAATGGGTGTAGCCCAATTACATAGATCTATCTTAGAGATAATGTTCTTAGTCTCTAGTCTTTTGAGTTCTTGCTCAACTTTCTCCTTGAGTGCATCTGGTACGGGATGTGGCTTGTAGTAAACTGATCTAGCGTCCTTCTGTACCTTGACACTCTCCTTGAAGCCTTGGATCAGACTGCCTGTTTCACAAAACACCTTCGGATACTTCTTGATGACATTATCCTTTGATGCAAATCTCATTTCAACATGGAAAATCTCACTCCAATCCAGCTTCAGTGATCCCAACCAATTTCTTCCTGGTCATCATCATAGGTGCTCCCTTGATACGAGGATGACTTGCTTCCACGCCAAATAAAAAAAGGATGAGTTCATAGGTGTTTCCAAAGAAGAACCCGAACTACATGTTGAAGGGTGGAAGATGCCTGCGCATGGATTTTTTTTAACGTGTGGTGGCCGTTGTACACCAGCCACCACACGGGCTTGACAGAGCTAGGTCTTGGTCCAGTGGCAAGGATTACCCAAGACAACTGGAGACCTGCTCTGCTGCATGGACCGAGTGCGCACACATATCGCAGTGTGAGCAGGTCCGTGCTGCCCCTGGACCCCTGGCCCCGAACTCACGCCGCCTCTGGACCCCGATCACATCCCTCTACAGTCTCTTGCTGCTTCTTCATCCCGACCTCGCCGCTCCTGCAACACCTGAGCACGCTCCAATCACTGACCTGGAACTTGCCGATGTTGCTCTTCACTGGAGTGCCGCATGCCGCTCCTTTTATGGCCCTGACCTGCCGCTGATGGTCTCTCACAGGTCGGGGCTCCACGCTACCCCCAGGCCACCGCACGCCACTCCTCGTCTCCTGCCACTACTAATAGAGGCAAGCTCTGAAATTGATCATTGTATTTCACCGGTATGGTGATACGATCTACCACAGGACTGTTCTCTCCCGAGTAGCCTCGCAGCTCTATCTTGGATTTCTCCAATGGGAAATCATGTGTATTGTCAAGGTATAGTGATTCCGGTACTGCACTCACGGATGCACCAGTGTTGATTTCCATGGTTATCTTGGTTCCTGCAACATCTACGTGGATGGTGATACTTTTTGATACCCTTATGCTCCTGATGATCTGTAGCTCTGAAACCTCTTTGTCCTGTTGTTTTTCTTCCATGCTATGTAGTCTCTGGGGATTTCTACTTATAGCTTTGAAAGTTGGTTTACTCTTCGGTAGGCATGCCTTCGCAAGATGCCCAGTTTTCCTGCAGATGAAACACTCTGCCTTCACATATGGACAACTTTGAGCAATGTGTTGTCCCAGGCACCGATAGCAGGACTTCAATGCTCTGTTACCATTTCCAGTTTCTGAGACCTTGGGGCCCAACTATCTTTTACTTTTAACCTGCAGGCGATTCACCTCGGTTGTCTGCCAACTGGAAATGGCATGAAATTCTCGGGTATATTGGTCAGACATTGACAAAACTGTCTGACAAGCTAAATCAAAAGTCAAGTTAGGAGTTGGTAATAACTTTCTTCCGATTGCATCATTTTTCATCCCACAAACAAAACGGTCACGCAATGTTCTGCCCTAAAAGTCTCCGAAATTGCAGTGAATAGAGAGCTTTTTTAATGCTACAATGTACTCATTGATACTTTTGTCGGTTAACTGATCTCGTATTCTGAAATGATAACTTTCAGCAATTTCCAGGGGCTCAGGACTGTAGTGCTATTCTAACTTAGTTAGAATCTGATTAAGTGATGTATCTTTTGGCTTGACAGGCACAAGCAAATTTTTCAGGGTTTCATACATCTCAGGCCCTGCTTCAGTTAAGAAAATAGCCCGTTGTCTTTCCAACACCACCCGTTTATGGTTTTCTTCATTGGGGATTTCAATGATATTATTTGTGGAGAAAGACATTTCTAGCCGCTCCAAATACGCTCCGAAACTTTCACGGTCGCATTGAAACTCCCCCAAGCGCCCTATTATTCCCATTGGCACGGCCATCTGCACTCTGGCAGTTCAGCCAAGTGTGTTTGTAATTTACCTTGGATTTTTAGCTGTTAATCAAAACTGAGAAGCTCTCAAAGTCTCTCTGTCAGTTGGCTGAATCATCCACCAACAAAAATTTCAGCTAGGTTAATCGATTAGCCCATTCTCCGTTGCCAATGTTATGTTTTTGGTATGACCTCACAAACACACAGACTTTAAGATGGCTGATAACTTCAGGAAGCTTGTCAGGTGACCCAACCTGCTTATTCTTGTAAACAGCAATGGCTGCAATGCCACTGTAGCCCACTATATATATTATGCCCACGGCATTATTTTGAAGATTACAGATTATCTGGTCATTATCACGTTGCTGTTTGTGGGAGCTTGCTGTGCGCAAATTGGCTGCCGCGTTTCCCACATTACAACAGTGACTACATTTCAAAAAGTATTTCATTGGTTGTAAAGCACTGCAAGACATCTTCTCTTCTTGGGCAGTCCCTCGGAGTCGAGGATGACTTGCTTCCACACGAAAAGTGAGTTCTCGGGTGGCTGTACAGTCCAATGAGGGACTTACAGGCTCTGTCACAGGTGGGGCAGACAGTGGTTGAAGGGACGGGTGGGTGGGGTGCTTGAGTTGCCGTGCGTTCCTTCCGCTGTTTGCACTTGGCCTCTGCTTGTTCCCGACGAAGAGACTCGAGGTGTTTGGCCCCTTCCTGGATGCTTTGGGACACGCTGAGGATGTGAACAGCGCTCTAGAAATGCAAGTCTTTTATTTTTTAGTATGCAGAAGTGCAGTGAAACATCACTTGATGAACAAGGACTATGGGCATGGTTTGGGTACAGCACTGCTCTTTGACACTTGGCTTTGCAATCTTCTCTAAACTAGTTACCTATATTCTCCACTCCATAGCATAAAATTACCCCCACAGTGCAGTGTCCATTAATGCTAATTGACCGATCTGTTTTCGAGAGGGTCTGAGGCTGACTAGCTAGTTGCAGCCACTGGGGTGGATAGGCCAGTGCTCTCTTCCAAATTACTTTCTGCATGGATTGTGTTCCCTCCTCTCCTCCGCTCCAAATCCTGAATCTCCCTTTGTTGCCCCTCAAACATTCTCCAGGTGATGTCCCTGTTGGGGAGTGGAATGCTTGTGGAAGACATCCCCAGCATTGAAGCACTGACCACACTTGATCAGCTCCGCTGGGCAGACCACATTGTTCGCACGCCAGACACGAGACTCCCAAAGCAAGAGCTCTACTCGGAATTCCTTCACGGCAAACGAGCCAAAGATGGGCGGAGGGAACGTTACAAGGACGCCCTCAAAGCCTCCCTGATAAAGTGCAACATCCCCACTGACACCTGGGAGTCCCTGGCCAAAAACCGTCCTAAGTAGAGAAAGTGCATCCGGGAGGGCGCTGAGCACCTCGAGTCTCAACGCCGAGAGCATGCAGAAATCAAGCGCAGGCAGCGGAAAGAGCGTGCGGCAAACCAGTCCCACCCTCCCTTTCCCTCAAGGACTATCTGTCCCACCTGTGACAGGGACTGTGGTTCTCGTATTGGACTGTTCAGCCACCTGAGAACTCACTTCAGGAGTGGAAGCAAGTCTTCCTCGATTCCGAGGGACTGCCTATGATGATGATGATAAGAGGACAGAGCTGTCCCATACTGCTCGTCTTCCTGAGCAGTGATGGGTGTATCACGGAGCCATAGAGGCCATGCAGGAAGTTTAAATCGATGTTCCCGTCTATGTTACTGTCAGCAGCTCGAGGTATTTGAACGTGGATCAAACGCAGGCTCTTGCTCAATGCTCAAGTGCACAACCCCCAGCAGCGGGCGGAGTTGGGGGGGGTGCGAGGGAGGCTGAGTAACTAGCATTGTTCCCCTTACTCCCCCCAGCTTGGAAGTGCTGAGGCCAACTGCCGTCCCCCCGACCACGTGAGATCAGTTAACCGATACACCTGGGACCACCCGGGTCAGGATCACTCGGCTACTTCTTTGGCCAGTTGAGCCATCAACAACTTGCATTTATATAGCGCCTTTAACGGATTAAAAAAAAGGCCCCAAGATGCTTCACCGGAGCGATCATCACACAATTTGGCATGGAAGGAGATATCGGGACAGGTGACCGAAAGCTTGGTCAAAGAGGTAGATTTTAAGGAGCGCTTTGAAGGAGGGTAGAGAGGTTTAGGGAGGGAGTTCCAGAGCTTGGGGCCCAGGCAGCTGGAGGTACTGCTGCAAAGGTGGAGTGATTATAGTCAGAGATGCTCAAGAGGGCAGAATTAGAGGAGCGCAGACATCGGGGGGGGAGGGGGGGGGGGGGGCTTGCAGGCAACGTTCCCCGTGAGCTGCACGTTGTTCTGCGCAGTCTGTTTCTTTTAGTGCGCGGTGCCTTTGAATGTCGGTAGACACGCGGTATTTACAGTGGGGCAACTGGCGAGCAGCTTTCCTGGGATCTTTCCCATCACTGTGAGGCTGCGCAGCTTAGAGGAAACATTGGTTGTAAGGCTGAAAGAGGGTACAGAGATGGGGTAGAAAAAGAAAGACAGACTTGCATTTATATAGCGCCTTTCACAACTACTGGACATCCCAAACAGCTGTACAGCCAATGAAGTACTTTTGGAGTGTGGGAAACGCGGCAGCCAATTTGCGCACTGCAAGCTCCCACAAACAGCAATGTGATAATGACCCAGATAATCTGTTTCAGTGATGTTGATTCAGGGATATATATTGGCCAGGACAGCGGGGATAACTCCCCTGCTCTTCTTCGAAATAGTATAATGGGATCTTTTACGCCCACCTTAGTGAGCAGACGGGGCCTCGGTTTAATGTCTCATCCAAAAGACGGCACCTCCAGCAGTGCAGCACTCCCTCAACACCGCACTGGGAGTGTCAGCCTAGATTTATGTGCTCAAGTCTCTGGAGCGGGACTTGAACCCACAACCTTCTGACTCAGAGGTAAGTGTGCTGCCCACTGAGGCGCAGCTGATAACAGGGTGATGTCATGGAGGGATTTGAAATGAAGGGCAAGCTGCCAAGTTCCGTTTTTGTTGAAGTACGTTCTCTTCCACACTTGCTTATTGTGCAATCATTCGGAATTGAACGGGGCGTTTATTATTTTTTTCAATGAATTAGTAACTTCCACCTGAAGCTCCTGCACAGTGATGATGATGGCATCTCCTGAGGCTTCAAGGTTGCGTTTGTTTTTTTTACAAAAATCAATAACTGGTGGGACTGTGGTTGTCGGGGACTTGCGCTCCATTGTTTGACGTGCCCTGATGAGATTTGCAGTTCAGGTCACGATGTGTAATCTATCATCTGCGGAGGCAGGCGATGCCTGGTACAGGAAGGTGGTGATCGATCCAGGAACCGAGGTGCCCTGAATTCAAGTGTCACCAGAAACGTCAGTTGCGATGTGTTGAATCACTCTTCTTAAAACCTTTCACAACAATTCGCCTTCAAACTTAAATGTACAGGACAAAGTTTGGCTTTATTGTGTTTTACACTGGTTATCCCTATCTCTGTAATCTCTTCCAGCCCCACAAACCAACCCCATCCCTCCCCACCCCCCCGACCCTGATTATAATCACTCAACCATCGGTGGCCGTGCCGTCTGTTGCCTAGGCCCCAAGCTCTGGAACTCCCTGCCTAAACCTCTCTACCTCTCTTTCCTCCTCCAAGACGCTCCTTAAAACCTACCTCTTTGACCAAGCTTTTGATCACCTGCCCTAATTTCTTCTTATCTGGCTCGGAGTTAAATGTTTATTTTTTGTCTTATGACACTCCTGTGAAGTGCCTTGGGACGTTTTACTATGTTAAAGGCGCTATATAAATACAAGTTGTTGTTGGTTTACACACTAATACAATTTTATATATTTTGCTTAAGCAGAATTTACAAAATCAGACATTGATGCAATGAGTCTGTTGGTATGGGTTTTTTTTTGTTTTCCTTTTTTCCAAGTATTTATCCCTTTTGAAAGTTACTATTGAATCTGCGTCCAACGCCCTTTCAGGCAACGCATTTCAGATCATCACTGTGTAAATAAAAGTTCTCATCTCCCTCTGGTTCGTTTGCCAATAATCCTAATTTCAGTGGCACTACTTTAAAGAGGGGCAGGGAGTTCTTCATAGACATTTACAGCACAGAAGGAGGCCATTCGGCCCATCGTGTCCACGGCGGCCGACAAAGAGCTACCCAGCCTAATCCCACTTTCCCGCTCTCGGTCTGTAGCCCTGTAGGTTACGGCACTTCAAGTGCACATCCAAGTACTTTTTAAATGTATTGAGGGTTTCAGCCTCTACCACCCTTTCAGGCAGCGAGTTCCAGACCCCTCAATTTCCCCTCAAATACGCTCTAAACCTCCTACCAATTACTTTAAATCTATGCCCCCTGGTTGTTGGCCCCTCTGCTAAGGGAAATGGGTCCCTCCTATCCACTATATCATAATTTTATACACCTCAATGAGGTCTCCCCTCAGCCTCCTCTGTTCCAAAGAAAGCAAACCCAACCTATCCAATCTTTCCTCATAACTAAAATTCTCCAGTCCAGGCAACATCCTCGTAAATCCCCTCTGTACCCTCTTCAGTGCGATCACATCTTTCCTGTAATCTGGTGACCAGAACTGCACGCAGTACTCCAGCTGTGGCCTAACTATTTTATACAGTTCAAGCATAACCTCCCTGCTCTTGTATTGTATGCCTTGGCTAATAAAGGCAAACATTCCATATGCCTTCTTAACGATCTTATCTTCTGATACATTCTTCCCTGAGCGAACACCACCCAAAAAAACAGGTGGCATTTTATTTACTGTTCGTGGGTCCTTGCTGTGAGGAAACTAATTGTTCAATTTGCTTTCCATAACAAAGATGACGCCATTCAAAAGTAATTCCTTGGCCAGATGGGATGTTTTTCTGGGTGAAGGCGCTATCTAAATGCAAGTTGTTTGGGGTGAGCAGAGGATCCGACGTGGCTGTGGTGCCGTACCCCAAGGCTGAATATCTGCTCCGTTTACTGTCTTAAGCAGGCGTGAGAGGTGGCCATTCTGGGTGAGGTGCTGTCGGGAGGGTGTGGTGGGGGACATTCAGAAAGGAGAGGCGAATGTAATTCCTGTTCGCGGGGTGACTTGAGAACCACGAATGTTTCTGAGCTGTGTCAACAATAACCGTCAGCTTTCATGTGCAGCAGAAGGGGTCAGTGCTGCGTGCTGTCATGTGGGCTATAGACGGTACTGCTCACGTTAGAATCACTTTGATTTAAAGTATGGAGTATATGATCTTTTCATTTCCAACATCTCTAATTCCTCTCTCTACAGATTTACCAGCACCTCCGACACTACAGCACGCCCAATGAACAGCGCTATATTCTCCGCATCCTTTTCATTGTTCCCATCTACTCCTTCGACTCCTGGCTCAGCCTGCTCTTCATCAGCAACGATCAGTACTACGTTTACTTTGACTCGATGCGAGATTGTTACGAAGGTGAGCGACCATCCTGATAACCGGAAATTATTTGGGGTTTTTTGTTACATTTTAACCCATTGAGAAAGGAGCGTCGTAATAATGCGTTAAAAGCCTCATCGACATTGATCTTTCGGCTCTCTCTGTGTCTCTGTCTCTGTCTCTCTCTCTGTCTCTCTCTCTTTGTCTCTCTCTCTTTGTCTCTCTCTCTCTGTCTCTCTCTCTCTCTGTCTCTCTCTCTCTCTGTCCCCCCTCTCTCTGTCCCCTCTCTCTCTGTCCCGCTCTCTCTGTCCCTCTCTCTCTCTGTCTCTTTGTCTCTGTCTCTTTGTCTCTGTCTCTTTGTCTCTGTCTGTGTCTCTGTCTCTGTGTCTCTGTGTCTCTGTCTCTGGGACTCTTTCTCTCTCTCTCTCTCTCTCTCTCTGTCTGTGTCTGTGTCTGTGTCTGTCTCTCTGTCCCTCTCTCTCTGTCCCTCTCTCTCTCTGTCTCTTTGTCTCTGTCTCTTTGTCTCTGTCTCTTTTTCTCTGTCTCTGTCTCTGTCTCTGTCTCTGTCTCTCTGTCCCTCTCTCTCTCTGTGTCTTCTCTGTGTCTCTTTGTCTCTGTCTCTTTTTCTCTTTCTGTGTCTCTGTGTCTCTGTGTCTCTGTCTCTGTCTCTGTGTGTCTCTCTCCTCTCTCTCTCTCTCCCCCTCTGAATTATGAGTCCTGTTCCACGCGTTATTATTTCCTGCATTCTCCTTTCTCTGTGCAAAACTTTTTGGCAAGTATACTATGCTATATAAATTGCAGGTTGTTATTCTGAATGCATACAAGGCAAGGTAAATATACATTCACTGAATTAATTTATATTGGAATCCCTTTGGAGAACATCCATGATTGTCACCTTGTTCGAAGGGGCGAAGAATTCTCTTCCTTCCTTTCTCTGCCTGGTTATTATTGAAAAACACTCTGCTGAGGGCCGAATGCAGAATGGTTCTCTCTGGTACCTGGCTGGACCATTTCAAGGGCTTGGAGTAAGCATTTGATATTGAGAGAAATGGACCCTTCGCACCCTCTGTTTTGGCAGATCTTCCAAGAATTTTTCAATGCTACATCTGAGGCTGACTTTCCTTCAGTCTGCAAGCCAGCAGAGATACCATGCTAATTAGAGACTCCGTGATGTCGTCGCACCATGAAAGAAGTGAACAAGTTTTCTGTAAGGATCAGTTGCTGCTAAGAGTTAGCACAGGAGAAGCGTCTATATTTTTTTGACAATTTGAGGAGGAGAGTAAATTGGGTAATTACTGTTTGTACTGAGCATTTTCCGTTTGTCTGTTTGATATTGAGGAAAGGTGTTGGCATATAGCCTGAGCTTCAGTCTAGGAGATTCATCCATCTTCTGCAGTTGAAGAGATCACGTGGTGGCATGCGAGATAGAATCCTACAGCACAGGCGGAGGCCATTTGGCCCATCATGCCTGTGCCGACTCTTTGAAAGAGTGATCCAATTAGTCCCACTTCCCCAAAGTGCTGAAGTTGTTTCCTTTTCAAGTATATATATCCAATTGCCGTCCAGGAAGGGAGAGTACATGATATGATTTCTCTGATCACTAGGAGTCGCTACATTTACCTAGATAGTCATAGTCATCATAGGCAGTCCCTCGGAATCGAGGAAGACTTGCTTCTACTCCTGAAGTGAGTCCTTAGGTGGTTGAACAGTCCAATACGAGAGCCACAGACTCTGTCACAGGTGGGACAGACAGTCGTTGAGGGAAGGGGTGGGTGGGACTGGTTTGCCGCACGCTCTTTCCGCTGCCTGTGCTTGATTTCTGCACGTTCTCGGCGTTGAGACTCTAGGTGCTCAGCGCCCTCTCAGATGCACTTCTTCCACTTCGGGCGGTCTTTGGCCAGGGACTCCCAGGTGTCAGTGGGGATGTCGCACTTTATCAGGGAGGCTTTGAGGGTGTCCTTGTAGCGTTTCCTCTGCCCACCTTTGGCTCGTTTTCCGTGAAGGAGCTCCGAGCAGAGCACTTGCTTTGGGAGTCTCGTGTCTGGCATGCGAACTATGTGGCCTGCCCAGCGGAGCTGATCGAGTGTGGTCAGTGCTTCAATGCTGGGGATGTTAGCATGAATGAGGACGCTGATGTTGGTGCGCCTGTCCTCCCAGGGTATTTGTAGGATCTTGTGGAGACATCGTTGGTGATATTTCTCCAACAACTTGGTGTCTACTGTACATGGTCCATGTCTCTGAGCCATACAGGAGCCCTGTAGATCATGAGCTTGGTGGCAGTTTGGAGGGCCTGGTCTTCAAAAACTCTTTTCCTCCGGCGACCGAAGGCTGCACTGGCGCACTGGAGGTGGTGTTGGATCTCGTCGTCAATGCCTGCTCTTGTTGATAGGAGGCTCCCGAGACATGGGAAGTGGTCCACGGTATCCAGGGCCGCGCCGTGGATCTTGATGACTGGGGGGCAGTGCTGTGCGGTGAGGACAGGCTGGTGGAAGACCTTTGTCTTACGGATATTTAGCGTAAGGCCCATGCTTTCGTACGCCTCAGTAAATACATCGACTATGTCCTGGAATGCGGCCTCTGTATGTGCGCAGATGCAGGCGTCGTCCGCGTACTGTAGCTCGACAACAGAGGTTGGGGTGGTCTTGGACCTGGCCTGGAGACGGCGCAGGTTGAACAGGTTCCCACTGGTTCTGTAGTTTAGTTCCACTCCAGCGGGGAGCTTGTTGACTGTGAGGTGGAGCATGGCGGCGAGAAAGATTGAGAAGAGGGTTGGGGCGATGACGCAGTCCTGCTTGACCCCGGTCCGGACATGAATTGGGTCTGTGATGGATCCGGCCTGCATGTCGTCGTGGAGCAGGCGGAGGATGGTGACGAACTTTTGGGGGTGTCCGAAACGGAGGAGGATGCTCCGTAAACCCTCGCGGTTGACAGTGTTGAAGAAGGCCATGTATAAGGGTGCTGTTCCCTGCATTTTTCCTGTAGCTGTCGCGCTGCAAAAATCATGTCCGTTTCCAGGTGAAGGCATCGTCTGGAATGTGGTCTGCTCAGGGAGTGTGGCGGAGATGGGGGTGGTGGGGGGGGGAGCGGCAGTGATGCTGAATCCAAAGACAATATCTAGCATAAACACTCAAAAAAAGTAACTGGGCCAAATGTCTTTCCTCACCCATATCCACCCTGTAAAATGTTCACAAAAAGAGAAACATGTGTGGATTGGTAAGGACACTGGGGACATTGAAGAAGTACTGTCAAAGAATGTCTACATAGGAACATAAGAAATGAGAGCAGGAGTCGGCCATACGACCCCTCGAGCCTGCTCCGTCATTCAATAAGATCATGGCTGATCTTCAACCTCAACTACACGTTCCCATCCAATCCCTATATCTCTTGATTCCCTTAAAATCCAACAATCTATCGATCTCCGCCTTGAATATAGTCAACGACTCAGTATCCACAGCTCTCTGGGGCAGAGAATTCCAAAGATGCACCACCCTCCAAGTGAAGAAATTCCTCCTCCAAGTCAGTCTTAAATGGCCGACCCCTTATCCTGAGACCGTGCCCCTTAGTTTTAGACTCTCCAGCCAGGAGATATATTCCAAATACAATATTACATAGAACTTACAGCACATAAGTTACACTACAAGAGTCAGAGGAAATGTATTAGCATGGATAGAGAATTGGTTGGCGAACAAAAAGCAGAGAGTCGGGATAAATGGGTCCTTTTCCGGTTGGAAATCAGTGGTTAGTGGTGTGCCACAGGGATCAGTGCTGGGACCACAACTGTTTACAATATACATAGATGACCTAGAAGAGGGGACAGAGTGTAGTGCAACAAAATTTGCAGATGACACAAAGATTAGTGGGAAAGCGGGTTGTGTAGAGGACTCAGAGAGGCTGCAAGGAGATTTGGATAGGTTAAGCGAATGGGCTAAGGTTTGGCAGATGGAATACAATGTCGGAAAGTGTGAGGTCATCCACCTTGGGGGAAAAAAACAGTAAAAGGGAATATTATTTGAATGGGGAGAAATTACAACATGCTGCAGTGCAGAGGGACCTGGGGGTCCTTGTGCATGAATCCCAAAAGGTTAGTTTGCAAGTGCAGCAGGTAATCAGGAAGGCGAATGGAATGTTGGCCTTCATTGCGAGAGGGATGGAGTACAAAAGCAGGGAGGTCTTGCTGCAACTGTATAAGGTATTGGTAAGACCGCATCTGGAGTACTGCGTGCAGTTTTGGTCACCTTACTTAAGGAAGGATATACTAGCCTTGGAGGGGGTACAGAGACGATTCACTAAGCTGATTCCGGAGATGAAGGGGTTACCTTATGATGATAGATTGAGTAGACTGTGTCTTTACTCGTTGGAGTTCAGAAGGATGAGGGGTGATCTTATAGAAACATTTAAAATCATGAAAGGGATAGACAAGATAGAGGCAGAGAGGTTGTTTCCACTGGTCGGGAGAGACTAGAACTAGGGGGCACAGCCTCAAAATACGGAGGAGCCAATTTAAAACCGAGTTGAGAAAGAATTTCTTCTCCCAGAGGGTTGTGAATCTGTGGAATTCTCTGCCCAAGGAAGCAGTTGATGCTGGCTCATTGAATGTTTTCAAGTCAAAGATAGATAGATTTTTAACCAATAAGGGAATTAAGGGTTACGGGGAGCGGGCGGGTAAGTGGAGCTGAGTCCACGACCAGATCAGCCATGATCTTATTGAATGGCGGAGCAGGCTCGAGGGGCTAGATGGCCTACTCCTGTTCCTAATTCTTATGTTCTTATGTTATGTATAAGTGGGCATTTATCTTGCTTCCCCTTAAATAAAAAAATACTTTCATTTATATAGTGCCTTTCATGACCATTGGATGTTCCAAAGCTCTTTACAGCCAATGAAGTAATTTTTTGGGAGTGCAGTCACTATTGCAATGTAGAAAACTCAGCAGTCAATTTATGCATAGCAAGCTCCCACAAACAGCAATGTGATAATGGCCAGATAATCTGTTTTTAGTGATGTTGATTGAGGGATAGATATTGGCCAGGACACCGGGGATAACTCCCCTGTTCTTCAAAATAGTGCCGCGGAATCTTTTACGTCCAACCGAGAGCAGTCGAGGGGGGCCTCGGTTTAACGTCTCATCCGAAAGACGGCACCTCCGACACTGCACTGAAGTATCAGCCGATATTTTTATGCTCAAGGCCCTGGAGTGGGAGTTGAACCCACGACTTTCTGACTCAGAGGTGAGGGTACTACCAACAGAGCCACGCCAGACACTCCTAAATGTATTTAATATGGGTTGAATGAACCGCACCTTACCAAATGAAACCCAAGGAAAGTGAAGGACCAAAAAGTGGTCATTTAGCTCATTGAAGCTCGTCTGTCTAGTCCTGAATCTTGGCATTCAGCTATATTTTGAGCCTCTCCGATATGTTGCTGATGGATGAATCCAAGCGAAGAAATTCTTCCTGCTCTTTTTTAAAAAATTTTCTTTTCCACTAAGTTTACATTTATATCTCGCTGAAATTTGAATGAATTTTAAAATCCATATTGCCTCCGGATTCAATCTTGGCCAACACTCCAGAGCAAAGCTAATGCCTTAAGAAGATTAGGTGGTTTTTACGCTGAGTCTGTGTCATGGCCAGCTCGCCTCCTTGCTCCTGACATTCGTTCAACGGTAAACAAAGAGTGAATTTTGTGCAACACACTCTGAGAACGCAGGCTCCGATTCCTTCGTTGATTCCTTTCTGTCACAAGGTTGATAACCTGGAAGAGCAGGTTTGTTTATTGGGTGTGCCCCGAGCGTAGGTGTGTGTTTCTGATCAGCCTCCCGAGCTCCAGCTTCGGTTTATTTATTAACAAAGAAAGCCTTGCATTTATATAGCGCCTTTCACAATCTCGGGACGTCCCGAAGTGCTTCACGCCCAATCAAGTCACTGTTGTAATGTAGTTAGCGGGGCAGCCATCTTTTGCGCACAGCAAGCTCCCACAAGTAGCAATTTGATCATGACCAGATAAATCTGTCTTTTACATTTTGTTTGTGAGGGATTAATATTGACCAGGACAAGCTCTCTCTATCAATAAATTGTTGTGTGCCTAAGGTTCTCTACAGTATGACGGCAACTACACTTCAGAAGTACTTAATTGGCTGTAAAGCTCTTTAGGGCGCCCTGAAGGCACTCCATAAATGCCAGTTTTTCTTTCTCCCAAGGAAACATTTGCAGGTCTATGGGGAACGAGCGGGACTAATTGAATAGCACTTGTGAAGAGCACGCGGACCAAGTGACCACCTTTGGTGCTGTAAGGTTGAATGATTCTATATTCCAATGATCACAGAATTGCTAGTAATTTCAGATTACGCTCTACATCTTTCTATCCGGCTTGCCTGCAAAGTATGTCCCTTGGATATTACTTTCCTAGAACATCAAAAAGTTTGACTACACATTTTTTTTTTTTTTTTAAAGTACTTCATTGGCTGTCAAGTGTTTTGGGACATCCTGACGTCGTGAAAAGGGCTGTCTAAATGCAACTTCTTTCTTTCTATCTTCCTTTGAAAAGCTTTACTGGTCTGAAGCTGCATTAGCTAACCTATACCAGAACAGTAGGTGCGATCGACGCCACAAATACAAAGCAAAATAAAAATTCCCACATGCTGTAAATTGGGAACAAAAAAGCCTCCTCGAAAATGCTGGAAACCTACGGCGGGTCGATCGACCTACGCCTTGATGTTTCAGGCATAACCCTTCACCAGTGTTCCAATGGAAGGTTACACCCAAACCGGTTTGCTCCACAGCTGCTGACTGACTTGCTGTGTGTCAGCCGTGGCTCAGAGGGCAGCACGCTCGCCTCTGAGTCAGAAGGTTGTGGGTTTGAGTCACACTCCAGGGACTTGAGCACATAAATCTAGGCTGACACTCCAGTGCTGAGGGAGTGCTGCACTGTCGGATGAGACCTGCTCTCTCAGGTGGATGTAAAAGATCCCAGGACACTATTTCAAAGAAGAGCAGGGGAATTATCCCTGGTATCCTGGCCAATATTTAATCCCTCAATCAACATAACAAATAAAAAACAGATTATCTGGTCGTTATCACATTGCGGTTTGTGGGAGCTTGCTGTGCGCAAATTGGCTGCTGTATTTCCAACATTACAACAGTGCCCATACTGCAAAATTACTTAGTTGGCTGTAAAGTGCTTTGAGACGTCTGGTGGTTGTGAAATAAATATAAATCCAAATCTGTCTTTTTATGGGTCTCCAAGGGAGAGAAATTAGTCTCCAGGCAGCAAAGCTATGGAGAGGGTGCTAAGGTGCATTTTTTTGTTAGCTTTCTTTCCTAAAGTTCCTGTGCTCCTAATTCTGTCCTCGCCACTGCTCATCGCCATCACCTGGTCCAAGGGCATTGAAGCGAATTGTGACGGCCCAATTGCTCTCCCACCTGAGATCAGCTAACTCAGCGCAGGCCAGGAATCAAACCTGAGGCCTCATTGCAGTAACGTTACTCACTGCAATAACAAGAGGTTGCATTTATATATGAACATAAGAAATAGGTGCAGGAGTCGGCCATTCGGCCCCTCGAGCCTGATCCACCATTCAGCTGATCATTAACCTCAACTCCACTTTCCCGCACTATCCCCATATCCCTTAATTCCCCCAAATTTATCAACTTCTGTCTTGAATATACTCAATGACTGAGCCTCCACAGCCCTCTGGGGTAGAGAATGCCAAAGATTCACCACCCTTTGAGTGAAGAATTTTCTCCTCATCTCAGTCCTAAATGGCCGACCCCTTATTCTGAGACTGTGGCTCCTGGTTCTAGATTCACCAGCCAGGGGAAACATCCTCCCTGCATCTATCCTGTCAAGCCCCTTAAGAATTTTATATGCTTCCATATAGTGTCTTAAATATAGTAAAATATCCTAAGGTGCTTCACAGGAGCGATTATGAAACAAAATCTGACACTGAGCCACATAAGGAGATATTAGGACAGGTGACCAGAAGCTTGGTCAAAGAGTCTTAAAGGAGGAGAGAGAGGCGGAGAGGTTTAGGCAGGGAGTTCCAGAGCTTGGGGCCCAGGCAGCTGGATGCACGGCCTCCAATGGCGGAGTGATGAAGATCGGAGATTTGCAAGAGGCTTGGGTCATCAAATGATCTAACTGACGATTCTTCGATAGTGTAAGGCCATTTAGGTGAATGAATGCTTGGGTGAAAGGCCAGGTGGCTAACTCTCATGCTCGCAGTTGGAAGATTAAGTCTGGAATCCCAAGAAAATTCAGTCCATCTACTGTTCCTCCAAGGTTGATCAGAGTTCCGCTAACGTGGAAGGAAAACAGACGGCGTGGGTCTCTGTACATGAGCTCGGGCCACACCAGTGTACAAACGGCAGAATGGCACTCTAAGCTTAGAAATGGCCTTGGGTATGGAGGAGTAAGCACCATTTCTAATCGTAGAATGGTGACAGCACAGAAGGAGGCCATTCGGCCCGTCGAGCCCGTGCCAGCTCTCTGCAAGAGCACCTCAGCCAGTCCCACTCCCCCGCCCTTTCCCCGTAGCCCTGCAATTGCTTTCCTTCAGGTACTTATCCGATTCCCTTTTGAAAGCCACGATTGAGTCTGCCTCCACCACCCCTTCCAGGCCGTGCATTCCAGATCCTAAACACTCGCTGCGTAAAAAAAAGTTTTTTCTCACGGTCGTCTTTGTAACTTCTGCCAATCACCTTAAATCTGTGTCCGCTGGTTCTTGACCCTTCTGCCAATGGGAACAGTGTCTCTCGATCTACTCTGTCTAGACCCCTCATTATTTTGAACACCTCGATCAAATCTCCTCTCAACCTTTTCTGCTCAAAGGAGAACAACCCCAGCTTCTCCAGTCTGTCCACGTAACTCAAGTCCCTCATCTCCGGAATCATTCTCGTAAATTTTTTCTGCACCTTTCCTAAAGTGCGGTGCCCAGGATTGGACACAATACTCCAGTTGAGGCCGAACCAGTGTTTTATAAAGGTTTATCATAACTTCCTTGCTTTTGTCCAATATACCTCTATAATGAAGCCCAGGATCCCGTAAGCTTTTTTTAACAGCTTTCTCAACCTGCCCTGCCACCGTCAGCGATTTGTGCACATATACCCCCAGGTCTCTCTCTTCATGCACCCCCTTTAGAATTGTACCCTTTAATTTATATTGCCTCTCCCCATTCTTCACACCGAAATTTATCACTTTGCTTTTTTCTGTGTTAAACTTCATCTGCCACGTGTCCGCCCATTCCACCAGCCTGTCTATGTCCTCTTGTATTCTATCCCTAGCCTCCTCACTGTTCACTATACTTCCAAGTTTCCTGTCATCTGCAAATTTTGAAAATACACCCTGTACACCCGAGTCCAATGTGTATCACTAAAAGCCCAGCCTTTCCTCCAAACAGAGAGAGGGGTATCTCTACTAGTGTGTGTCATCTGACTGTTCGGTATAATTGGGTGCACAAATGCTTTATAAATTTTAATCGCTGAATCAGTTGGAACCTGCATAATCTAGGATTTGTTTTCTGACCCGCGAGATTGGATTTCTTCTGCGAGGTTTGCCTGTGAATTATGTATGACTATGTATCTGTTATGCTTTCCAACCTGTGGGACAAGGCGCAGACTGTGTAGCCTGTTGCCTGCGGTAGCAGATCGAGAGGCTGAGGTACAGCCAGACTCTGCAAGAGCAAAGTGAATGCAGGCGAGATTCCTGCCTTGCTGTAGGGGAGAGTGGCGGGAATAGGTAAACCCACTGAGCTCTCGTACACCTACTGAGGAGACATTGAGGAGACTCGGCCTATATTCTCTGGAGTTTAGAAGAACGAGAGGTGATTTCATTGAAACATACAAAATTCTCACAGGGCTTAACAGGGTAGATGCGGGGAGGATGTTTCCCCCCGGGCTGGGGAATCTAGAACCAGGGGTCACAGTCTCAGAATAAGGGGTCGGCCATTTAGAACTGCGATGAGGAGAAACGTCTTCACTCGGAGGGTGGTGAATCTCTGGAATTCTCTGCCACAGAGGGCTGTGGAGGCTCAGTCTGAGAGTATATTCAAGACAGAGATCGATAGATTTTTGGATATTAAGGAATCAAGGGAGACGGGGACAGTGCAGGAAAGTGCCATGTCAAGTTGAGGTAGAAGATCAGCCATGATCTTATTGAATGACGGAGCAGGCTCGAGGGGCTGAATGGCCTACTCCTGCTCCTAATTCTTATGTTGAATGCGTCATCTCGACCCCAAGGTGCGTTACTGCCCTGTAACGTGCTCCAGCGTGTGGGGAGTAGGGGGGGGGGCTCCATATTATATCTGCAGGTTTAGCGATTTCATACCATTGATAGCTTTGTTTAGAGCCGGTGAATTGCAGTCTCCCAGAATAAAGAGAGTGATTTGTGAGGCAACAACATTTTACCAAATGACTTGCCGACCAATGGGTTATCGGATTTATTCTATCTGACCGATACTGGGGAACAGCATCAGTGTCAGCCGTGGCTCAGTGGGCAGCACTCTCGCCTCTGAATCAGAAGGTTGTGGGTTCAAGTCCCACTCCAGGGACTTGAGCGCATAAATCTAGGCTGACACTCCCAGTGCAGTGCTGAGGGAGTGCTGCACTGTTGGAGGTACCGTCTTTCAAATGAGACGTTAAACCGAGGCCCCGTCTGCTCCATCGGGTGGGCGTAAAAGATCCAAGGGCACTATTTTGAAGAAGAGCAGGGGAGTTATCCCCGGTGTCCTGGTCAATGTTTATCCCTCAGGTTATCTGGTCATTATCACATTGCTGTGTGTGGGAGCTTGCTTGTGCGCAAATTGGCTGCCGCGTTTCCTACATTACAACAGTGACTACACTCCAAAAAGTACTTCATTGGCTGTAAAGTGCTTTGAGACATCCGGTGGTCGTGAAAGGCGCTATCTAAATGCAAGTCTGTCTGTCTTCTGTCTGACCGATACTGGGGAACAGTACAGTCTCTGCATGATAAAGAAAACAAGATTATCCCATGGGGCAATGTACTTCCTTCTCTCCCTCCCTCCATCCCTCCCCAGAGTAGAGATGTATTGGAAGATTGCGTTTCTAGAGATTGTGATTAGCAACAGAATGCCTGGCTCCTGTAAGGCCGCATTTCTTTGCGCTATGAAGCGCTTTATATAGTGTAGTCTGACTCGGCACCCCCCAAAATGCCCATGGAGGGCAGTTGAGTTTGAACCACAGTCTAGATTAAGATTTCTCTTGATTTGATGAATGAATCCAAAAGCAGCCAGATAACGTGTTTGGTGCAACGAGATCCTGGGAGGGAGGACAGATGCTGTTTGTCACTCCCATGGAGATCACACACGTCGCTGCTGTTTACTGCACCAGTGTTCCTTTATAAGGTCACTTTAGTCAGGGCTTAGTTGCCTAGATGCTTATCGACAATGGGAGACTAAAATAAAATGACTGAGTAGCAGCTGGAGCAGATTATAGATTACTGAAGCAGTGATCTGTTAGTTTACTGGGGGGCGGGGAGGGGGAGTGGAGGGAGGGAGGGAGGGAAGCTGAATGTTCTATTTGATTTTTCTTGAAGTTGTGCAGTGAAGTATTAGTATTGTTAAGGGAGCGATGGTTCACTTACCCTCCCACCCAACTAACTGTTCATCATTCACCATGTGATGTGGCACAAAAGGTGGAGAGTGATTTTATTACTCAAACCCCTGCCCCCACACCGCCCCAAGCTCTGAGTTGGGATTGGTGAATGCCTAACAACAACATGCATTTCTATAGCGCCTTTAATGTGGTAAAATGTCCCAAGGCGCTTCACAGGAGCATTATCAAACAAAATTTGACACTGAGCCACATAAGGAGGTATTGGGACAGGTGTCCAAAAGCTTGGTCAAAGAGCTAGGTTTTAAGGAGCGTCTTAAAGGAGGAAAGAGAGATGTGACGAGGCGGAGTGGTTTAGGGAGTGAATTCCAACAGTGATCGCACTCCAGAAAGTACTTTCTTGGCTGTAAAGCGCTTTGAGATGTCCAGTGGTCACGAAAAATGCTATAGAAATGCAAGTCTTTCAATGGTGGGGCGATGGAAAGTGGGAATGTGCAAGAGGCCAGCGTTGGAGGAGCGCAGAGATGGCGGAGGGGGTTATGGGAAATGCTCCCCCTCGGAGCACGACCGCGTATCGATCGAGAGGGCCCACGCAGGCCGCTGTTGCCGTCAGAGATCATACCGCTCATGCACCCGCGCAGGCAAAGTTAAAGGGACCATGCACCAAACAAAGAGGATTGGCTGTAGGTCTGGAGGAGGGTTACAGAGATTGGGAGGGGTGAAGCCGTGGATGGATTTGAGCACGAGGATGTGAATTTTAAATTCAAGGCGTTGCCGGACCAGGAGCCAACATAGGTCAACGAGCATCGGTCAGCTGACACGGGCAGCAGAGTTTTGGATGAACTAAAAATTACGCCGATATGCGATGAGTTCTCTTGCACACCAGTGCCACCCATGTACCCCTTCCCGCTGCGCTATTATCTGCCCAAGTTGCGTGCTGGGGCTCAACGCCACATCTGATGGTGGGGCTGTCTGTGGGAACACTTCTCGGGAAAAGTGGTGATGTCCGCTGTGTCGTTATTACTTGATTTTTCATTAACCACCAAACGTAATTGGAAACCTCAGTGAGCTGGAAGCCTGCTCTCTGACACCTGTCCGATTGGGTTTCGAACACTGGGTTTGTCCTTGTATTATGTATGGGTGTGTATCCATTATGCTTTTTCTCGGTCTGCCGCACAACAAATAATCAGCAACATAGAGTTGGGGCAGTGTTACGTTGCGAGATGGAGATAAAGTCATAAATAGAAAGAGCAAACCTCAAGTGGGTTTATTGTATTTAGCCTAAAATATGTTACTGCCTCGTAATGCTAGTTAGCTCATGAGGTCTCTATACTGTGTGCAAACTTGGTGGATTTTCAGCTTTGATGTTTTTGGGACAATAATGATGGTGGGGCGGGAAAGTTAGCGCCCAGGAACAGTTTGCGCCTTAGTGGGCAAGTTTGGGCAGCTGGGCCCTGAGTCAGGGGGTGCAGTGCTAAGGGAGACACGGTACACCTCTATCGGGGCGCTAGCGTGGGAAACCCCCGAGCTAAAGAGCCGGGCCGAGAGCGCTCCGAGAGACGCCTGTGGGGGACTTAATACAGGTACCACAAAAACATTCCCAAAATATAGCCCACGCCACCACAACACAAACGCAAAAAAAAATTAAAAGAAAAAACAATCACACTTTCCTCAGGAGTTCATTACTCACTTCTTCGCCACCGGGATGGTTGGACCGCCCTGATTTCCCAGGCGGTCAGTGCGAGCCCCGCTTTCCGGCGAACTGGTCGGGCAATAGCCACTGCTCTTCCGGGTGGTGCTGCGCTGCTCCGCGCCGCCGTAAAACCGGACTCGAGGATCGCTGCGGGGCGCTGGAGGCTGAGCGGCCGGACAGAACACCTCATTGCCGTCGCTCCAGGGCGAAAAATGGAGCGCAGAGGACTCGAAAATCCAGCCCTGTACAGATTTTACAGTTTTTGGGTGTGTGGACAATGCTGGCTGGCTGCTCGGACCAAATGCACATGCTGTGACAGCCAGTGATTATTGTATTGAGTGATGCAGAGAAATATTACAGCTTCTGCACAATTAAAAAATCAAAGCATATTATCCTCCCTTTCCTTATCTCCCTCCCTCCCTTCCCTCCAAGAATGAGATAGAAACATAGAAAAGAGGTGCAAGAGTAGGCCATTCGACCCTTCGAGCCTGCACCGCCATTCAATATGATCATGGCTGATCATTCACCTCAGTACCCTACTCCCGCCTTCTCTCCATACCCTCTGATCCCTTTAGCCATAAGGGCCACATCTAACTCCCTCTTGAATATATCCAACGAACTGGCATCAACAGCAAAAAGATGAGATGACTTGGGACTTTCCATGGCAATGTAGAACCATTCTGTGACCAGCGATAGCAAGTGTGAATCTGTCAGATTGTCTTCTCGAAGCAAGTGTACCGCCTTGTCTCGCCCTGTAGGAATTCACAACCCCTCTGACTGACACTGCAGAATACCAGAACTCAATCCTAATGATCAGGGCTCCAGAAGCTGTAAGAGTTCCTGGAATTAATGTGCTAAGAGTAATATAAAGAATTGTCTGAAATGTTCGAATACTCCTAGTTGCCTTCCACTCTAGAAATGGAGATTGATCAAGCAACGCAGGATGTCTTTGGCCAACTCTACATTGCTAACCCTCAACTTGATTGCAATCTGGATGGTGGTTGTGGGAACTTCATCAAGTTGAGCTTTACCTGTTAGTGCCACAGGTGCTTTGCACAGGAAGATGGAGAAAATATACATGGATGCAGGCTTGGGGAGGGATGAGCTTATACCTGCCGAGTGCAAATGTCCCTCGAGATACCCTGGTTTGAATGCTCAGTGTAGTTAATCCCTTTCACTACTTTGAGGTTTTGGAAGGCGCCCAACTTTTCTTTATTTGAAGCATTCTGAATGAAATTGAGAAATGTTACGTGACTTTTTACTTTGGGTACATAATTGCCAGCCGCAGTCCCGGAAGCCTTACCGGGAACATTACTTACTTAAGATTGCAGTTTAATTTCTTGTGTTTGAGATGTGACCATTGTTGTAGAAGTGAGCCAGCTATTCGAGGTTTGCTAGGGGGTGTGGGCAATGTTCCCGCACACGCGGGGAAGCGCAGCCATCTGCAAGGACCCATGTGGGGCGCTCGCTGTAAACACCGCGCGTGCACAGAAATTTAAAGGGACCGCGCACTAAAAGAAATAGGGCGCCCAGAACAAAGTGCAGCTCACGGGGGGAGCGTTGGGTATGGGTGAGCGCACTGTCCTTATTTCATCTGCGTTCAAACCCAGCTCCGACTATTGAGATGTCCCTGCTAACGATCGAGCTCCAGAGTGTTTATTCATCATCATAGGCAGTCCCTCGAACGAGGATGACTTGCTTCCACATGAGTTCCCAGATGTTTCGATAAAGGACCTGATGTTCCAGTCCTGAACTCCAGTTGAGTGGGTGGAAGATGCCTGTGCGTGGATTTTTTTTAACATGTGGTGACCGTTGCATATCAGCCACCACACGGGCTTGACGGAGCTCGGCCTTTATCCAGTGGCAAGGGTTAACCAGGACGACTGGAGACCTGCTCTGCTGCACGCACCTAGTGCATTTATATAGCACCTTTAACGTAATAAAACGTCCCAGGGCGCTTCGCAGGACAGTCAAAATTTGACAACAAGCTACATGAGGACAGGTTGGTCAAAGAAGTAGCTATTAAGGAGCATCTTAAAGGAGAAGCAAGCAAGAACTTGCATTTATATAGCGCCTTTAACACAGTGAAACGTCCCAAGGTGCTTCACAGGAGCAATTATCAATCAAAATTTGACACCGAGCCACATGAGATGTTAAGACAGGTGACCAAAAGCTTGGTCAAAGAGGTAGATTTTAAGGAGCGTTTTAAAGGAGAGAGAGTGAGAGAGGCGGAGAGGTTTAGGGAGGGAGAGGCTTGGGGCCCAGGCAGCTGAAGGCACGGCCACTGATGGTGGAGCGATTGAATTCGGGGATGCGTAAGGACGTTAAATAACAGGTAGTTGTGCTGAATGCTGACATGGGAGCTTGATTTTATTTTTTAGTATTACATTCCCTTCTGCTGATGGCTGATCGATATTGCTGAATGGAGGCTACTGGGGAGAGCGTCGGGAGTGCGTAAACCCACTGCGCTCTCGTACACCTACTGATGAGAGTTTTGCTCTCCTTACCTAAGGAAGGATACACTTGCCATAGAGGGAGTGCAACAAAGGTTTACCAGACTGATTCCTGGGATGGGGGGGATTGTCCTATGAGGAGAGTTTGAGTAGACTAGGCCTATATTCTCTAGGGTTTAGAAGAATGAGAGGGGATCTCATTGAAACATACAACATTCTTACAGGGCTTGACAGGGTAGATGTAGGGAGGATGTTTCCCCTGGCTGAGGAGCCTAGAACCAGGGGTCACAGTCTCAGAATAAGGGGTTGGCCATTTAGGACTGAGATGAGAAGAAATTTCTTCACTCAAAGGGTGGTGAATCTTTGGAATTCTCTACCCCAGAGGGCTGGTGGAGGCTCACTCTTGAGAGTATATTCAATACAGAGATCGATAGATTTTTGGATATTAAGGGAATCAAGGGATATGGGGATCGGGCGGGAAAGTGGAGTTGAGGTCAAAGATCAGCCATGATCTTACTGAATGGCGGAGCAGGCTCGAGGGGCCGAATGGCCTACTCCTGCTCCTAATTCTTATGTTCTTGTGTTACTGCCCTGAGAGCGGGTCTCCCGCTTGATTTCAGGAATCGCCATGGTGCATGCCAAGGGCTCGGAGCGGGAGGAAACAGCAAATAAAAGTCGTTTTTTAAAAAAAAAGACAATAGTTTGTGGAGAGCTTGCACTAATCTGTGTGGCCTTCCTTGCAGCCTTCGTGATTTACAACTTCCTCAGCTTGTGCTACGAGTACCTTGGTGGAGAAAGTGCAATAATGTCGGAAATCCGAGGGAAACCCATCAAGTGAGTTGTTTCTGTCTTTTGACGTGCATACACCGACACATTGTGCACAAACGTCACAGACCTAGGTTTATATTGCAACCATTACCCAAACGGCACGGATCTGAAATGGTTATTCACGGGACTTCTCGAGGTGCTGTGCACAGAACAATGTGAAAGCCAAAGATCAAAACAAAAATGCATTTATTTTTTTAAATAAAACCACCACCATTCTACTGAAATGGCTGAACCAACACATCAGAGGAGAAGGACCAGCTTACTGGGGCCATCTTTGCACAGCTTGGTGCTCCGCTGTTTAAATTGCCAGTGAACGCCACACAAGTGTACTGAGCAATGGGTTGGAAACCACACCTGAAGGTGGGGATTGCAGGACAACTAAGGGAAATGCATTGAGTTAATGCAAATGGGTTTTGGTCAAGTACACTGGGTCATCACTAGAAAGGGGATTCCACTGTAACTATTTCATTGTGTTTTATATCCTCTTTCCCATATAGTGTCGTAATCCAATGCCAACCATTTGTATTTCATCGTTATTTGCACCAAAAGCTACACAGTTAACTTATAAGCCGCACAAAAGTATGGCTTTATCATTTATTTGTAGCTGTAGTGCTCCCTCTATTTATTGCCGTTTCTGTGTCCTCCCCAGGTCGAGCTGTATGTACGGAACGTGCTGTCTGATGGGCATGACCTACTCCATTGGATTTTTGCGGTTTTGTAAACAGGTGAGATTGCGAGTAGTCTGTGTCTCGGACTTGTACTTTGGGTAGCACGTCCTGTTTTCGCCTGCGTCGCTTGTTTCAGGCAGATTTGACCCATTGAAGAGCGTGTGAAATAGCACCAAAACTGTACTCCCAAACCGTGAAACGCTAAAAGGCCGTTCGCTTCATCGATCCCAACCCTACCACAGACCACACATAGTCTACAACAACAACTTGCATTTATATAGCACAATTGATGTCGTTTTTAAAAAGTCCCAGGGCGCTTCACAAAGCAGTCAAAATTTGACACCAAACCACATGAGATATTAGGACAGATGACCAAAAGCTTGGTTAAAGAGGTGGGTTTTAAGGAGTACCTTGAAGGAACAGAGAGAGGTGGCGATGCAGAGAGGTTTAGGGAGGTAATTCTAAAGCTTGGGGCCCAGGTAGCTGAAGGCACGTGCTGCCAATAGTAGAGTGATGAAAATCGGGGATGCTCAAGAGCCCAGAATTGGAGGAGCGCTGGGACCTCGGAGGGTTGTAGGACTAGAGGAGGTTACACAGATAGGGAGGGGTGAGGTCAGTGAGGGATTTCAACACAAGGATGAGAATATTTTAATTGAGATGATGTCGGAAGGGAGCCAACTTAATATTGTCCAGTTGAAATTGCTTGTGGCTATGGCGGCATCCATTTTAGCCAAATTAATGAGCTCTAATTTTAGTAGAAAACGCCTTGCACACAAAACATGTAAATATACTTCACGTGTATATTTACTTAACAAACATCTATCAGTAGTGAAGGAACTCGAGCATGCACTGATCAAAAAAAACACCCACATACTCAACTTTTTGTCATACAGTTTTATCGATAAATGCATAAAATGGTTAAAGTTCACACATGCGCGCCCTGCAAATGTATACCGAGATCTCGTGTTCAACAACTGTCTATTAATTTATTTACTATTTATTTACATTTCTCGATTAGCTACATGTGGCTAATTGTACTGTACTGTGACAACCTTATCATTAACTCGTTCCTGTCCGTTCAATATTGAGCGCAATTTTGATTATCGAACAAGACTGCAGAATATTAATCTATTGTCACATCTCCACTCCTCAGCCTCGCTCCGCTGTCCCGCACGGACAACAATTGCATTGTGCCTCAGGAGCCGTAGCATTCTGTGGACTCTTTGGTCATTTCCATCTCCACCTCATCTGTGGAGTGAGAAACCGAGTTAATGTTCCAGGTCAAGGACCTTTCGGAACCACCAACCCCATTCCCAAGAAAAGGCTTGTCCAGTTCATTCTTGAAGAGGTTAATCGGCTGAACTTCAATTGTTTTTGAACAGCAGAATTTACCGACCACCTCTTTCATCCACATCCTTTGGAACATAGGAACAGGAGCAGGCCATTCAGCCCCTCGAGCCTGTTCTGCCATTCAGTTAGATCATGGCTGATCTGTGCACCAACTCCATTGTTCCATATCCCTCGATACCTTTGCCAAACTAAAAGACTTGGATTTATATAGCGCCGTTCACGACCACCGGACATTTCAAAGCGCTTTACAGTCAATGAAGTACTTTTTGGAGTGCAGTCACTGTTATAATGTGGGAAACACGGCAGCCAATTTGTGCACGGCAAGCTCACACAACAGCAATGCGATAATGACCAGATAATCTGTTTTTATGTTGATTGGGGGATAAATATTGGCCCAGGACACCAAGGATCACTCCCCTGCTCTTCTTCAAAATAATGCCATGGGATCTTTTATGTCCCACATGAGAGGGCAGACGGGGCCTCGGTTTAACGTCTCATCTGAAAAGATGGCACCTCCGACAGTGCAGCGCTCCCTCAGCACTGCACTGGCAGAGTCAGCCTAGATCTATGTGCTCAAGTCCCTGGAGTGAGACTTGAACTCACAACCTTCTGATTCAGAGGCGAGTGTGCTGCCCACTGAGCCACAGCTGACATTTAAAGATGATTTTTGCACGGGGGGATTGGCGATCGGTTTGTGTTGGCAGTGACTTTAAATGGCTTTGCTTTCGTTTTTGTTGCGTTTGATCCTGGTTGCTTACCATAACTCTGCTGTCTGTCTCCTCCAGGCCACCCTGCAGTTCTGTGTGATTAAACCCCTGATGGCAGCCATCACCGTTATCCTGCAAGTGTACGGCAAATATCATGATGGAGACTTTGAGTAAGTTGGCACTACATTTTTAAAAAAAAAATCTCACTCTCCAAGTGTAAGCTGTGGCTTTTATTATTGGGAACTTTAAAATCTTTGTGCTGTTCTGTTAAAACTTTGACCCAGAAATTGCGGTCGGAGGCTTCCCACGGGCGGATGCCTCTGACCTGAAAGATTTCAACGAATTTACCTGGTGGTCCTGGGGCTCTACGCGAAGGCCGGCATAGAGGCCCAGGGATGTAGGCGCTTTGCAAGCGTCTCTGGAATCACATGGGCCGGCCCAACCAATCAAAGTAGGGGTATTCCCATTCATACTTGCGGTGAGTTCTGTATGTACGGAACCACCATAAGTATGAATGGGAATACCCCAAAAACACACACACACACTTTAAATATTTTTTTTTAAACATCATATATTTAAAATTAATCAAAATGGAATTTGATTAATTTAAAACAAAAATTTTATTTAAAAAAAAATGAATTTACAATTTTAAAGGATCTTAAAATAAACTTACATTATTGAACAGGATTTTAAATGTTTAAATAATTGAAAAAAAAAGATTTTTCTGTCTTTTAAAAGTCTTGAGCTGATGAAAGTGTGACTTACGCCTGCTTTTTTATCAGTCGGAAGAATTTAATGGGCATTCACAAGAACATAAGAAATAGGAGCAGGAGTAGGCCATACGGCCCCTCGAGCCTGCTCCGCCATTTAATACGATCATGGCTGATCCAATCATGGACTCAGCTCCACTTTCCTGCCTTCTCCCCATAACCCCTTATTCCCTTATCGTTCAAAAATCTGTCTATCTCCGCCTTAAATATATTCAATGACCCAGCCTTCACAGTTCTCTGGGGCAGAGAATTCCACAGATTTACAACCCTCCGAGAAGAAATTCCTCCTCATCTCAGTTTTAAATGGGTGGCCCCTTATTCTAAGATCATGCCCTCTAATTCTAGTCTTCCCCATCAGTAGAAACATCCTCTCTGCATCCACCTTGTCAAGCCCCCTCATAATCTTATACATTTCGATAAGATCACCTCTCATTCTTCTGAACTGTAATGAGTAGAGGCCCAACCTACTCAACCTTTCTTCATAAGTCAACCCCTCATCTCCGGAATCAACCTAGTGAACCTTCTCTGAACTGCCTCCAAAGCAAGTATGTCCTTTCATTGGGCCTCCGCAGTCGGAGCCCAATTCTCCGCCTGCGGGGGCCCGTCCGATCGCAAGGTCCGGGTTTAGGTGCCTGGGCTTGGCATAACCCGGAACTTGCGGGACCCCCACGGATGAGTGTGCACCTTGTACTCGCATGTCCGGCTCGTTGATTCAGGGCCTTCCTCGGGTGCAATGTGAGGCTCAGGTACTGTGCTGAGGTCGTCGAAGAATTCTTGGGTTAACGACTGTCTTTGCTGAATTCCGCTGCACATGTACCAAGCAGCTTAGTTCCCTATTGTACAGAAAGTTTGGCTGGTACTGCAGAGCCGTAGAGAAGATGTCCTCTGCTCATTTAAGCGATACCCTCAAAAGAAAGAAAGACTTGCATTTATATAGCGTCTTTCACGACCACCGGACGTCTCGAAGCGCTTTACAGCCAATGAAGTACTTCTGGAGTGTAGTCACTGTTGTAATGTGGGAAATGCGGCAGCTAATTTGGGGACAGCAAGCTCCCACAAACAGCAATGTGATAATGACCCAGATAACCTCTGACAGTACAGCGCTCCCTCAGTACTGCACTGGGAGTGTCGGTGTGGATTTTTGTGCTCGAGACCCTGAAGTGGGACTTAAACCCACAACCTTCTGACTCAGAGACGAGAGTGCTACCCACTGAGCCACAGCTCACACCTTGGGAGATCGTAACTATTGAAACCTTTCCTATAGTACAGACTGGGTAAAAGGCAGCATCTACTCTTATTTGGGGCTATACAAACTTCTGTGTCTTGGTTTGTGTACATTGTAAACTAGGTGACTCGTACACCCACATAAGTGAAAGGACAAGTACTTTTCTGGGCCACTTGGGTGGGTTGTTGCAGCAAAGCCAACTGATCCATTAACACTAGAAGTCGTGACCCAGGACCGCCCGCATCTATTGGTATCTGGTTAAGAGTGATGATGGTGAAGAAAGCTGGGGGAAGAAGACCTCCCAAACCTCTTGGCCACAGCTAGTGCATGACCGAGAGAGATGGGAGAAGGAAAAAAAAAGGCAGAAGGCAAAACTAACGTATAAATAAATAAATATATAATATTGTGTGTTGATAGATATAATATTTGTGTGTGTGTTTATATATATTTAATGTTTAATATTAGTACAACTTCAGTCACTTGTTCTTGGCATTAGGGCTTGAAAGCAATCTGAATCCAGGTATAATGTATTAACTCCAGGTGTCTTTAGTCAGCCAAGTAAGGACTACCGTTGGACAATGTTCAACAAATCAGCCTGTTGAATAAGAACATTGTGCTAATAGGCTTTACAGCTGAGTTGTCTGGGATATTTCTACAAACCTCTAAAACAGATAGGAACAGTAGGAGGCCATTCAGCCCCTCGAGCTTGTTCCACTGTTCAATTAGATCGTGGCTGGTCTGTATCTTAACTGCATCTACCCACCTTGGTTCTGTGTCACCTGTGGCTCAGTGGGTAGCACACTCACCTCCTAGTCAGAAAGTTGTGGGTTCAAGTCCCATTCCAGAGACTTGAGCACGTGAATCTAGGCTGGCACTCCCAGTGCAGTGCTGAGGGAGCGCTACACTGTCTGAGGTGCCATCTTTGAATGAGATGTTAAACCGAGGCCCTGTCTGCCCCCTCGAGTCGATGTAAAAGATCTCCTGGCACTTTTTCGAAGAACAGCAGGGGAGTTATCCCCGGTGTCCTGACCAATATTTATCAATCAATCAACATAACAAAAAACGGATTATCTGGTCATTTTCACATTGCTGTTTGTGGGAGCTTGCTGTGTGCAAATTGCCTGCTGCATTTCCTGCATTACAACAGTGACTACACTCCAAAAGTACATCATTGGCTGTAAAGCCCTTTGAGATGTTGGGTGGTCGTGAAAGGCGCAATAGAAATCCAGGTCTTTCTTTCTGTAACCCTTAATACACTTACCTAACAAAAATCTTAGCAAAAGCAAAATCCTTCAAGCAGAGTTTACCGATCGGTGCCATCCTGTTGTGGAGCAGAGACCAGGGGTGAGAAAAAATCTGTCCAGGGAGAGCTGTATTCCCCAGAGTTCACCTTTCAGGCCCTTGCATATTGCAAAATTTCTGTCTTACAAGTGACATTAGCAAGGGCCTGAAAGGTGAACTCTGGGGAATACAGCTCTCCCCAGAGAGAGCTTTTATAAAACGGTATAGAAAGTAAAAAGTAGGCTGGATTGAAAATTCATCTTGTATGGAAATGCTTGGCGATGCATTGAATCCTTTTGTTGCGAGCTAATTGTGCACATTTCATTTCCACAGTGTGAGCAGTGGATACCTATATATCACCATTATTTATAACATCTCTGTGAGTCTCGCACTCTACGCATTGTTCCTCTTCTACTTTGCCACCAGTGAACTCCTCAGCCCATTTGATCCTGTCCTGAAATTCCTGACTGTGAAATCTGTTATTTTCCTATCCTTTTGGCAAGGTAGGCATCCAAAATACTAACTGTATTAACTCAATGACTCTGTTGAGCAAAGAAGGGCAACAAGGGAACCTAAATGTGAGTGAAGGGGAGGAACTTGGTGGATTTATTAAAAAGAATAATAGTAATGGAGAGAATAATAGGACTTAAGATGGACAAATCTCCAGGACCTGGTGGTTTTCAACCCAGGGTATTTTAAAAAAAAAAAAGAATTAAGTCAGAAAATTGCAGATGTCATAATGTTCTAAAGTTCTCTAAATTCAGGATTGGAAAATTGCAAATACCACTCTATTATTTAAGAAGGGAGAAAAGAAGGCAGAAACCAGGTAACTATAGACCTCTCAGTTTAACATCAATTGTTGGGAAGTTACTGAAATCTATAATTGGAGGCATAATGACCGTGCTCGTGGACAAATGTCAGCTGATCAGAGAGTCACCATGGAACGGTGATCATGTCTGACTAATCTAGATGATTATTTGAGGAGGTTACAAATATGGTGGATAGGCTATGTTGTCTATGTGGATTTCTGGAAGGCATTTGATAAGGTTCCACAGAAGATAATCTTATCAAGAGGGCTATTAAAGATCCCATTGGCATTATTCGAAGAACAGGGCATTTCTCTGTGTCCTGGTCAGCGTTCCCTCAGCCAAATGCAGATTAATTGGTCATTCATTTCTGCTGTTTGTGAGGGATTGCTGTGCACAAAATAAAAACATAAGAGCTAGGAGCAGGAATAGGCCATTCGGCCCCTCGAGCCTGCTCCGCCATTCAATGAGATCATGGCTGATCTTCTACCTCAACTCCACTTTCCTGCACTGTCCCCATATCCCTCGAATCCCTTAATACCCAAAAATCTATCGATCTCTGTCTTGAATATACTTAAGAACTGAGTCTCCACAGCCCTTTGGGGTAGAGAATTCATGAGATTCACCACCTTCTGAGTGAAGAAGTTTCTCCTCAGCTCAGTCCTAAATGGCCAACCCCTTATTCTGAGACTGTGACCGCTGGTTCTAGACTCCCCAGCCAGGGGAAACATCCTCCCTGCATCTACCTGTCAAACCCTGTAAGAATTTTATATGTTTCAATGAGATCACACCTCATTCTTCTAAACTCCAGAGAATATAGGCCTAGTCTACTCATAGGGCAACCGCCCCCTCCCCCTCCCACACCACCCCCGCCACCCTCCATCCCAGGAATCAGTCTGGTGAACCTTTGTTGCACTCCCTCTCGGCAAATATATCCTTCCTTGGGTAAATGGCTGCTGTTTGTGGGATATTGCTGTGCACAAAATGGCTGCTATTGGCCGGTATAATGTTCAAAATAACCTGTTCTGAAGCACTTTGAGATGTTTGAGAGATGTGATGAGGCGCTATATTTAAGTTCCGTTTCTAAATAAACTTGGGGAGTTCAAGGAATGTTTTCATCTTGTTGATGTGGCACATGGGTTGTTGTACCTGCTGACGGTGGATTGAATCAATGTTCCCTCAGGAATGCTGCTGGCGATCTTAGAGAAATGTGGAGTGATTCCCGAAGTCCAGATTATTGACGGCCACGAGGTCAGGGCGGGGACAGTGGCCGCGGGCCACCAGAACTTCATCATCTGCATCGAGATGCTCTTCGCGGCCATCGCCCTTCGCTATGCCTATCCTTCCCAGGTGTACAGCGAAAAACGTGAGACCACACAAGGTAGGAACATAAGAAATAGGAGCAGGAGTCGGCCATTTGGCCCCTCGAGCCTGCTCCGCCATTCAATAAGATCATGGCTGATCTGATCTTGGCCTCAGTTCCACTTCCCTGCCCGCTCCCCATAACCCTTCACTACCTTATCATTCAAAAATCTGTCTATCTCCACCTTAAATATATTTAATGACCCAGCCTCTGGGGCAGAGAATTCCACAGCTTTATGACCCTTTGAGAGAAGAAATTTCTCCTCATCTCGGTTCTAAATGGGCGACCCCTTATTCTTAAACTATGACCCCTAGTTCTAGATTCTCCCACGAGTGAAAACATCCTCTCTGCATCTACCTTGTCGAGCCCCCTCAGAACCTTATATGTTTCAATAAGATCACCTCTCATCCTTCTAAACAGCCGTGAGTGTAGGCCCAATCTGCTCAACCTTTCTTCATAAGTCAAATCCCTCATCTCAGGAATCAACCTCGTGAACCTTCTCTGAATGCCCACTGCTCCCAGCTCCAGCAGCTGGCTGAAGGAACGCACAGTGCCAACGATACCCGTTTGGCTCCTTGGTGACTAAATGAGGAAATCAGAGCAGAGGGTTACCTGGTTCAGTTCAAGGCACAAGATTTAGTTAACTGATTCCAATTTGGGGCAGCACTTGCCTGCTATCATTGGCCTGATTGTTCCTCCGAGCCGGTGCGGGGGGAAAATCAGCCACGTCTGATTTGTGCGTCTTTCTTTTTGAGAAAGAGAGGGAAAAAAAGAATGAATGGCAGGCGAGAACGGTATTGAGCTTGGCTTTGATGTCCACCATGGTTCCTCCCTGATCAGCTGATGTTTGTCCACATGCCGCCAACTTTCACGGCCCAGTCTCGCTCTCGGAGAATTGGAGCAAGTAGCCAAAATACTAGAGGTGCCCGAGGAAGCATGCTCTCTAGCACGTCTGTGGGCGGAACATTCAGTTGGATAGCGTTTCGTTCCCTCCCCCACCTCGCAAGGAGGGCTACAGGGGCGCTAAAGGGTTAGTGCCAGCGAGTGTCGACAGTGTGCAGTTACCGGCGGCACTGAGGAGTATAGCCCGGGAGCATAGTGCCGGTGTGCAACGTCTCCGTTAGCGACACGGAGGCAAACTTCGGTTTGCTCGCCACCCGTAGCGCCCCGCGGTGGCCCCGCCGGAGAAAGCCTGGCCTGCCGAGCCTGTGTTGACGTTCCGCGTTTGTTCTCTCTATTTTTGGAAGTGGGAGTCTTGAACTGTTTCACTTCCGAGAACATGAACGACTTGAGAATCAAGTTCCCGGCCGATCGAACTCTCCTCCCTCTGATTCCCTCCATGGCACGAGTTTGCTGGCCGTGGGTGTAATGATTCAGGCCGATGATCTTCACACTGTCGATGTGTGATAACTACAAGGTTTAGAGAGCTTGTGAGCATGCAACTACTGAGCAAATTCTGGTCATAAACAAACAAAGCACGGGCATCACTGTGCTGAAGAATACACTTTTGTATTCTCCAATTGTCGTCCTCCTAACCTGAAGGCAACAACTCCCTGCGAGACAGGAGCCTCTGTTACCTCTGCTGATCGACCATTCTTTAAGCATGAGCTCCAACAGTGAGTGATACATAGAATGTACAGCATCGAAACATTCTGCTCAACTGGTTCATGCCCCACACTTCATCTCACCCCATCAGCATAATCTTCTATTCCTCTCTCCCTCGTGTGTTTATCCAGCTTCCCCTTAAATGCATCCATTCTATTCGCCTCAACCACTCCCTGTGGTAGGGAGTTCCACATTCTCACCACTCTCTGGGTGAAGACATTTCTCCTGAATTCCCGATTGGATTTATTAGTGCAGGCAAGCTGCTCACTAGTGCAGTGCACCCTCAGCTGATTCTGCGGCTGACCCTAGCGCCCCCCCCCCCCCAGCTAGTGTACTGGCACTTCTCCGAGATTGGTGTACAAGAATTGGGAAGTTGAGAGTCTGACTGTTCCCTTTCACACCCCTGCGCCCCTGACTCCTATAACCCCACACACCATTATGAGCACAGATATGCAACTGCCTGCTTTCTTCTCTCCCCTCCCACCCCCCACTGGGACTGGCAAATTCGAGAAGATGTTTCCACACGTGGAGGGGATCCAAAACTAGGGGGCTCATAAATCTAAGACAGTCACTAATAAATCCAACAGGGAATTCAGGAGAAACTTCTTTACCCAGAGAGTGGTGAGAATGTGGAACTCGCTGCCACAGGGAGTGGTTGAGGTGAATAGTATAGATACATTCAACCTTGATGAGCACATGAGTGATAAAGGAATAAGAGGGGATGCTGATGGGGTGAGATGACGTAGGGTGGGAGGAGGGTCGTGTGGAGCACAAACACCGGCCAGTAGGGCCTGTTTCTGTGCTGTAAATTCCATGGACTTGGGCACAGCTCGTGAGTGTGTAAGAACATAATAAGAACATAAGAATTAGGAACAGGAGTAGGCCATCTAGCCCCTCGAGCCTGCTCCGCCAGTCAACAAGGTCATGGCTGATCTGGCCGTGGACTCAGCTCCACTTACCCGCCAGCTCCCCGTAACCCTTAATTTCCTTATTGGTTAAAAATCTATCTATCTGTGACTTGAATACATTCAATGAGCTAGCCTCAACTGCTTCCTTGGGCAGAGAATTCCACAGATTCACAACCCTCTGGGAGAAGAAATTCCTTCTCAACTCTGTTTTAAATTGGCTCCCCCGTATTTTGAGGCTGTGCCCCCTAGTTCTAGTCTCCTCGGCCAGTGGAAACAACCTCTCCACCTCGATCTTGTCTATCCCTTTCATTATTATAAATGTTTTTATAAGATCACCCCTCATCCTTCTGAACTCCAACGAGTAAAGACCCAGTCTACTCAATCTATCATCATAAGGTAACCCCCTCATCTCCGGAATCAGCCTAGTGAATCGTCTCTGTACCCCCTCCAAAGCCAGTATATCCTTCCTTAAGTAAGGTGACCAAAACTGCACGCAGTACTCCAGGTGCAGCCTCACCAATACCCTATACAGTTGCAGCAGGACCTCCCTGCTTTTGTACTCCATCCCTCTCGCAATGAAGGCCAACATTCCATTCGCCTTCCTGACTACTTGCTGCACCTGCAAACTAACTTTTTGGGATTCATGCACTAGGACCCCCAGGTCCCTCTGCACCTCAGCATGTTGTAATTTCTCCCCATTCAAATAATATTCCCTTTTACTGTTTTGTTTCCCAAGGTGGATGACCTCACACTTTCTGACATTGTATTCCATCTGCCAAACCTTAGCCCATTCGCTTAACCTATCTAAATCTCTTTGCAGCCTCTCTGTGTCCTCTACACAACCTGCTTTCCCACTAATCTTTGTGTCATCTGCAAATTTTGTTACACTACACTCTGTCCCCTCTTCCAGGTCATCGATGTATATTGTAAACAGTTGTGGTCCCAGCACCGATCCCTGTGGCACACCACTAACTACCGATTTCCAACCCGAAAAGGACCCATTTATCCCGACTCTCTGCTTTCTGGTCACCAGCCAATTCTCTATCCATGCTAATACATTTCCTCTGACTCCGCGTACCTCTATCTTCTGCAGTAACCTTTTGTGTGGCACCTTATCGAATGCCTTTTGGAAATCTAAATACACCACATCCATCGGTACACCTCTATCCACCATGCTCGTTATACTCTCAAAGAATTCTAGTAAATTAGTTAAACATGATTTCCCCTTCATGAATCCATGCTGCGTCTGCTTGATTGCACTATTCCTATCTAGATGTCCCGCTATTTCTTCCTTAATGATAGCTTCAAGCATTTTCCCACTACAGATGTTAAACTAACTGGCCTATAGTTACCTGCCTTTTGTCTGCCCCCTTTTTTAAACAGAGGCGTTACATTAGCTGCTTTCCAATCCGCTGGTACCTCCCCAGAGTCCAGAGAATTTTGGTAGATTATAACGAATGCATCTGCTATAACTTCCGCCATCTCTTTTAATACCCTGGGATGCATTTAATCAGGACCAGGGGACTTGTCTACCTTGAGTCCCATTAGCCTGTCCAGCACTACCTCCCTAGTGATAGTGATTGTCTCAAGGGCCCAGGGCCATTTGGGTTTGGTGTGGCACCATGTGTTGGTATCTACTTCCGAGGAGACGAAAGCCCGAGAGTCTCTCGGTAACCGGTAGAACTGTGATTGTTTTTTTTTTACTCTCTCTCGCGCCTCTCTCCGCCCGCAGGTAACACGGCGCCCATGCAGAGCATATCCAGTGGGCTGAAGGAGACCATGAACCCCAACGACATGGTGCAGGACGCGATCCACAACTTCTCGCCGGCCTATCAGCAGTACGCCCAGCAGTCGACCAAGGACCAGGCCACGCCCAGGCACAACGGGCACGCCTTGCCCCACGGGCGCACGCACATCATGGGGCGCCGGAAGACCGGCGAGAAGATTATCCTCATCAGCTCGGAGGACGAGCTTTAGACTTTTGTGTATTTGGGTTTTTTTGGGTGGGGGGGGGGTTTTATTCTTCTTTTTTTTTAAAAAAAGGGAGTGAGATACTGAGAGGTTAGTGGCCAATCTTTCTCCTGCATCCAGTCAGGAATCGCATCCGTCACCCGTTCTTGGGAAACATGCCGTGACCTTCGGTTTTATTTTGACGAGCAGCTTTGACTCGAAACGGTTCCTAATTCTGAAAGCAGACCTGAATGTGGAGACAGAACGGGGCAATGCCTGGGAATGTCAGTGTGCGTAAATCTGAAACACACACACACATGCACACTTAAATAGACACACACACTCACACGCTTACACATACATACACGCACTTATACATACATATATGCATCCACAAACTCACACACTCATACATATGCATTCATATGCACATACATACGCCTGCATACATGCACACATATACACACACACACACACACACACACAGTTAGGTCGGTCTTGCAGATTGCCCATTGATTTTATCATCCATCCAAAGAATTTCCCGCACCGGGTGAAAATGTATCGCCCAGAGTTTCAATTTCCGAGATTATCTCCAGACTCTGCGTAAAGGCACCTCGGGGGATAAACATACTTCCCACGACTAAAACTTCTAAATAGCTGGAGTGTTTTTTAATGCAGGAGCTGCGCAATGCCAGGCAACATTGCTATCACAAGGTGCCGGCTGTTAGGAACTTCTGTCAGAATTGGCTCTCGTCTCCCAACCTCCTCCCACCAAGCTGTTGCGGCTGAGAGAGAGATGCCACTCACAGTAACGGCGTTCCCACCTCTCCGTGCCCCCCCCCGGACTGGTGGCATTATGGGCGCAATGCCCCTGTCACTCCCCCCTCCCTCCCGCTGCATAATGGGGGTAAGGAAGGGCAAGGAAATGGATTGTCTTTTTAAAAAAAAAACATTTTTTAAACAAATGATATGGGGAGGAGGGTGTGTGGTAATGGATGATGCAAGTGGGTTAGACACCTTCAAATCCAGGCCGGTCTGATGGGATGCAACTCTCCACGCTCTGTACAGTCACAATAATGGACAATGACCCCAGGATACACCCACCCTCATCTGTTAGTCTCGTGGATCGGCCGGTGTGTGGAACGATGTCTGCAGTCGAAGAATGCTCTCCAGAGGTCATGGGGTCGTGCTGTGATGCACAGCTGACACTGTTGCCGTTTGATGCTGAAGTGGGGGGGGCGGGGTAGGGGAGGGAGGGGGTTCCAGAATGGAAGATGTTTATACTACGCTCAAAATTCAAAAACTTTAAATAAAGGCAAATGCTGAGAACAAGATGTCTCCTGGTCACAAATTACACTCTCCGCTCTCGTGTAGCACCGAGTTTGACCGTGCCAACAATTACTTTCATTTCAAGAAGCGGTGACTATCTGTTTATAGGGAATCACCGATAGATAACCAGGTTCAGAACCAGATTCACGGCGGGCTGACTCTCGAGCCAGATTCAGGATCCCGGAGCAGTTTAAATTGCCTTGATGTTGCCCATTGGAACGAAGAGGTCGAGCTTCGTAGCTGAAGTTGGTCAAGGGATGGGAGCCGTTCTAGTTTAGACGACCACAAATGCATTAAATGTTTGTGGAGGAGGGGATGAACACGTACCCTGAACACTACCTGCTGGAAGGCTACGAGTTGTGGGACAGTCTTTCTTACGAAGCCACTGGTCTTTGGATCTTAATGTGTTTCGCCTGCGTTTCTTGCCCTCTTCTGGGACCTTTGTTCCTGTTGGAGAGTTGCATCATTCTAATGGGACAGCACGGTACATTTAAAAAAAAAATAAAAATCCTGGGATGTGGGCATCGCTGGCAAGGCTGGCATTTATTGCCCATCCCTAATTGCCCTTGAGAAGGTGGTGTGGTGAGCCACCGCCTTGAACCGCTGCAGTCCATGTGGTGAAGGTGCTCCCACAGTGCTGTTAGGGAGAGAGTTCCAGGATTTTGACCCAGCGACGATGAAAGAACAGCTGATATACTTCCAAGTCGGGATGGTGGTGTAACTTGGAGGGGAACTTGCAGGTGATGGTGTTCCCATGCGCCTGCTGCCCTTGTCCTTCTAGGTGGTAGAGGGTTTGGGAGGGGTTGCCTTGTACAATTGAGTGGCTCGCTAGGCCCAATTCATAGGGCAGTTAAGAGTCAATCACATTGGGTCTGGAGTCACATATAGGCCCAGACTGGGTGATTTCCTTCCCTAAACGACGTGCGTGAACCAGATGGGTTTTTATGACGATCTGTGTTATATGCTCACCGCTACTGATATAGCTTTTTATTCCAGATTTAATTAATTAATTGCATTTAAGTTCCATGTTGGGAGTTGGACTTGCGTCTCTGAATCATGAGTTCAGGCCCCTGGATTACTCGTCCAGTAACAGAACCACTGCGCTACCGTACTGAAGTTTGACGGTTCAATAATAGATACGAACACTACTCTGCACTGAGTTTATCCTGTGATTGTTTATCGGGGTAGCTATTTGCAAAAAATGTTGCTTGTTAATTAACATACACAATAGAATCCAGTTACAAAAATGTTAAGCAATTTTGTGCTGCCCTCCTGATCACTAAATTACTGGTTTGTGTCTGGAGGGAGGGAGGGAGTAGGGCTTCAGATTATATTTCCCCAAGTCCCTGGTCGGGGATTGCTGAGCGCAAGAAATGTGCTGCATCTTGGGACTGGGAATCATCCCTTGTGCCCCGCTTCCTCGCAGGAATATCCCCTTGTTCCAACCAGCTGGCAAGTAATATCGGTGTCCGCTGTAGCTCAGTGGGTAGCACTCTCTCTCATCTCGGGGTCAGAAGGTTGTGGGTTCAAATCCCACTCCAGAGACTTGAGCACATAAATCTAGGCTGGCACTCCCAGTGCAGTGCTGAGGGATCGCTGCACTGTCAGAGGTGCCGTATTTCAGATGAGACGTTAAACCGAGGCCCCGTTTGCCCTCTCAAGTGGATGTAAAAGATCCCTTGGCACTATTTCGAAGAACAGAGGAATTATCCCCAGTGTCCTCGGCCAATATTTATCCCTTAACCAACATCACTTAAAAAAAAAACACAGATTATCTGGGTCATTATCACATGGCTGTTTGTGGGAGCTTGCTGGGCGCAAATTGGCTGCTGCGTTTCCCACATTACAACAGTGACTACACTCCAAGAAGTGCTTCATTGGCTGTGAAGCGCTTTGGGACGTTCTGAAGTTGTGAAAGGCGCTATATAAATAAGTCTTTCTATCCTTTTGGCGCAAGTTAAAATTCTAACGAATCTCCCTCCCTGCAATGCTCTGGAAGAGAGGAAGAAACACACAGGTTAAAAAAGTTTATTTTATTAATTTCTTTTCTCAATGCACAATAATCAATTGGCCTTCCAGCTGTAAATGGGAAAAATTACTTTTTTTTCCCCTCAAAGTGTGAACTGCCATATTTGGAAAAGTCCTTTTGGAACACCCACGATGGCCGCACGGGTCCAGTTGACTAACGGAACGATTGGATCATGTCCAGAGAGCTGTGGAGGCTTGGTCTTTGAGTATATTCAAGGCGGAGACCGATAGATTTTTGGATATGAAGAGATATGGGGGACAGTGCAGGATAGTGGAGTTGAGGTAGAAGATCAGCCGTGATCCTATCGAATGGCGGAGCAGGCTCGAGGGGCCGAATGGTCGCCTCCTGCTCCTGTTTCTTGTGTCTGTGAGCAGTTGCCGTCTCCTTCCTCTGGGTCGAGCTCCTGGAAATAGTCCAGGTGCTGGAATTTGAGCACCTCGTTGCCCCAGCTGGTCCACCCAGGCTGCAGGTTGCGGGCAAACAGCTCCAGGCACTGTGGGTGAGGCCCGGTCAGCCCCTTCAGCACCTCGCCCAGTGGTGGTTTGTGAGAGTGCAGGGCGCAGGGCACGCTGACCATCAGCTTGCGGTCGGGCACCGGGAGCGTTGCGGTGACTGGTTCCCCCTCTGCCCATTCCGGGCTCCCTTTGTACCGGCCCAGCACCAGGATCTCGTAGGGCTTCTTGTGAGCGGAGTCCAGGGGCACCACGAACTCTCCGTGCCGGGTGACCTTCACCCAGTGCCACTCGGCCACCACCTGCACCGACCAGCCCGGGTACAGCTCCTCCCGCACGAAGCGCCGGTGCCTTTGCCGGTTGGTGACCCAGCTCGCCACCAGGCAGCCCGGGGCGGCGAGGCTCGGCACCGGGATCTGCCGGATCTGCCAGGGGAAGAGGTGGCTGTAGCCGCCGCTCCTCTTCACCGACTTGTTCTCCCAGGGCGGGTCCAAGGTGATCACGTCATACTTCCCGCGGCCCACCAGGGCCCCCAGGCCGGAGATGTCGGACAGGAGGAAGGTGCAGCGGGGCGGCAGCAGGTAGCGGTGCCCCATCAGCGTCACGATGCGGGCGCAGTCCGTGGCGTTCTGGGTCAGGCGGGCCAGCAGGTCAAGTCCGGTCGCCGTGCCTGCCTCGAGGCTGATCACCTGCACGGGCCGGTGCTGCTCCTCCGCCATCCGCTTCGCCATGGAGCACAGCTCCGCCAACATGGAGCTGCCGATCGCCGAGGCCGGCCTTGTCTTAGTGCCGTGTCCTACACCCGGCGCTCCCGTGTCAGTGCGTCCCTCCCCCGCCTCCGTGCGGCTCTCCCCCGTGTCCGAGCGTCCCTCCGCCGCGCGTCCCTCCCCCTCCCCCTCCCCCGCCTCCGTGCGTCCTTCCTCCCCCGTGCGCCGCTCCCCTTCACCCTCCCTCGATTCAATGTGCCCCTCCCCCAACTCATTGTGCCCCTCCCCCGTGCGCCCCTCCCCCTCCCGTCCCTCCCCCTCTCGTCCCTCCCCCTCCCCCGCCTCCGAGCGTCCCTCCCCCATGCGTCCCTCACCCTCCCCCTCCCCCTCCGCCGCGCGTCCCTCCCCCTCCCCCTCCCCCGCCTCCGTGCGTCCCTCCTCCCCCGTGCGCCCCTCCCCTTCACCCTCCCTCGATTCAATGTGCCCCTCCCCCAACTCATTGTGCCCCTCCCCCGTGCGCCCCTCCCCCTCGGTACATTGCTCTACCAGCTTCCTGGTGCCGTCCCGGATGGCCAGGCTGACCTGGCCGTGGTACTCCCGTGCCTCCACCTCTCCCCGGTTCGGTTCCTGAATCTTCCTCTTGCGTTTCCTGCCTTTCGGCTGGGGGTCCTCGCCGGCCGGCTCCACCCCTCCCGCCGTCCCGGAGTCGGCAATATGGGGCCGCTCGATGTCGAAATATTCGGCCCTGAACACGTAACGGCGGGGGCGGGGGCCGTGGTGGCAGCACCTGTACGCCTGGTTAATGTAGGACAGGTGATCCAACCACCACCCCACAGAGTCACTCCTGACCACCGCCATCGCAGGCAGTACGCCAAGCAAGAGTACCGAGCGTCTCCCTCCGCCCTCTCCTCGCTCGCCCCCTCCCTCGCCCTCCGCCCCCTCCTCCCTCGCCCTCCGCCCCCTCGTCGCTCGCCCTCCGCCCCCCTCCCCCGCTCGCCCCTCTCCTCCTCACTCGCCCCTCTCTTGTTTGAAAGGTGCCCCCACACACACACACAAATCTTCCTCGGCTCCTTCCCAGCTGCTGGCACAGTTGTGGTAACGGAGCCCGAATCGTCAGGAAATCAGGAGGGAAATCTATGGATTTAAACCAAATAAAAGAAATGTTTAAGTGCTCTTGCATCAAGACTGTGCTGTGTGAATATGAGCTTCGCTGCTGATTGATGCACATACAACCGATTTAAAAACAAAAGCCGTAAATGTTCCCTGGTCCACGCGGGGCTGGTGGCGTCAGTGCTCTGTGTTGAGTCTGCGACACCTGACCTGTGAACCATTGAACCTTGAACCATTGACCGTGATTCGCTCAGACCCAGCACCCACCCTCCACTCAATGGGGCCAAAATTGACCGTTTTTTTAAAGAGTCGCAACCGCTCGGTCGGTGCGAAGGGGCCGACATTTCCGAAATGGCCCTCCTTTATTTTTGGATGGTACACGGGACCGCCCCCCCCCCCCCCCACCCCCCCACCAACCCCCGCCGTCTTCCCGGCCCGTGGGGCGCGCGCCGACCCCTTACCGACCGGCCGCACGGCACCCCCTGCTGTTGGGCGGGGGGAGAGGGGACATGTTGTGATGTGTCAGTGTGGGGCTGATGACGCGGAGTGACGGCCGACCCGACCCAATGGCTCGCCCGCCCTGAACACCACACCGACACACACACACACACACACACACACACACACACACACACACAGTTACACAGCTGAACATCGCTCTACTCCCCGCCCCATGGATTGGGGCAGAGAGAAAAAACAAAAAAAACGGCAAGTGCCCCCCGTTTGGGGCGGAGGGCAATTTCGGGCCCCAGAATGTCTTTTCTCCTTAATAGCACGACTTGCTGTTCATGCTTCAGCACCTTGTCGGGGTACGGTTCTCCCAGCGCTCAGCACCCTCCCCCACTCCCTGCTTCACCTGCCCCTCCCTACCTCGCCCCCCCTCCTCGCCTCGCTCTCCCCCCGTCTTCACCCATCCTCCCCGTACCCCCTCACCCTCCCCGCCCTACCCAGTCTTCGCCCTCACCCTCCCCCTGCCTTCACCCACCCTCCCCTGTACCCCCTCCCCTTCACCCCCCGCCCCACCAGGACTGGGAACCCAGACTGCTCCCCGAGGCACTGAGGTCTACCATGGCAGCTCTTGTGCCCCGAGCACAGCACAGACAGAGGGTCAACCCTGGGGCTGTCCTGCTCTCTACCATTGCCCCATTAAGCTATTGGGGCGGGGGGGGGGGTGAAATTGTTGGTATTTTTTTAACAATTACCTTTTCAACAGGGAACCTCACCTTTACTGAGTGAATGGAACTTCCTTACTGAGGAATGGATGTATAATTTATAAAGAAAGAGAGTCTTAAATATTCAAGGCCCACAGGTGGTCAGCACCATGGATGTAAGTCATTGTCACTGGGAGGCACATTCTCTGACCATTCTCCATTGTGTGTGTCTGCCCTGCTTGTCATTGTGTGAATGCTCACTAACCAGCCGAGCAACAGCCAGCCGGCAGAGACACTGTTACATTAGACCAATGGGTGGCAGCGGTTAAACGTTCACGTCTCCCGGGGGGGGGGTGGTTTCCCTGCACAGTTCACAGTTCACATGGGATCTTTCCATGCTTAGCAGGCCACTCCCACCAATGTGTCATGGAGTGGAACTGCCTGCGCTTTGCGGTGGCTGCAAGAAGACAACATGGTGGGACTGGAGGGTTGACTTGCGAGTTGGAAAATCTCAATGGTGTTGTGACACAAGCCCGGCAGCCTATCGCACAGAGCCTCGATCCAACAACTGGATACAAACAACGCACTTGCATTTGTGCAGATCCTTTCACGGCCTCAGGATCTCCCGAAGTGCAGTACTGAGGGCACGCCGCACTGCACTGTCGGAGGGGCAGTACTGAGGGAGGACTGCACTGTCGGAGGGGCAGTACTGAGGGAGGACTGCACTGTCGGAGGGGCAGTACTGAGGGAGGACTGCACTGTCGGAGGGGCAGTACTGAGGGAGGACTGCACTGTCGGAGGGGCAGTACTGAGGGAGGACTGCACTGTCGGAGGGGCAGTACTGAGGATTGCCGCACTGTCGGAGGGGCAGTGCTGAGGATTGCCGACTGTCGGAGGGGCAATGCTGAGGGAGGACTGCACTGTCGGAGGGGCAGTACTGAGGATTGCCACACTGTCGGAGGGGCAGTACTGAGGGAGGACTGCACTGTTGGAGGGGCAGTACTGAGGATTGCCGACTGTCGGAGGGGCAATGCTGAGGGAGGACTGCACTGAGGGAGTACTGCACTGTCGGAGGAGCAGTACTGAGGATTGCCACACTGTCGGAGGGGCAGTGCTGAGGGAGGACCGCACTGTCGGAGGAGCAGTACTGAGGGAGGACCGCACTGTCGGAGGGGCAGTACTGAGGGAGGACTGCACTGAGGGAGTGCTGCACTGTCGGAGGAGCAGTACTGAGGGAGGACCGCACAGTCAGAGGCGCGGTACTGAGGTGCCGCCACTGTCGGAGGGGCAGTACTGAGGGAGCACCGCACTGTCGGAGGGGCAGTCCTGAGGGAGTGCTACACTGTCGGAGGGGCAGTACTGACGGAGTGCTACACTGTCGGAGGGGCAGTACTGAGGGAGGAGCGCACAGTCCTGAGGGAGTGCTACACTGTCGGAGGTGCAGTACTGAAGGAGTGCTGCACTGTCAGAGGTGCCGTCTTTTGGATAAGACGCTAAATCAAGGTCCCATCTGCCCTCAATTGGACGTAAAAGATCCCATCATTTGAAGAAGACTAGTGGAGTTCTCCTTGCTGTCCCGGCCAATATTTATCCCTCAACCAACATCATAAAAAAAAATTATCTGCTCATTGTCACATTGCTGTTAGTGGGAGCTTGCTGTGCGCAATATTGTTTGCTCCATTCCCACGTTACAACAGTGACTACACTGCAAAAAGTACTTCACTGGCTGTAAAGTGCTTTGAAGCGTAGGTGGTGGTGATGAAAGGCGCTATAGAAATGCAAGTCATTTTATAAATGGAAATACATTGGAACATGTGTAAAACCTTGCTTCCTAATTTTTTTAAGTATTGCCATGAAACTGAATCTTAATTGGAATTTAAATTTTTTTTAAACATTGGATCTGCTTGCAGTTATTTATTGATGTACTTTTGGAGTGTAGTCGCTGCTGTTGTAATGTGGCAAACGCGGCAGCCAATTTGCACACAGCAAGCTCCCACAAACAGCAATGTGATAATGACCAGATAATCTGTTGTAGTGATGTTGATTGAGGGATAAATTTTGGCCAGGACATCGGGAACAATTCCCCTGCGCTTCTTCGAAATAGTGCCATGGGACCTTTTACATCCACCCGAGAGAGCAGACGCAGCCTGCTCATCCGAGTTTAATGTCTCATCCGAAAGACAGCACCTCCAACAGTGCAGCACTCCCTCAGCACTGCACTGGGAGAGTCAGCCTGGATTTTGGGTTTAAGTCCCTGGAGTGGGACTTGAACCTGCAACTTTCGGACTCGGAGGCGAGAGTGCTACCCACCGAGCCACAGTGTGTGGAATTTGGTAAATCTGCTAAAGGAGGACTGGCATACGTCAGACCTCTTTGTTAGGCAAGGGTACAGGTGCAGCGTGGAAAATCCGGAATGCGGACCGATCGGTGGCAGGGTCATCCGGAATCCTCGGGGCCCCACCGCTGCCCAACCTCGGAGCCTCCTCGCCGGCCCGACCGAACACCTCCTCCGCGACGGGACCCCGCCCGACGACCTCATCGGGCCCTGGACGGCCCAAACAGCACCTCGGCGGGGTGTCTCCCCTCCTTCCCCCTCCCACCCCCACCCCCTTTCTGACGTTCCGAAATCCGGAAATACCCAAAACTGGGCTTGGGTGTTTCCGCATTCGTGGTGTCAGAAAGACGATCGAAAGTCCGGAAAAGCCCGGAATCCGGATCGGCCTCGGTCCCGAGGATTCCGGATTCTCAACGCTGCACCTGTATTGGAGTTCTGGAACCAGGGCAGGTAGACAGAGTTACGATACAGATCAGCCACAATCTAACTGAATGGCGGAAGGGGCTGAAAGGCCCAATCCTGCCCCCTATGTTCCTCCCGACAGGTTTTAACATCCGCCAACATAGGTAGGCACGGTTTAATGCCTCATCCATAGGATGGGAAACTAGAAAGAAAGACTTACATTCACATAGCGCCTTTCACGACCAGTGGACTCTCAAAGTGCTTTACAGCCAATGAAGTACTTTTGGGGTGTGGTCACTGTTGGATAGTCCCTCTCGAGGACCGAAGCCGAAATGTAGCTGTCTATCCTTTCCTAGAGTGTGGTGTGAAAAGGAAAGAGAGACTCGCTCCACAACAGTCATCTCCATGAAAGGATTCTGGGGCAGAATCTTCCAGAGCTCCTCCCTTTAGCACTCCGCTGAGAGACTTGGGAGACTAAATGGTCACAAATCTCATGAATGAACACTCTGCCTCACGGTCATTGGTTCCTCATCCTGCTCTGAAATGCTGCAAACAGGGCAGCTCACGGCAGGAAGTTACATCAGCAGGAGGAAGTTGCATCATGAGCCAATCCAGAAGGCATCTCCAATAAGAATGTTCAACCAGCTCGGGGCAAAAGACTAATTAATACCCAGACTGTCAAGGACATGAATTTTGCACTGTAAAGGTGTCTTGTGATGATAGTTGGTTCAAAACATTGTCCAGTGAATATTGAGCCCTTACAGATTGGGGACAGTGAGGTCGACATCATAGAATCTTACAGCGCAGGAGGGGGCCATTCGGCCCATCGAGCCCGTGCCGGCTCTGTGAGAGAGCGATCCAATTAGTCCCACACCCCCTGCTTTTTCCCCTTAGCCCTGCAACTTTCTCCCCTTCAAGTATTTATCCAATTGAAAGTTACTATTGAATCTGTTTCCATTTGCCCTTTCAGGCAATGCGGTCCAGATCATAACGTAAAATATAAATTCTTGACAATTATCTTCAATCTGTGTCCTCTGGTTACCGACCCGTCTGCCAACTTGCATCAATTTGGCACCTTTTAACATCGAAAAAAATGCCCCGGGGGATCCCAGATTCAACACCCAGTCTAGTATTGAGTTACTTGTCCTTTGCTGGGGTGGGGGGAGTGGGGAGCGGTGGCATAGGCACCGCTATCAGCCCCCCATCCTCTGGGCTAGGGAGAGGAATAGTCAGCCTGCCCTGATCTCAGTACAAAGGCCCCCCTGCTGGTTGTACACGGGTGTCGGGTGAGGGAAACGTTGGGTGTGACTGCACCCCCTGGTCAAATAGCCAGCCTGGCCACTTGGGGAGAGCTACCAGAGTGCTTGTAAAAGTGTTACTGCAGCTCAGTGGGTATCACCCTCATTTCTTGAGTCGGTGGGTTGTGGGTTCAAGTCCCCCTCCAGGGACCTGAGCACAAAATCCAGGAATGACACTCCCAGTGCAGTGCTGAGGGAGCGCTGCACTGTCGGAGGTGCCGTGTTCTGGATGAGACATTAAACCGAGGCCCCGTCTGCTCTCTCAGGTGGATGTAAAAGATCCCATGGCACTGTTTCGAAGAAGAGCAGGGAGCTCTCCTCAGTGTCCTGGGGCCAATATTTATCCCTCAATCAATATCACTAAAATAGATTATATGGTCAAACCGCTATTTGTGGGAGCTTGCTGTGCGCAAATTGGCTGCTGCATTTCCTACAACACAACAGTGACTGCACTTCAAAAGTACTTCATTGGCTGTAAAGCGCTTTGGGATGTTCTGGGATCGTGAAAGGCGCTATATAAATGCAAGTCTTTATTTTATTTAGCAAGAGTCAGCACCTTCAGGAGAAAGGGAGGGAGAACATCTAAAAAAACATGTTTACTGTAATCACTGTCAATGTGTGGGGCCTTCCACATCCTGAGCAAACCTCCAAATTCATTCTGTTTCATTTCTGTCGCCCGGTTAAGCGTCGGATAATAAAATGCACTCGATGGGTTCAAACCTGCTTATGTTGCCTCCCGCGGTAAAATAGCCCACTGACGCTCGCTAGTGAGACTCGGGCACCAGTTGCGGCCACTCATCTGGGGTGTGTAATTGTACCCCGAGGAGGAGTCGACAAAAAGGGGGAAAGATTGGCATTCAAAGGATTTATTACAGTACGATTAATTGGCACACAGATGTAGTACCACCATATTCCTGCTTGTGGTGCTACTGAGCCATTGAGAGCTCTCTGAGCTCTCCCATTGGGTAACAGTGAGGAATTGCTACACTCAAGTAGTGCACGTGCACATGTCCACTTATAATATAGAGTTATTGCTGCTGTTTTCATCCTCTGCTGAAGTTTCTCCTATCCCCTCCTCTGCTGTGTCAGCCGTGGCTAAGTGGGCAGCACTCTCGCCTCTGCATCAGAAGGTTGTGGGTTCAAGTCCTACATTACAACAGTGACTACACTACAAAAGTACTTCATTGGCTGCGAAACACTTTGGGACGGCCTGAGGTTGTGAAAGATGCAAGTTCTCTCTTTTTCTTTTAATTCTCTCGCCTCACCCTGTTAAATTATTGCACAACCTTACCCCACCTGCTTGTTTATTTGTAAACTATCTCCAGTATAGCCCACGGCTGTATTCTTTCACTGTGCCCTGTGACGTTTACAATGCTGCTGGTATTCGATTGAAATAGTGGAGGGTTAAAGCTCAACCACATGGTCAGAACAATAGAATAGAGAAGAAACATAGAAATTTACAGCCATTTCGGCCCATTGTGTCCGCGCCGGCCGACAAAGAGCCGCACGGCCCTCGGTCAGCAGCCCTGAAGGTTACATATAAACCAATGAACAATGAACAATGTGGGAAAGGTAAAGAGCACCCAGCCCAACCAGTCTGCCCCACACAACTGTGACACCCCTTACACTGAAACATTCTACACTCCACCCCAACCGGAACCATGTGATCTCCTGAGAGAGGCAAAAACCAGATAAAAACCCAGGCCAATTTGAGGGCGACAAAATCTGGGAAAATTCCTCTCCGACCCATCCAGGCGATCAAAACTAGTCCAGGAGATCACCCTGGCCGTATTCGATTCCCTGCAGTACTTACCAGTATATCTGCGCCAGCCAACAAGAGGTTATCCAGTCTAATCCCAATTACCAGCTCTAGGTCCGTAACCCTGCAGGTTACTGCACTTTAAGTGCCCATCCGAGCACCTTTTAAATATGGTGTTGATGAGTTCCGAATTCCCTCTGTTTGAGGACAAGGCATTGGCTCACAGTCCAGTAACGCCTCGATTTTCAAATCACTCCATGGCCCTCGCCCCCTCCCTATCTCTGTAACCTCCTCCAGCCCCGCAGCCCTCCGAGATCTCTGCGCTCCTTCAATTCTGGCCTCTTGCGCATCCACAATTTTAATCGTTCCGCCATTGGCGACCGTGCCTTCAGCTGCCTGGGCCCTAAGATCTGGAATTTCCTCCCTAAACCTCCTTGCCTCTGTCTCCTACTTTAAGACGCTCCTTAAAATCTACCACGTTGACCAAGCATCTGCCCGAACAGCTCTTTATGTGTCAAACTTTGTTTCGATAATGCTCTGCGAAGCACCTTGGGATGTTCTACCACATTAAAGGTGCTATTAAAATGTAAGTTGTTGTTGTCGTCGTGATCTGTGATGATTGCAAGCTCCCACAAACAGCAGTGAGATAATGAAGAATACTCCTGCACTCTCCCACCCCAACAATCCTTATTTCTGGCGACAGCCAGATTGGCAAATTACGGCATTGTGCCGAATTGAGCTGCCGGCACAAACTGGGTCGAAGCAAAGCCTTTTTGAATAGGTCCTCTTGCGGCAGACGGAGGGAATAAACTCTCCAATCATCTGGGCTTGGTCAAAAATGGGTTCCAGAGGCGAAAGGAGACCCAATACCTCCAACATCTCTCCACAATGTTTCAACAAAAAGGTAAGACTTGCATTTCTATAGCAACTGTCACAACTTCAGGACGTCCCAAAACACTTTACAGCCAGTGAAGTACTTTTTGACGTGAAGTCACTGTTGTAATGTGGGAAACGCAGCAGCCAATTTGCGCACAGCAAGCTCCCACAAACAGCAATGTGATAATGATCAGATCATCTGTTTTTGTTATGTTGATTGAGGGATAAATACTGGGCAGGAGACCGGGGATAACTCCCTGGCTCCTCGTCGAAATAATGCCATGGGATCTTTAACATCCACCTGAGAGAACAGACAGGGCCTCGGTTTAACGTCTCATCTAAAAGACGGCACCTCCGACAGTGCAGCACTCCCTCAGTATTGCACTGGAGTGTCGGCCTAGATTTATGTGCTCAAGTCCCTGATGATCTTGTCTTTATCAGATTGCTGTTTGTGGGAGCTTGCTGTGCTTAATTTGGCTGTCTTGTTTCCAACATTACAACAGTGACTATACTTCCGAAACGACTTAACTGGCTGTAAAGCGCTTTGGGACGTCCTGAGGTTGTGATAGGCGCTACAGAAATGCAAGTCTTTGTTTTCTTTTTGCATTAAACTCTCATCGGTTCAACTGGACTCTTGTTCTTTTGCCGATCAGCAGAATGATTCATGGGGTCAGCACAATAGAAATTCCCAATGGCGGAAAGGGTAAATCACAGGCTGGGTCAGTGTGACTGTCTGAGCTGACACTCAAAACTAGAGCTATGCACTTAGTTACTGTTGCTATGTGATGTCATACCAATGCTCAAAAATAGCTGGCACCAATTATTCCGGTCTGGAAAAATCACTGAGGGAAAACACAGCTTTCTCTAATTTCCCTGAAGGAACTCTTTTCCTCCTGATTTTCAGTTTAAATATTTATCCCTCAATCAGCATAACAAAAACAGATTATCTGGTCATTATCACGTTGCTGTTGGTGGGAGCTTGCTGTGCGCAAATTGGCTGCCGTGTTTCCCACATTACAACAGTGACTGCACTCATTGGCTGTAAACGCGCTTTGCGACGTCCGGTGGTTGTGAAAGGCACTTTATAAATGTAAGTGTTTCTTTTTTCTTTCTTTTTTTGTGATGTTAGTTGAGGGATGAATTTTGGCCAGGACACTGGGGATAACCCTCCCCTGCTCTTCCTCGAAATAGTGCCGTGGGATCTTTTACGTCCACCTGAGAGAGCAGACGGGGCCTCGGTTTAACGCTTCATCGAAAGACGGCACCTCCGACAGTGCCGAGCTGTCTCAGCACTGCGCTGGGAGTGTAGGTAGTCATTCAGTCTGGAAATAAATCTCCACCCCCTCACCCCCGTGGTAGCACTACCGCCTCTGAGGCAGAAGGTTGTGGGTTCAAGGGCGTTTAAGAGTCAAGCACGTTGGTGTGGCACTGGAGACACATATAGGCCAGACCGGGTAAGGACGGCAGGTTTTCTTTCAAAGGACATTAGTGAAGCAGATGAGTCTGTATGACAATCATGTCTTTCTGCATCATGTCTCCGTTTATACATGTCTCTCTGTACAACCTATCTTCTTGTACCTATGTCCCTATGGGTGTAATCACACCTTTCGGGGGGATGATTAAACTCATGCTGAATTCCGATTTCAGGTCCAGCTGAATCCAGTGTCCAGCCTGGCAGCCAGGAAAGCTGTCTTAGACTTCCATTCATTTAACCATGCAGAGTCACCATGATAAATGCCTTATGCAGAAATCAAGCGCAGGCAGCGGAAAGAGCGTGTGGCAAACCTGCCCCTCCCACCCCTTCCCTCAACGACTATCTGTCCCACCTGTGACAGAGTCTGTGGCTCTCGTATTGGACTGTTCAGTCACCAAAGAACTCACTTTAGGAGTGGAAGCAAGTCTTCCTCGATTCCGAGGGACTGCCTATGATGATGATAGAATCATAGAAGGTTACAGCACAGAAGGAGGCAGATTGGTGCATTAGGTCTGCACTGGTGCTTATCTATACATGGACTATCGAGTCCAATCCCACTCTCCTGCTCATTCCTTGTATCCTTTACTAGTTCTCTTTTTTGAAGTAATTGTCTTTTAAAATAATTTATGGAATTTGCTTCAAGCTTTGTGACAGAGAATTCTACATTCTAACCATCCTCTGCAGTCCATTCTAACATCTTTTTTAATTCTCTTTTACAATGATTTTAAATTTTACATAAAACACAATTTATACTCACTCAGCAATTTATATATAATTTAGAGCAAGTATTTTATATATAATTTATATTCAGTATTTTATATAATTTAGAGTATTTTATATATAATTTAGAGTATTATACATATATATAATTTATATTCAGTAATTTATATATAATTTAAAGTACATATTGTATATATAATTTATATTAAGTTTGTTATATATAATTTATCTGAAGTTTATATAATTTATTTTATATAATTTATATGCAGTATTTTATATATAATTTATATTCAGTATTTTATATATAATTGATATGCAGTGTTTTATACAGTGTATATGCGGGACATTACACACGGTGGATCCTGTGCAGTGTAGCCCGAGGATTTTGTCCCATTCATGTTTTGGGGATTATTCTGCTTTTCCCGCCATCTTCAAGGTCCCAGTGACGTCGGCGGAATTTTCATGAATGAAGTCACGTGGGCAAACAGCAGGTGAGCTCCGCGCTCCCGGAACCGGGCTCGGTGAGTGAGCGCGCACCGCGCGCCCCCGGCCCTCGGCCCGCCAGGTAGGTGCGCGCCTCCGGGGGGGTGATGCTTGTTTCTTTAATTGTTGCCCGAGTTGTTGCAGAGTGCGCGGCACAGGAGCCGCCCCATCGGTCATGGGCAGGGTGAGAGAGGGGGCACTGGGAGACGGGGGGGGGGGAAGAGAGAGAGAGGGGCAGAGAGAGAAAGAAAGAGAGAGAGAGAGAGAGAGAGAGGGGGGGGGGGGAACTGGGAGAGAAGGAGAAGGAGAAGGAGAGGGAGAGAGAGAGAGAGAGAGAGGGGGGACTGGTAGAGGGGCAGGGAGAGAGAGGGGGGACTGGGAGAGGGGCAGGGGGGGACTAGGAGAGGGGCAGAGAGGGGAACTGGGAGAGGGGCAGGGGCAGAGAGAGAGAGAGAGGGGGGGAATGAGAGAGAGAGGGGAGAGGGGAGAGGGAGAGGGGGGGGGCCTGGGAGAGAAGGAGAGGGGGAGAGAGAGGGGGGGGGAGGACTAGGGGAACAGGGAGAGGGGGGAGAGAGAGAGGGGGGAGAGAAGAGAGAGAGGGGGGAGAGAAGAGAGAGAGGGGGGGAGAGAAGAGAGAGAGGGGGGGACTGGGAGAGAGAAGAGAGAGAGAGGGGGTACTGGGAGAGAGAGAGAGAGGGGAACTGGGAGAGAGAGGGGGGACTGGGAGAGAGAGAGAGAGAGAGGGGAACTGGGAGAGAGGGGAACTGGGAGAAGGGCAGGGGGGGAGAGAGGGGGAACTGGGGGCGGGGTGGGGCAGGGGGAGAGAGGGGGCGGGGTGGGGGGGAGAGAGAGAGGGGACTGGGGGGAGAGGGGTACTGGGAGAGGGGCAGGGAGAGAGAGGGGGTGACTTGGGGGGGGAGAGGGGTAGAGAGGGGGGTACTGGGAGAGGGACTGGGGGAGAGAGGGGGGTACTGGGAGAGGGGCAGGGAGAGAGAGGGGGTGATTGGGGGAGAGAGGGGGTACTGGGAGAGGGGCAGGGAGAGAGAGGGGGTGACTGGGGGGGAACAGGAGAGGGGGGACTGGGGGGGGGAGAGAGAGGGAACTGGGGGAGAGAGGGGGGTACTGGGAGAGGGGCAGGGAGAGAGAGGGGGTGACTGGGGGAGAGAGGGGGGGACTGGGGGAGAGGGATGGGGGGACGAGAGAGAGAGAGAGACTAGGGGGAGAGAGAGAGAGAGAGAGAGAGAGAGACTAGGGGGACAGGGAGAGAGAGGGGACAGGGAGAGAGAGGGGGACAGGGAGAGAGGTAGAGAGAGGGGGACAGGGAGAGAGAGAGAGAGAGACTGGGGGGGGGGGGGAAGAGAGGGGGACAGGGAGAGCGAGGGAGGGGAGGGGAGAGGAGAGGAGAGGAGAGGGGAGGGGAGGGGGGGGGGGTAGAGAGCTGGGGCGCTGGGGATCGTCGATGCCTGAAATCAGGATTGAGCAGTAAATGCTGGGAATGTGGATAAGGCCCATGAGCATCAGAGGGAGGGAAATCCCCATCAGAAGCTGATGCTGAAATGTTAACCTGTCCCGTTCTGTTCCATGTGCTGACTGGCCTTCTGAGCATTTGCAGCATTCTTCTGTTTTAGGACAAGTGTCTTGCTCAGCCTGACTCCGATAAACCTCTACCCTCACTGCTCCAAAAGCACCGATTCACAGAGAGAGAGTCTCGGAGGCAACACTTGTGCCAGTTTGCGACCAAGTTGAGCGTTAAATAAATCTGCCGTGCCAGTTTGTTAAGGGGAGGATTATATTCGCAATTCCTTCCTCAAAGCAGTTGATCGGGTAACGAGAGAAAGAAACTATTTCTTCAGCTGGGAGAGTCGCGAACAAGAGGGCTAGAGGGGATATTGGGGAGCACCTCTTCACATGAAGGGCAGGGGAATCTGGAACGCCCCCAAAAAGCTGCTGAGGCCGGGGCTCAATTGAAAATGTAAAAACTGCGATCGATAGATATTTTGTTCAGCAAGCGTATTGAGGATCATAAGAACATAGAAATAGGAGCAGGAGTAGGCCATACGGTCCCTCGAGCCTGCTCCGCCATTCAATAAGATCGCGGCTGATCTGATCATGGACTCAGCTCCACTTCCCCGTCCGCTCGACATAACCCCTTATCCCCTTATCGTTTAAGAAATTGTCTATTTCTGTGTTAAATTTATTCAGTGTCCCAGCTTCCACAGCTCTCTGTGGCAGCGAATTCCACAGATTTACAATACTCTGAGAGGAGAAATTCCTCCTCATCTCAGTTTTAAATGGGTGGCCCCCTATTCTAAGATCATGCCTTCTAGTTCTAGTCTCTCCCATCAGTGGAACCAAGGCGGGTAGATGGAGTTAAGATACAGATCAGCCACGATCTCATTGAATGGCGGAACAGGCTCGAGGTGCCGAATGGCCTCCTCTTGCTCCGATGTTCCTGAAGTCGGCCAAAGTGGGAATTATTTGGTGAACGTTTAAGTTTTAACCTTCCCGTTACAATTCTGAAATCTTGCTAAGTCTCATTTTGAACGCTACGATGGAAAATTATTGGAGAAATATAAATGTAAGCATCAGTGTTAGAATGGAAGGGGATTCAGGGCTGAGTTGTTCATCACAGGAGGAGGCCGTTCGGCCCATGGTGTCTGTGCTGGCTCTGTGAAGGAGCAATCCACTCCCTGCTCTTTCCCCACAGCCCTGCAAATTTTTCCTTTTCAAGTATTTATCCAATTCCGTTTTGAAAGTTACTATTGAATCTGCTCCCACCGCCCTTTCATTAGGACATAAGAATTAGGAGCAGGAGTCGGCCATATGGCCCCTCGAGCCTGCTCCGCCATTCAATACGATCATAGCTGATCCGATCATGGACTCAGCTCCACTTCCCTTTCAGGCAGCGCATTCCAGATCACATCTCCCCACTGGTTCTTTAGCCAATTATTTTACATCTGTGCCCTCTGGTTACCGACCTATTTTCATGAACCATTGAATGCAGAGTAAGTCCTGGCTTTCTGACTGGTCTGTGCAGTCCGCGTGTCACTTACTTGGCAGGAGCCAATCACGTCCCAGAACTGTAAGGGAGCCACTGTAAGCAGGGAGTGGGATAAGTGTATGAAGGAACAACGTTTGCCGGGCTGCGGGAAAAAGGGGAGTGGGACTTGCGGAGAGCTGGCACGGACTCAATGGGCCGAATGGCCTTCCATGCTGTAACCATTCTATGATTCTAAGTTCTGGGGCCCAGCTCACCCAGGGCTGATAATTGAATAACCTGAGATATATGTAGATTAACGGATTCATACTTTATCTGTCGGACCCATGTTTGCGTCCATAGTACACAGCGAAACAGCCCCAAACGGTGAAAGATTTAATAAAATGCAGTGTGTCATGCTTTATGTGTGTGTAAAGTATGGTAAACTTTCATTCCCTTGTTCCCTGCTGTTGCTGCTGGATAGTTGTGGTCCAGCCCAGCACACTTGCAGTATCTGAGTGAGCTGAATCCTCAGTAAACATGGTGACTCATCACTCTGCTCTGGGACTTTCTACCAGGGGTCTCAGTCCTGTCCATGTAGCCGGTAAAATGTTGAAGCATGTGTGTTGTATTATGTACGCGTCCACTGCAAATGCACAGCCTGCTGTGTGCATGTGTGTAACGTACACGCTGTATATATATATATCTATGTTCCGTGTCTTCGGTTAGACCTGTGCTGCCTTTATACAGTTGCTAGTCTGTAAACACAGTGACTCACTGCTCTGCTATGCCACTTTAGGAGAATGTGGTGGGTGTGTGGGTTGATGAATTATGTGGTTTGGTGCCTTGTTTGCAACAGTACCGCGAATCTGTCTGCAGGATTTCAGTGTATCTCTTTTCAAAATGTTATTAAGCGGGCGAGCTGTTTAATAAGACAGATTGGCCTCTAAAAGTGTGGCTATTTACACACACACACACACACACACACACACACACACACTCTGACTCACACACACTCAGATTCACACACTTACACTCATTCATACACTCATACTCACTCAAACACTCATATTCACTCACTCGCACACATACTCACTCGCACACTCACTCACACACTCACTCATACACACTCACACACACTCTCTCTCTCTCTCTCTCACACACGAGCACACACACACACACACACCTGTTGACATGTGGCTGCATCTTATTACCGGTAAGAAGTTAGTGGTTACTTGTGTGTCCATGTCTCTCGTGTACGGACCTTGCAGGATGGTTCAGGGTCATAATTCAGCCCTGGTGTTTGTTTTTATTTGTTTGCTTGTTAATGCCTGTGGTTGTTCCTCTGAAACCCCGTGCAAGATGAAGGGGGAGGGAACCTAAGAGAATGTGGAACCTGCTACCGCATGAATAGCAGAGAAACATTTAAAGGGAAGCTGGATAAACACGTGAGGGAGAAAGGAATAGAAGGATATGGTGATTGGGTTGATGAGGAGGAGTGGGAGGAGGCTCGTGTGGAGCATAAACACGGTACGGACCTGTTGGTCCGAATGGCCTGTATCTGTACAGTCTGTGTCATTCTATGAAAGAAAACAAAGACGTGCATTTCTGTAACGCACTTTAACGACCACCGGACGTCCCAAAGCGCGTTACAGCCAATGAAGTACCTTTTGGAGTGTAGTCACTGTTGTAATGTGGGAAACGCGGCAGCCAACTTGCGCACAGCAAACTCCCACAAACAGCAATGTGATAATGACCAGATAATCTGTTTTAGTGATGTTGATAGAGGGATAAATCGTGGCCCAGGACATCGGGGAGAACGGCACTGGGAGTGTCAGCCAGGATTTTTGTGCTCAAGTAGGAACCCACAACCTTCTGACTGATAGTCAAGAGAGCTAACAACTGAGCCACGGCTGACATACAGCTGAATGGAGAATGCTATAGCGTTACTTTATTTACATGTATATTAAAAAAAAATGAGTGTTATTTAGTAGACACCTCAAATCGCTGGAGAAATACCACCAGCATCGCCTCTGCAAGATCCTGCAAATCCCTTGGGAGGACAGACGCACCAACGTCAGTGTTCTCGCTCAAGCCAGCATCGAAGCACTGACCACACTCGACCAGCTCCGTTGGGCGGGCCACATTGTCCGCATGCCTGACACGAGACTCCCAAAGCAAGCGCTCTACTCGGAACTCCTACACGGCAAGCGAGCTCCAGGTGGGCAGAGGAAACGTTTCAAGGACACCCTCAAAGCCTCCTTGATAAAGTGCAACATCCCCACCGGCACCTGGGAATCCCAGACCCAAGACCGCCCTAAGTGCAGGAAGAGCATCCGGGAGGGCACTGAGCACCTCGAGTCTCGTCGCTGAGAGCATGCAGAAAACAAGTGCAGGCAGCGGAAGGAGCGTGCGGCAAACCTGTCCCACCCACCCTTTCCCTCAACCACTGTCTGTCCCATCTGTGACAGAGACTGTAATTCCCGTATTGGACTGTTCAGTCACCTGAGAACTCACTTTTAGAGTGGAAGTAAGTCTTCCTCGATTTCGAGGGACTGCCTATGATAATGATTTGTGTATTAATAGCAAGATGATTTAAGAAATATTTCTCCTGTGTCAATGCAGTTCAATATTGTGTGCGACTCTTAATTTAACACCTCCAATTGCTAGTGTCAGCCTGTGGCTCAGTGGGCAGCACTCTCATGCTCTGAGTCAGAAAGTCGTGGGTTCAAGTCCCACTCCAGGGACTTGAGCATAAAATCTAGGCTGACACTCCAGTGCAGTGCTGCGGGAGCGCTGCACCGTCGGAGGTATCCATTGAGCTGCAGCTGACACTGGCTGTAGGGTTTTAAGGAGCGTCTTGAAGGAGGGTAGAGAGGCGGAGAGGTTTAGGGCTGGAGTTCCAGAGCTTGGGGCCCAGGCAACAGAAGGCACGGCCACCAATGGTTTGAACGATTATAATCAGGGATGCTCAAGCGGGCAGAATTAGAGGAGCGAAGACATCTCGGGGGGGGGGGGGGGGGGGGGTTGTGGGGCTGGAGGAGATTACAGAGATAGGGAGGGACGAGGGGCCATGGAGGGATTTGAAAACAAGGATGAGAATTTTGAAATTGAGGCGTAGCTTAACCGGGAGCCAATGTAGGTCAGTGAGCACAGGGGGTGATGGGTGAGCGGGACTTGATTCGAGTTAGAACACGGGCAGCCGAGTTTTGGATGACCTCAAGTTTACGTAGGATAGAATGTGGGAGGCCAGCCAGGAGTGCATTGGAATAGTCAGGTCTAGAGGTAACAAAAGCATGGATGAGGGCTTCAGCAGCGGATGAGCTGAGGCAAGGGCGGAGACAGGCGATGTTACAGAGGTGGAAATAGACGGTCTTAGTTATGCTGCAGATATGTGGTCAAAGGCTCGTTTCAGGGTCTGATATGACACCAAGGTTGCGGACAGCCTCCGACAGGAATTGGGGAGGGGGATGGAGTCGGTGTCTAGGGAACAGAGGTATCCAGCGGTGCTGAGAATCTAGTTGTATCGGCGGACTTCGATCAGAACATAGCAAGGCAAAAACTGGGAGTCGAGGCACGGGTCTGTGAGATCGTGTCCTGTCAGTACGTCACGAGAAGCTGGGTACCAAAGACACGCAGCACATGTCTGCCTTTGACGTCCAACTTTGGCGAGGCAGTGCCCGCATGGTCCGTTGCCCTGGAGCCCGCTGCTCGGGGCGCTGGCTCTGCTATGACGGGGTGTAGATGTGCCTGTGTCTGTATGTGCATGTGGAATGATTACATTGCTGTGGATTGGGGTAACTTCTGTTCGATTTCCAGCTCGATTGCATCACCCCCTGTGCTCGCTGACCGACTTCAACTTCCCGGTCCAGCAACACCTTGGATTTAAAAATTCTCATCCTCCTATTCAAACCCCTCCATGGCCTCGCACTCCCATCACTGTCTCTGCGACCTCCTCCAGCCCCACCAGCCTCCGAGATCTCTGCTCTCTTCCAACCAGGGCCTCTTGTGCATCCCTGACTTACTTCACCCCACCACTGGCCCCAAGCTCTGGAATTCCCGCTCAATCACTCTGCTGCTAAGGCGCTCCTGAAAACCCGCCTCCTTGACCAAGCATTTAGTCACCTATTGTCAACTCACAAAAGTAGCTTCCACAGAACCCCCCCCCCCACAGAACCCCCCCCCCCATTGAGACATTGTGGATGTACTGCCCCCATTACCCCTTCGCAGGATAATCCTCTCCGTGTGAAGGCGTGCATCCTCAGGTCAGCCCTGAACGTGTCTTTGTACCAGTTTGTGCAGATGTCCCTTTGGCCTCTCAGTCCCGCTTAACTTGAAATCAGCATTAACCTCTTGTATTAACCAATAGTGCTCCCTCAGTGCCCTGTGTGTGTGTGCGCAGTGCTCTGTCCCAGTGCCCTATGTGTGTGTGCAGTGCTCTGTCCCAGTGCCCTGTGTGTGCTGTGCTCCCCCAGTGCCCTGTTTGTGTACAGTTTCCCCCCGTGCCATGTGTGTGCAGTGCTCTGTCCCAGTGTCCTGTGTGTGTGTGTGTGTGTGTAGTGCTCTGTTCCAGTGCCCCGTGTGTGTGCAGTGCTCCCCCATTGCCCTGTCTGTACGCAGTGTTGTGTCCCAGTGCCCTGCGTTTGTGTCTGCAGTGCTCCCCCAGTGCCCTGGGTGTGTGCAGTGCTCTGTCCCAGTGCCCTGGGTGTGTGCAGAGCTCTGTCCCAGTGCGTTGTGTATGTATGAAGTGCTCTCTCCCAGTGCCCTGTGTGTTCAGTGCTCTCTCCCAGTGCCCTATGTGTGTACAGAGCTCTGTCCCAGTGCGTTGTGTATATATGAAGTGCTCTGCCCCAGTGCCCTGTGTACGTGTGCAGTGCTCTGTCCCACTGCCCTGTGTGTATGTGCAGTGCTCTGTCCTAGTGCCCTGTGTTCGTGGGCAGTGCGCTGTGCCAGTGCCCTGTGTGTGTGTGTGTGCAGTGCACTGTGCCAGTGCCCTGTGTGTTAAGTGCACTGTGCCAGTGCCCTGTGTGTGTGTGTGCAGTGCTCTGTCCCAGTGCCCTATGTGTGTGTGCAGTGCTCTGTCCCAGTGCCCTGTGTGTGTGCAGTGCTCTGTCCCAGTGCCCTGTGTGTGTGCAGTGCTCTGTCCCAGTGCCCTGTGTGTGTGCAGTGCTCTGTCCCAGTGCCCTGTGTGTGTGCAGTGCTCTGTCCCAGTGCCCTGTGTGTGTGCAGTGCTCTGTCCCAGTGCCCTGCGTGTGCAGTGCTCCCCCAGTGCCCTGTTTGTGTACAGTTTCCCCCCGTGCCGTGTGTGTGTAGTGCTCTGTTCCAGTGCCCCGTGTGTGTGCAGTGCTCCCCCATTGCCCTGTCTGTACGCAGTGTTGTGTCCCAGTGCCCTGTGTGTGTGTCTGCAGTGCTCCCCCAGTGCCCTGGGTGTGTGCAGTGCTCTGTCCCAGTGCCCTGGGTGTGTGCAGAGCTCTGTCCCAGTGCGTTGTGTATGTATGAAGTGCTCTCTCCCAGTGCCCTGTGTGTTCAGTGCTCTCTCCCAGTGCCCTATGTGTGTACAGAGCTCTGTCCCAGTGCGTTGTGTATATATGAAGTGCTCTGCCCCAGTGCCCTGTGTACGTGTGCAGTGCTCTGTCCCACTGCCCTGTGTATGTGCAGTGCTCTGTCCTAGTGCCCTGTGTTCGTGAGCAGTGCGCTGTGCCAGTGCCCTGTGTGCGTGTGTGTGCAGTGCACTGTGCCAGTGCCCTGTGTGTGTGTGTGCGCAGTGCTCTGTCCCAGTGCCCTGTGTGTGTGCAGTGCTCCGCCCCAGTGTCCTGTGTGTGTCTGCAGTGCTCCCCCAGTGCCCTGTGTGTATGTGCAGTGCTTTCTCCCAGTGGCCTGTGTGTGCAGTGCTCTCTCCCAGTGCCCCGTGTGTGTGTGCGCGCAAGTGCTCTGCCCCAGTGCCCCGGGTGTGTGCAGTTCTCTGTCCCAGTGCCCCAGGTGTGTGCAGTGCTCTGTCCCACTGCCCTGTGTGTGTGTGTGTGTTCACTGCTCTCTCCCAGTGACCTGCGTGTGTGTGTGTGCAGTCTCTGTCCCAGTGCCCCGTGTGTGCACGCAGTGCTCTGTCCCAGTGCCCTGTGTGCGCGTGCAGTGCCCTGTGTGCGTGTGTGCAGTGCTCCCCCAGTGCCGTGTGTCTATGTGCAGTGCTCTGTCCCAGTGCCCTGTGTGTGTGTGCAGTGCTCTGTCCCAGTGCCCTGTGTGTGTGCAGTGCTCTGTCCCAGTGCCCCGTGTGTGTGTGTGTGCAGAACTCTGTCCCAGTGCCCTGTGCGTGTGTGTGCAGTGCTCTGTCCCAGTGCCCTGTGTGTGTGTGTGTGCGCAGTGTTCTGTCCCAGTGCCCCTGTATGTGTGTGCAGTGCTCTGGCCCAGTGCCCTGTGTGTGTGTGCAGTGCTCTGTCCCAGTGCCCTGTGTGCGCGCCGTGCTCTGTCCCAGTGCCCTGTGTGCGCGCCGTGCTCTGTCCCAGTGCCCTGTGTGCGCGCCGTGCTCTGTCCCAGTGCCCTGTGTGCGCGCCGTGCTCTGTCCCAGTGCCCTGTGTGCGCGCCGTGCTCTGTCCCAGTGCCCTGTGTGCGCGCCGTGCTCTGTCCCAGTGCCCTGTGTGCGCGCCGTGCTCTGTCCCAGTGCCCTGTGTGCGCGCCGTGCTCTGTCCCAGTGCCCTGTGTGCGCGCCGTGCTCTGTCCCAGTGCCCTGTGTGCGCGCCGTGCTCTGTCCCAGTGCGCGCCGTGCTCTGTCCCAGTGCGCGCCGTGCTCTGTCCCAGTGCGCGCCGTGCTCTGTCCCAGTGCGCGCCGTGCTCTGTCCCAGTGCGCGCAGTGCAATGTCCCAGTGCCCAGTGTGTGTGTGCGCAGTGCAATGTCCCAGTGCCCTGTGTGTGTGTGCGCAGTGCTCTGTCCCAGTGCCGTGTGTGCAGTGCTATGTCCCAGTGCCCAGTGTGTGTGTGCAGTGCTATGTCTCAGTGCCCAGTGTGTGTGCAGTGCTCTGTCCCAGTGCCCTGTGTGTGTGTGTGCAGTGCTCTGTCCCAGTGCCCCGTGTGTGTGTGTGCAGTGCTCTGTCCCAGTGCCCTGTCCCAGTGCCCTATGTGTGTGCAGTGCTCTATCCCAGTGCCCTCTGTGAGCAGTGCGCTGTGCCAGTGTTGTGCGAGTGTGTGCGCAGTGCACTGTGCCAGTGCCCTGTGTGTGCAGTGGTCTGTCCCAGTGCCCAGTGTGTGTGTGCAGTGCTCTGTCCCAGTGCCCAGTGTGTGTGTGCAGTGTTCTGTCCCAGTGTGTGTGTGCAGTGCTGTGCCAGTGCCCTGTGTGTGTGTGTGCAGTACTCTGTCCCAGTGCCCTGTGTGTGTGTGTGCAGTGCCCTATCAATCATGCCTGGGGTACGCCGCAACAATGGCGGTTTCCATGGCGACCCCGGCCAGGGTTTGATTGAATACTCTCCGGTTGCCATGGCAGCTGTCTCCCGGGGCGCGGATGTCGCGCGTGCTTGGGATGTTTGGAAGGGAGGGAGAGGGGACCCCTGCCACACAGGCCAGACCCCCGCACAGTGCAAGCAGCATTTTGCACTCAATTGCAATGGTCTTTTGCTTTAAATGCATTGCTTTAAAAACTGCAGGTGAGTAAGCTGCTTGCACAGTCTGGATCTGTGCATGTGGTGGGTGAATGTGTCGATAGATATATGTGTGTGGTTTCAATGGGTTTCCTCCATCCTTCCATGCAACTCTTTGCAAAACATTTCCCCTTGTCTGGCAAGCATGTCAAACATCATTTACCTGGAAATTGATTTGCATATGATGCATCTAAGGGGAAGCTAGATAAACACATGGGGGAGGAAGGGATAGAAGGATCTGGTGATGGGGTGAGGTGAGGAGGGGTGGGAGGCGGCCCGTGTGGAACATAAACACTGGCACGGACCAATTGGGCTGAATGGCCAGTTCCTGTGCTGTACATTCTATATAAATCTCTGTTCGAAGCCCATTTAGTTTGAGCACCAAGTGCAGATTGTCAATTGTGTTCAAGTGGTGGGCATTAATTGCGGACTCTCTTGTGTTCGTATATATGGGAGCAGGCTGGAAGGAAGTTATCTTGGGAGTACATGGTATGTAAGGTGCATCTCTGTGTGTGTGTGTGTGTGTATATACATATATATATATTTATATATCTAGGGTTGTAAGTGACTGAAGACTAGGCTTGAGTATTCTATCCTTCACCACCTGGCTATCCGACTCTTCCACAGAAATCTGTGTCAGTGCTTCTTGTGAGATAGAATTGAAGGTGCCTGGGGTATCTGCAGCTCATGGCTTGCGATTAACAATGTACTGAGTGTAGCACAGGCACACAACTTTCTTTGACTGAATACATGTACACTGGCAGGTAAGTGGGAGCTGAGGGGTTGTGGGGGGGAGGGGGGTGTGAAGAGATGGTGGTCTACAGTCCGATGGACCCCATCAATCAGTCAGCAACACTGTATCTGCTTGGCTCGGTCGGTGAACAATGTTCCCTTTACCCGCTTGCCCAGCTTTGTGTCAGCCGTGGCTCAGTGAACAGCACACTTGCCTCTCAGAAGGTTGTGGGTTCAAACCCCACTTACATAAGAACATAAGAATTAGGAACAGGAGTAGAACATCTAGCCCCTCGAGCCTGCTCTGCCATTCAATAAGATCATGGCTGATCTGGCCGTGGACTCGGCTCCACTTACCCGCCCGCTCCCCGTAACCCGTAATTCCCTTATTGGTTAAAAATCTATCTATCTATCAAATTGCTTGCGGTATTTCTTACATTACAACAGTGACTACTCTCGAAAAAGTACTTATCGTTGGCTGTAAAGCGTTTTGGGACGCCCTAAAGTGGTGAACGGCGCTGTAGAAATGCGAGTTTGGAACAATTGGGGGTGGCATCAGGCACTTCAGGGACTTGAGCACCAGCAGTATAGGCTGACACTCCCAGAGCAGTGCTGAGGGAGTGCCACGCTGTCAGAGGTGCCGTCTTTCAGATGAAACGTTAAACCGAGGCCCCATCTGCCCTCTCAGGTGGACTTAAAAGATCTCACGGCACTATTTCGAAGCAGAGCAGGGGAGTTATCCCCGGTGTCCTGTGGCCAATATTTATCCCTCAACCAACACCTAAAAACAGATCATCTGGTCATTATCACATTGCTCTTTGTGGGAGCTTGCTGTGCGCTAATTGCTTGCGGTATTTCCTACATTACAACAGTGACTACTCTCCAAAAAGTACTTCATTGGCTGTAAAGCGTTTTGGGACGCCCTAAAGTGGTGAACGGCGCTGTAGAAATGCGAGTTTGGAACAATTGGGGGGAGGGGGGGGGTGCATCAGGCAACGGAGAGAAAGGAAGTAACTGGGGGAAGGATTTGAGGGGGCGCATGGTGCTGGCATGTGACCAACCCCTGAAATGGTTCTTGTTTACACATGTGGGAAATTCACCCCAAATACCTGGCTGTGTCGGAATTCAATTGTACCTTTTATAACGGAGCATAACCACAGAGATCTGTGATAAGAGAGCCTTTGTTTCCACGGTGACAAATGAGGTTTCGTTTTTGAATCAGATTACTGCCTTTTAAGAGAAACTTAAAAAAAAAAAATCCCCTTCAATTTTTCACTCTTACTAGCTGGGACCATAGCTTTCTCAATCCTGGTCAGATATGCAAATCAAAGGCAGGGGAAACTGGAGGGTAGTTCGTGTAACGTCGTTGCTCGGGGAAGATAGGAACAGGAGGAGGCCATTCTGCCATTCAGTTAGATCATGGCAGATCTGCACCTTAACTCTATCTACCCATTTGGTTCTGTAACCCTTAATACCCTTGCTTAACAAAAATTATCAATCTCAGTTTTGACATTTTTAATTGACCTCCAGCCTCAACAACTTTTTGAGGGAGAGAGTCCCAGATTCCCACTGCCCTGTGTGTGAAGCAGCACTTCCTGACATCACCCCCGCTGAACGGCCTGGCTCTAATTTTAAGGTTATGCCCCTTGTTCTGGACCCCAGCCCCCCACCAGAAAAAATAGTTTCTCTCTATCAAGAAATTGTTTCTCGCTCTTGTCAAGGAAGGGAGAGGGGCTTAATCCGGCTTACCGTAGACTAGTTAGTCTAATCTCTGCCGTGGGCAAACTCTTAAATACATAATTCAAGATTAAACTAGTTGGCACTTTGAGGCACAGGGGGTACTCAGGCAGTTAGCTCAGGTTTGTTGAAGGCAAGTTGTGTTTGATAAAGTTTTTTTGAAGAAGTGACTGGTTGTACAGGTAACGAGATGACACCCGAGGCAATCCTCTCTGGCTACAGGTGTGCTGCCGGAGGATTGGAGAACTGCTAATGTTGTACTGTTGTTTAGAAAGGGATAGACTGAATAATTACAGGCCAGTCAGCCTAACCTCGGAGGTGGGTAAGTTAGCAGAAAAACTTCTGAGGGAGGGTATTAATTGTCATTTGTAAAGGCACAGATTGTTCGAGGACCGTCAGCATGGATTGGCTAAGGGAAGGTCGTGTCTGACTAACTTGATTGAATGTTTTGAGGGGGTAACAAGGAAGGTCGACATTTACAGATGAGGCCAGTGTGTTTGATGTAGTCTACATGGATTTTAGCAAGGCCTTTGACAAGGTCCCACATGGCAGACTGCTCGGAAAAGTAAAAGCCCAGGGAGAGCGGCAAATTGGATCCAAAATTGGCTCAGTGGCAGGAAGCAAAAGGTAATGGTCGACCGGTGTTTCTGTGACTGGAAAACTGTTTCTAGTGGGGTTCCACAGGGCTCAGTACTCGATCCTTTGCTTTTTGTGGTTTATATCAATGAGTTAGACTTCATTGTAGAGGGCAGATGATACAAACATTGTCCGTGTGGTTGAGAGTGAAGAAGAAAGCTTTAGACTGCAGCAAGATATCAACAGACTGGTCAGTTGGGCAGAAAATTGGCAAATGGAATTCAATCCGGAGAAGTGTGAGTTAATGCATTTGAGGAGGGCTGACAAGGCAAGGGAATACACATTAAATGGTAGGACACTGAGAAACATAGAGGTACAGAGGGACCTTGGAGTGCATGTCCACAGATCCCTGAAAGTATCAACAGTTGGGTAAGGTTGCGAAGGCATATGGAATGCTTGCCTGCCTTAGCCGAGGCATAGAATACAAGAGCAGGGGGGTTATGCTGGAACTGTATAAAACACTAATTAGGCCACAGCTGGAGTACTGCGTGCAGTTCTGGTCACCACATTACAGGAAAGATGTAATTGCACTGGTGAGGGTACAGAGGAGGTTTGCGAGGATGTTGCCGGGACTGGAGAATTTTAGCTATGAGGAAAGATTGGATAGGCTGGGGTTGTTTTCTTTCGAACAGACAAGGCTGAGGAAGGACCTATTTCCCTTAGCAGAGGGGTCAATAACCAGGGGGCATAGACTTAAAGTAATTGGTCGAAGGTTTAGAGGGGATTTAAGGAGAACTTTTTTCACCCAGAGGGTGGTGGGGATCTGGAACTCACTGCCTCAAAGGGTGGTAGAGGCAGAAACTGTCACCACATTTAAAAAGTACTTGGATGTGCACCTGAAGTGCCGTAACCTGCAGGGCTATGGACCGAGGGCTGGAAGGTGGGATTAGGCTGGGTGGCTCTATTTAGGTCGGCGCGGACATGATGGGCCGAATGGTTCTATGATTCTATGTAAATGGATCTTCAGAAGGCCTGTTAAATAAAGTTCAGGCGTTTGGAGCAGGAAATGTACCAGCACAGACAGACAGGAAAGTTATTGGTTCCGGTAAAATGGGTTTGGAGTTTCAGGGTTGGAATTGAAAGACACTTGCATTTATATAGCACCTTTACACAACCTGGGGACGTCGCAAAGCGCTTTACAGCCAATGAAGTAAAGCACTTGTGGCGTGTAGTCACTGTTGTAATGTGGGAAATGCGGCAGTCAATTTGCGCACAGCAAGCTCCCACAAACAGCAATGTGATACTGACCAGACAATCTGTTTCAGTGATAAATATTGGCCCCAGGACACCGAGGAGAACTCCCCTGCTCTTGTTCGGAATAATGCCGTGGGATCATTACGCCCACCTGAGAAAGCAGACAGGGCCTCGGTTTACATAGAAACATAGAAAATAGGTGCAGGAGTAGGCCATTCGGCCCTTCTAGCCTGCACCGCCATTCAATGAGTTCATGGCTGAACATGCAACTTTAGTACCCCATTCCTGCTTTCTCGCCATACCCCTTGATCCCCCTAGTAGTAAGGACTACATCTAACTCCTTTTTGAATATATTTAGTGAATTGGCCTCAACAACTTCCTGTGGTAGAGAATTCCACAGGTTCACCACTCTCTGGGTGAAGAAGTTTCTCCTCATCTCGGTCCTAAATGGCTTCCCCCTTATCCTTAGACTGTGACCCCTGGTTCTGGACTTCCCCAACATTGGGAACATTCTTCCTGCGTCTAACCTGTCTAAACCCATTGCAATCGAAAGACGGCACCTCCGACAGTGCGGCGCTCCCTCAGCACTGCACTGGAGTGTCAGCCTGGATTTTGGGCTGAAGTCCCTGGAATGGGACTTGAACCCACAACCTTCTGACTCAGTGGTGAGGGTGCTACCTACTGAGCCACAGCTGACCCTGGTGTACTCCAGGGGTCAGTGTTGGGTCAACTTATGTTCTCGATTTATAGACAAGGTGATTCAGACTTGGGTATGGGCAGAGTATGAAAACAAAAAAGTCGAGGTTTTTTGACCAATCTTTTGGTCATCTGCCCTAATAACATTGCATGTGGCTTGGTACCAAATTCTGTTAATTTTACAACGTTAAAGGCGCTATATAAATGCAAGTTGGTAGTGGTTTTGGCCAACACTGAGCATCGAAGCTGGGATCTTCCTGATCAGTTTGTCCGTACCACGGGGTCGTGAGCTTAACCACCTGACCCATCGGGGGGGATCAAGCAGTAGAGGAAGCATTTGGTTTTGGCCGCGCGTTGGGTCTGAATCGACCCGAGGCCTCGGGATACTGGGCCCCAGGCCTCTGCGCACAAGACCGCTGTTCCCGCCCGCGCGCGTGCGCCCGTACCCGGGGGGGTTTGCGAAATCCTCAGTGCGTGACGGTACACTCTGAGTGGGGGGAGGGAGGGGAGAGGGGGGAGCCCGGGTGATGTCTGCACAGCGGAGATCAAAGCGGTTGTGGGATCAAAGGCAGGTTGCAGCCTGCGCGGAAACCTTTGACAGGGTCGGGTCGGGTGGGAGGTGCTCGACCATAGATGTCCAGGATGTGGTCGCTCACTGCGTGGTTCGTACGTACGTAAGTGAGCTGGGGGGCTTAGCTCCGACCTGTCTCGCTTCAAACGTCACCCTGCATTCACTCCCACTCATCCGTCGCTTTCATTCTAAATGGTTTCCTCATTTATTTGCTGTCTTATTCTTTCCACTCTTTCTTGAGGGGGCTGTTTTCAAATCTCTCTCTTCCTCTCCCGCCTTTACTGAATCTTTAACCTACCCGTCTCCTGGGCAAAATGTTCATACTTTGCTTTTTATGAGTCCATTTGCAACAGAACCAGAGAGCAGAATCTCCCTGCCCCCCCCCAACCCATCTTTCTCCCCCCCCCCCCCCCCCCCCCCCCCTTGCCCGATGCCCTTCCCACATCCCAGCAGGTAGGTGCTAGTTCTGTGCAAACGTTTCTGGGGGAGGGGGTGTGAATTTTTGTGCTCCTCGGGTTCGGTGTTGGGGAATGTAAACCGTTTCCCCATTTTGGGTAGTCGAGCATTTGCAGGTCGGGGGGGGAGGGGGGGTACGGTGGTGTGGGCTCGTTCAGCACTCTCCTCTCGCAAAGGGCGACGAACCCAGCTAACGCCTAACTGGAGGGCCAATCGAAAGGCAGCATCGGACTGGCGGGGCTCGGCTGGGGGAGGCGAGGGGGCTCGGCTGGGGGAGGCGAGGGGGCTCGGCTGGGGGAGGCGAGGGGGCTCGGCTGGGGGAGGCGAGGGGATTCGGCTGGGGGAGGCGGGGGAGGTGAGGGGGCTCGGCTGGGGGAGGTGAGGGGATTCGGCTGGGGGAGGTGAGGGGGCTCGGCTGGGGGAGGTGAGGGGATTCGGCTGGGGGAGGTGAGGGGATTCGGTTGGGGGAGGTGAGGGGATTCGGTTGGGGGAGGTGAGGGGGCTCGGTTGGGGGAGGTGAGGGGGCTCGGCTGGGGGAGGTGAGGGGGCTCGGCTGGGGGAGGTGAGGGGGCTCGGCTGGGGGAGGTGAGGGGGCCCGGCTGGGGGAGGTGAGGGGGCTCGGCTGGGGGAGGTGAGGGGGCTCGGCTGGGTGAGGTGAGGGGGCCCTGCTGGCGGAGGTGAGGGGGCCCTGCTGGGGGAGGTGTGGGGGCCCTGCTGGGGGAGGTGAGGGGGCTCGGCTGGGGGAGGTGAGGGGGCTCGGCTGGGGGAGGTGAGGGGATTTGGTTGGGTCTGTGCCTCCTGCACGGTGAGGGTCACACACTTCACCAAATGAAGAGGGGGGGGGAAATAAACAATGGCGGGGGAGGGTGGCCTTTAGACAAGTCCCACTCCAGGGCAGGTGACCAAAAGCTTGGTCAAAGATGTACGTTTTAAGTAGCGTCTTAAAGGAGGAAAGTGAGGCAGAGAGGTTTCGGGAGGGAGTTCCAGAGCTTGGGGCCCAGGCAGCTGAAGGCACGGCCACCAATGATCGAGCGATTATAATCAGGGATGCTCAAGAGGGCAGAATTAGAGGAGCGCAGACATCTCGGGGGGTGGGGGTTTTGGGGCTGGAGGAGATTACAGAGATAGGGAGGGGCGAGGCTATGGAGGGAATTGTAAACAAGGATGAGAATTTTGAAATCAAGGCGTTGCTTAACTAGGAGCCAATGTAGGTCAGCGAGCACAGGGGGTGATGGGTGAGTGGGACTTGGTGCGAGTTAGGACAGGGGCAGCCGAGTTTTGGATTACCTCTAGTTTACGTAGGGTAGAATGTGGGAGGCCAGCCAGGAGTGTGTTGGAATAGTCAAGTCTCGAGGTAACAAAGGATTGGATGAGGATCTCAGCAGCTAATCTATTGTTACACTTCTCTGATGTAATTTTTAACGGTGACCCATTGAAATAACACTTTATGATTTGTGCTTTCTTGTGATTGCAGTGTAATTTCTGCGTCTGTGCTCTCGGGTGTTGGCAGGGTAATGTCGGCCAATCTTAAAGGAAGCAAAGCAATAAAGGTGAGGATCCCTTTTCTATTTGTGTCATTTTGCTGCTGTTTAACTGTTTACCTCAGCAGTTCTATCCCGTCTCCTGACCCTGCGCAGGGGAGCAGCAAAATGGGAAGTTTGACCTTTCCGTTTAGACTTCTCACCGTGTTTATTCCCCTTTTTAAAATATTCCGCTAAGCAGCAATGTGTATACCTCATCGTCAAGTCCCTCCGTGGCCTCGCCCCTCCCTATCTCTGCAATCCCCCTCCAGCATTGTTTCATTGTTGAGGGGAGGATAACATTCAGTCCCACCATCACCGGCACACCGTGGCTGCAGTGTGTACCATCCACTGAGGTTCCCAGTCCAACAACGCCTCGATTTCAAACTTCTCATCCTTGTTTACAAATCCCTCCATGACCTCGCCCCTCCCTATCTCTGTAATCTCCTCCAGCCCCACAACCCCCCCGAGATGTCTGCGCTCCTCTAATTCTGCCCTCCTTAGCATCCCTGATTATAATCACTCCACTATTGGTGGCCGTGCCTTCTGTTGCCGAGGCCCCAAGCTCTGGAACTCCCTGCCTAAACCTCTCCACCTCTCTACCTCTCTTTCCTCCTTCAAGACGCTCCTTAAAACCGACCTCTTTGACCAAGCTTTTGGTCATCTGGCCTAATTTCTCCTTGTGTGGCTCGGTGTCACATTTTTATCTGCTAACACTCAGTGAAGCACCTTGGGACGTTTTACTAAGTTAAAGGCGCTATATAAATACAAGTTGTTGTTGCACTGCAGCAACTCGCCCAAGGCTTCTTCGCCAGCACCTCCCAAACCCGTGATCTCCACCGCCTCGAAGGACAAGGGCAGCAGGCGCCTGGGAACACCACCACCTCCACGTTCCCCTCCAAGTCACACACCATCCTGACTTGGAAATATATCGGCCGTTCCTTCATCGTCGCTGGGTCACAATCCTGGAACTCCCTCCCTAACAGCACTGTGGGAGCACCTTCACCACACGGACTGCAGCGGTTCAAGGAGAAGGCCCACTGCCCCTTTTCACCACCACGGCCAACATTTATTGTCCATCCCCAGTTGCCCTTGAGTAAATGGTGCTGGGCCACCTTGAACTGAAGATGCTGTTAGGGAAGGAGTTCCAGGCTTTTCATCCAATGACTATGCGTGTCCCAAATCAGGATGGTGTGTGACTTGGAGGGGAACGTGGAGGCTGTTTCTCCCTGGCTGGGGAGTCTAGAACCAGGGGGCACAGTCTCAGGATAAGGGGTCGGCCATTTAAGACTGAGGTGAGGAGGAATTTCTTCTCTCAGAGGGTTGTGAATCTATGTAATTCTCCGCCCCAGAGGACTGTGGATGATGAGTCTCTGAGTATATTCAAGGCTGAGATCGATAGATTTTTGGAGTCTAGGGGAATCAAGGGATATGGGGATCGGGCGGGAAAGTGGAGTTGAGGTCAATGATCAGCCGCGATCTTATTGAATGGCGGAGCAGGCTCGAGGGGCCGAATGGCCGACTCCTGCTCCTATTTCTTATGTTCTTCATCATCATCATCATCGGCAGTCCCTCGGAATCGAGGAAGACTTGCTTCCACTCTAAAAATGAGACCTTAGGTGGCTGAACAGCCCAATACGAGAGCCACAGTCCCTGTCGCAGGTGGGACAGATAGTCGTTGAGGGAAAGAGCGGGCGGGGAGTCTGGTTTGCCGCACGCTCCTTCCGCTGCCTGCGCTTGGTTTCTGCACGCTCTCGGCGACGAGACTCGAGGTGCTCAGCGCCCTCCCGGATGCACTTCCTCCACTTAGGGCGGACTGGTCTTTGGCCAGGGACTCCCAGGTGTCGGTGGGGGATGTTGCACTTTATCAGGGAGGCTTCGAGGGTGGTCCCTGTGACGTTTCCTCTGCCCACCTTTGGCTTATGTTCTTATGACGGCGTTCCCAGGCGCCTGCTGCCCTTGTCCTTCTCGGCGGTGGAGATCACGGGTTTGGGAGGTGCTGGCGAAGAGGCCTTGGGCCAGTTGCTGCGGTGCATCTTGTGGATGGTGCACACTGCCGCCAGGGGGCGCCGGTGGTGGAGATGGGGGATGTTTAGGGAGGTGGATGGGCTGCTGATTGAGAGGACGGCTTTGTCGTGCTTCTTAAAGGGTATGGTGCTGAGAGTTAAATGGAAAACTGGGGGTGGAGGGGGCGCAGGGCAGGGGGAGCTGGGGAGGGAGGAGGTGGGGGGAGAGCAGGCAGTGAGGCGGAGGGACAGAAAGACAGTAACCTGGAAGTATTTTGTGGTGACAGGTTAAGAAGGAGGCCAGCGATACTGCCCCCCCGCTCAGCGACCAGCAGCTGGTGTCCATGGCAGTGCGAGAGCTGAACCAGCACCTGCGGGGCCTGACCAAGGAGGAGATCGTCCAGCTGAAGCAACGGCGGCGGACACTGAAGAACCGGGGCTACGCGGCCAGCTGCCGGGTCAAGCGGGTCTCGCAGAAGGAGGAGCTGCAGCGGCAGCGGACTGACCTCCAGCAGGAGGTGGCCATGCTGGCCAGGGAGAACGCCCACATGCGGGCCGAGCTGGAGGGCCTGCGCTCCAGGTACGAGGCCCTCCAGAGATACGCCCGCACCGTGGCCAAGGGCCCTGCCCCGCCCGCCACCAGCGTCATCACCATCGTCCGGTCCACCGACCCCTAGGGGCTCCCCCGCCCCCCCCCAGCCCTTCCTCCGCTCCCTCTTCCTGCCGTTGCTCAGGGGAGGGGGACTCCTGTCGGCAGGAGGTCCGGGGAGGGGGCGAGGGCAAGGGTGCAGAGCCAAGGCGGGTTAGATGGAGCTACGATCAGCCGTGAGCTAACTGAATGGCGGAACAGGCTCGAGGTGGCCGAATGGCCGACTCCTGGTTGCTCCTACGCAAGGGGGGGGGGAAACCCCTCTTCATGGGCGGAAACCTTCTTGAGAATCGCATCTGGGTGCTTTGATGCTCTCCGCCCAACAGGGGCCTCCCCTTGAACATCGCGGCTGCAAGTTGAAGCCACCAAGCTTGCGAGGAGCTGCAGTCTGCAGCAACAAGAAGCAGCAAGCCCTCTCGTGCGGTGGCCGGCCAAATACCCAGAGGCAAAAAGCCAGGAGCCCGATTGAACCATCTTGCACCAAGCGGGTGAGGAGCACTGAACTGGAGTGGGCTTTGACCGAAGACCCACGATGTCCGTCTCTCAGACCTGCGCACTGCTCGGAGCCGGGACACGCAGCGGACAAGCTCCCCTCCCCCTCCCTCCCTCGTACGGCCGCCACTCGCCGCGGCTGACTCTCGCGGCCAACCGTTCAAGTTGCCGTCCGAAGGCCGGTCGGAATGTTCTGGAAAGTCATCCGCGCCCAACAAGGACGATGAGGGCGGTCTTTTTAAGACTTTTTTTTGAGGACCCGGAAGCCCACGCCCTTCGAGCGCCTGCTGTCTCTGTCCTGTGACTTTCTCGAGCAAAACCTGTCCCGTTAGAGGCCTACGTACAATTGTCAAATACTGTGTCCCCCTTCGTGAGCTGTACAAAAAAAAATAATATATTTTTATTTCGCCTCGGAGTTCTCCTTCAGCACTCGCTGTGTACAATCCTTCGCAACGTGCGTGCAGGTTGACTTTGTAGGTGGGGGCAGCCATTTTGAATGAGTGCGGCCTAAGAATGCGTCCCACCCCCAAAATTGAGCCCCAGGCTGTTGAGGGAGTCGCAGGCCATGGGAGGTGCTTCCTGAAAAGGGTTTTGTTTTGATTGATCAGAACGGGATTCGATTAGATCCAATGGTTTTGGAGGTATGGTGGCTGGGGAAGGGAAGGGCAACACAGGGAAATTTGCAATTATCAACCAAATTATTTAGCGTCCAAAGCTGTGGCCATTTTAGTTGACGATGGCATCTCACTGTTTTGAACAAGTTTTTACAACGGGAGATAATTCCAATGGAAGTCCTTCTGATTCCCGCGGCCTGCATAAGTTGCAAACGACCCGTGAAATCGGGATGGCTGTGGAAAAATTAATCTTATTTGGGTGAATTTTGGGGAGGGGGAAGTTAAATAAGCAAAAACTGGCTAAAATCGGCACAAGTCTGCACACTTTGGCCAAAGTGTCAATCTGACCCATGAGTCTTGGAAAGTAGGGTCTGTGTGTCTGTGTCTCTGTGTCTATGTGTGTGTGTCTATCTCTGTGTCTGTGTGTGTCTATCTGTGTGTCTGTGTGTGTGTGTGTGTCTCTGTGTCTCTGTGTGCCTGTGTCCTCACTACGCGTCACTGGGTCTCTGACAAACTTGCGTGCACACAGTACCACTATAGACTAGGGGGAGGGGTTACCGTTAAGTTTATGCTGGGGCGGTGGACGGGATTGGTCACAATCCGGGCCAGCGTGTCCCATGTGCAAATTGCATTTATATAGCGCCTTTCACTACCTCGGGGCGTCCCAAAGTGCTTCACAGCCAATGAAGTACTTGTTGAAGTGTAGTCACTGTTGTAATGTGGGAAACGCGGCAGCCAATTTGCGCACAGCAAGCTCCCACACACAGCAATGGGATAGTGATCAGGTAATCTGTTTTGGTGATGTTGGTCGAGGGATTGGCCCAGGACACCGGGGATAACTCCCCTGCTCTTCGGAATAGTGCCATGGGATCTTTTACGTCCACCTGTGGGAGCAGACGGGGGCCTCAGTTTAACGTCTCATCCGAAAGACGGCACCTCCGACAGTGCAGCATTCCCTCAGCATTGCACTGGGAGTGTCAGTCTAGATTTTTATGCTCAAGTCTCTGGAGTGGGACTCGAACCCACAACCTTCTGACTCAGAGGCGAGAGTGCTGCCCACTGAGCCACTGGCTGACACTTTGGGCCCGGGGCGGGGGATGCATGTAAATTAGGTGTTTCAAAATGGAAAGTAAAGATACCTCGCCCTGTGGTGTGTGTTTGTGTGTGTGTGTGTAAACATCAACCTGAAAGGTGTGGGGGCAGCTTGCAAGGGCCTCTTGCACTATTAATGGAACAGAAACTGGGGCTGGAGGTGTGCGGAAGCGATTGGTTCTATTTATACAGCAGCCCCGGCTAAGAACAGAACCCGTGGGTTTGGCTCGGTGACTGTGACTCACTCAGTGCACTCGAGAGTGACCTCCTCCTCCTCCTCCCCCCCCCCCCCCCCCCCCCCCCAGCAGGCCCTGTTGCTGAAGGACGTTGTATCCAGGGGAGGGTGACTGGGCTCATTGGCAGCATCTCTCTCACGGCAGCAGTTGGTGCGTAAATCACCCAACCCGACGCCAGCTGGCCCGAGAGACTTCCCAACCGCACAGTCTTTCAGAGGCAGTCGGTGGGTACTTTTCACGGGGGGGGGGAAAGTTGGATAGATAGACGAGGGAGCAAGGAAGATGTTGAAAGGAAGGATATGAAGCAGGCAGGGGCTGGCCAAGAGGCTTGTGTGGAGCGTAATTGGAATTGGAATTCAGAAGAATGAGAGGCGATCTTATCGAAACGTGTAAGATTATGAGGGGGCTTGACAAGGTGGATGCAGAGAGGATGTTTCCACTGATGGGGGAGACTAGAACTAGAGGGCATGGTCTTAGAATAAGGGGCCTCCCATTTAAAACTGAGAGGAGGAGGAATTCCTTCTCTCAGAGGGTTGTAAATCTGTGGAATTCGCTGCCTCAGAGAGCTGTGGAAGCCGGGTCATTGAATAAATTTAAGACGAGACAAACAGTTTCTTAACCGATAAGGGGATAAGGGGTTATGGGGAGCGGGCAGGGAAGTGGAGCTGAGTCCATGATCGGATCAGCCATGATATTGAATGGCGGAGCAGGCTCGAGGGGCCGTATGGCCTACTCCTGCTCCTATTTCTTATGTAAACACCGGCACGGACGTGTTTGGTCGTATTGCCTATTCCTGTGCTGTTAATTCTACTCTCTTTAACAAAACGAACACTGCAGCTTATGAGGCAGTCAGCACAGTTCGGGCAGGGGTTGTGAACTGGCGCTGCAGGACTGGTCTGCAGTGTTTGTTACTGTTCCGCACAGAAAGGCCCTTCGTTATCCACAGGAGGACAACTGGCCACCAACAGCTCCAGGACTCCGTGGTGGGTGTGTGGAGAAGGCACCGATGACACTCTTAGCTTTCTGCTCTGATATATTCCAGTCTGTAACCCCCCCGGGGTATCCGTAATTCTGTATATAAACCCCCCCCCGAGCCCCTCGCATTAGATTCCAGCCTGTAACTATGCTGTGGTACCGGCTGGTCACTTTTGACCCCTCCCCCTGCGTTTGTCGCCAAGATACAGAAGAAGCTGGTGGACTTCTTCTGGAACAACAGGAAGCACTGGGTCTCTGCCGCGGTCTTGAGTCTCCCGCTTGGGGAGGGCGGTCAGTCGTTGGTGTGCGTCAGCGCCCAGCTCGCGACTTTCCTCCTTCAGACCCTGCAGAGATACCTTTACGTCGAGCCCCCTCCCAGGTGGCGTACTCTGGCGACGTATTTCTTCCGCCAGCAGCACGGCCTCAACTACGACACGCAGCTCCTATTTGTGAGCTTGGGGGGTGTCAGGACCGCCGTCCAGGAGCTGCCTGTCTTTTACAAGGAACTCATCAGGGTCTGGAACAAAGTCTCCACCAAGCGCAGCTCTCCGCCGGCTGGAGTGGCGGCTGTCCTGCAGGAGCCGCTGCTCGGGAATCCGTACCTCCACGACCGAGGTTTTAGGTGGCTGTCGGACGAGAGGGCTGTGGCTGGTGAGGTGACCAGGGTCAGGGACCTGCTCGATGGCGGAGGAGCGGGCTGGATGGCGCCAGACGTGTTGGCGCGGCGCCTAAACTGGGCCAACGTCCGCCACGCGGCCGATGCCATCGAGTCGCTAAAAACAGCACTGGGCCCTGACTCCGTTAGGTGTGTCGCGGAGGCTCGAGCACGTGGGGAGATCCCGTCCGAACTGACCCCCGTCCGGACAGAATTCCTCATCGGCGCCAAGCCTCGGAACCTCCCCCGGGAACAGGCGCCTCACAACTCCGGGAAATCTCCTCCGAGCCTTTCAGTTCAGCGCGGAGGGGATTCCTGTACGGGCTGCTCCTGCACACTCTCCACGTTGCCATCCTCGTCTGCCGTCCGGACACACCATGGCGCACCATCTTGCCGTCCGGAGGAGGTGGTGTTCCCCAATGGAGTGCTCTTTACGCGGGAGTCCTCCCACTATTTATCGGGGACTTGACCTGGAGGGTGGTGCACGGAGCAGTCCCGTGCAATCAGTTTTTAAGTCGGTTCACGGACTCCCAGGCCGCCTGTAATTTCTGCGGTCTGGAGGAGTCCTTGCTCCATGTATATGTGGAGTGTGCGAGGTTGCAGCCCCTGTTCCACTATTTGAAGGGACTGCTCCTCAAATCTTGGCTGCACTTCAGTCCCACACTCCTGATCTTTGGGCACCCTGTGCGGAGGGGAGCGGGCAGGTCCGAGGGCCTCCTCGTAGGACTGCTCCTGGGCACGGCCAAGGGGGCCATCAGCCGGTCCAGGCAGCGGGCAGTCGAGGGGGTCATTCAGCCCGACTGCCTGCCTCTCTTCCGTGGTTACATCCGAGCCAGGGTGTCCCTGGAGATGGAGCACGCGGTGTCCACCGGTACGCTCGCGGCCTTCCGCGAGAGGTGGGCGCCGGAGGGACTGGAGTGCATCATCACCCCCGGCAACCAAATTATAATTTGACCATTTAAAGTAAAAAGTTGAATTTGTCGGTTTTAGTGCCCCTTTAATAAGGGGGCATTTGCTTTATAGGTTCAACAAAATAGTTGTAACTCATTCCCACACACCCACTTTTCGTCTCCATTAAGACCTGGGTTTGGTTTGTGGGAGTCCTTCTCTGCTGGCACTTCATCTCCACGTAACCCTTTAGTGGACAGTCCGTGAGGCTATCAGTTGTTGACGCACATCCTGAGAGACGGGAGACCTCCCTCACAGCGCGCTCACCGAGAGACACAGCGCGCTCACCGAGAGACACAGCGCGCTCACCGAGAGACACAGCGCGCTCACCGAGAGACACAGCGCGCTCACCGAGAGACACAGCGCGCTCACCGAGAGACACAGCGCGCTCACCGAGAGACACAGCGCGCTCACCGAGAGACACAGCGCGCTCACCGAGAGACACAGCGCGCTCACCGAGAGACACAGCGCGCTCACCGAGAGACACAGCGCGCTCACCGAGAGACACAGCGCGCTCACCGAGAGACACAGCGCGCTCACCGAGAGACACAGCGCGCTCACCGAGAGACACAGCGCGCTCACCGAGAGACACAGCGCGCTCACCGAGAGACACAGCGCGCTCACCGAGAGACACAGCGCGCTCACCGAGAGACACAGCGCGCTCACCGAGAGACACAGCGCGCTCACCGAGAGACACAGCGCGCTCACCGAGAGACACAGCGCGCTCACCGAGAGACACAGCGCGCTCACCGAGAGACACAGCGCGCTCACCGAGAGACACAGCGCGCTCACCGAGAGACACAGCGCGCTCACCGAGAGACACAGCGCGCTCACCGAGAGACACAGCGCGCTCACCGAGAGACACAGCGCGCTCACCGAGAGACACAGCGCGCTCACCGAGAGACACAGCGCGCTCACCGAGAGACACAGCGCGCTCACCGAGAGACACAGCGCGCTCACCGAGAGACACAGCGCGCTCACCGAGAGACACAGAGCGCTCACCGAGAGACACAGAGCGCTCACCGAGAGACACAGAGCGCTCACCGAGCGACAGAGCGCTCACCGAGAGACACGGAGCGCTCACCGAGAGACACGGAGCGCTCACCGAGAGACACGGAGCGCTCACCGAGAGACACAGAGCCCTCACCGAGAGACACAGAGCCCTCACCGAGAGACACAGCGCTCACCGAGAGACAGCGAGAGACACAGAGCGCTCACCGAGAGACACAGAGCCCTCACCGAGAGACACAGAGAGACACAGAGCCCTCACCGAGAGAGACACAGAGCCCTCACCGAGAGAGACACAGAGCCCTCACCGAGAGAGACACAGAGCCCTCACCGAGAGACACAGAGCCCTCACCGAGAGACACAGAGCCCTCACCGAGAGACACAGAGCCCTCACCGAGAGACACAGAGCCCTCACCGAGAGACACACAGCCCTCACCGAGAGACACACAGCCCTCGCTGGAGACCACAGTGGGTCAGTGGCTCTCAGTGCCAGATACATGGAATGACATCGCTCTTTCCCCATCCTGCGACCTCCACTGTAAATACAGGGGGGGGGGGCCCTATTGCAGACCCACCCCGAGACCTGAGCCTCACTGTGCGGCATTCTGTTGGTTCAAGGGTTTTAACGAGATATTGGAGTGGAAGGGAGAGAGAAACTGTCAGTCCGGCGAGAGGTGATTATTGGTTTAAGTCGTGTGTTTTCTTTTTTTTAAATTCATTCACGGGATGTGGGCGTCGCTGGCAAGGCCGGCATTTATTGCCCATCCCTAATTGCCCCTTGAGAAGGTGGTGGTGAGCCACTTTCTTGAACCGATGCAGTCCGTGTGGTGAAGGTGCTCCCACAGTGCTGTGAGGGAGAGTGTTTCGGGATTGTGACCCAGCGACGATGAAGGAACGGCCGATATAATTCCAAGTCCGGATGGTGTGTGACTGGGAGGGGAATGTGGAGGTGGTGGTGTTCCCATGGACCTGCTGCCCTTGTCCTTCTAGGTGGTAGAGGTCGCGGGTTTGGGAGGTGCTGCCGAAGAAGCCTTGGCGAGTTGCTGCAGTGCATCGTGTAGATGGTACACACTGCAGCCAGGGGGCGCCAGTGGTGGAGGGAGTGAGTGTACTGGTGGACTGGACCAATAATCCAGGTGATGGGGTACTGAGGACTGGACCAATAATCCAGGTGATGGGGTATTGGTGGACTGGACCAATAATCCAGGTGATGGGGTACTGAGGACTGGACCAATAATCCAGGTGATGGGGTATTGGTGGACTGGACCAATAATCCAGGTGATGGGGTACTGAGGACTGGACCAATAATCCAGGTGACGGGGTATTGAGGACTGGACCAATAATCCAGGTGACGGGGTATTGAGGACTGGACCAATAATCCAGGTGACGGGGTATTGAGGACTGGACCAATAATCCAGGTGACGGGGTACTGAGGACTGGACCAATAATCCAGGTGACGTGGTACTGAGGACTGGACCAATAATCCAGGTGACGGGGTATTGAGGACTGGACCAATAATCCAGGTGATGGGGTATTGAGGACTGGACCAATAATCCAGGTGACGTGGTACTGAGGACTGGACCAATAATCCAGGTGATAGGGTACTGAGGATTGGACCAATAATCCAGGTGACGGGGTACTGAGGATTGGACCAATAATCCAGGTGATGGGGTACTGAGGATTGGACCAATAATCCAGGTGATGGGGTACTGAGGACTGGACCAATAATCCAGGTGATGGGGTACTGAGGACTGGACCAATAATCCAGGTGACGGGGTATTGGTGGACTGGACCAATAATCCAGGTGATGGGGTATTGGTGGACTGGACCAATAATCCAGGTGATGGGGTATTGAGGACTGGACCAATAATGCAGAGAACAGGAGTTCAAATCCCACCATGGCAGGTGCAGAATTTGAGTTTAAAAAAATGTACGAATAGAAGGCTGGTGTCAGTGACCGAGGGGCTGTTGGATTGTCGTTAAAAACCCAACGGGTTCCTTTAGGGAAGGAAAAAGACTTGCATTTAAATGGCGCCTTTCACAACTCGACACAAAGCACTTTGTCGTCAATAATGTACAATCACTGCAGTAATGTAGGAAACGCGGCAGACAATTTGCGCACAGCAAGCTCCCACAAACAGCAATGTGATAATGGTCTGTTTTAGCAGTGTTCGTTGAGGGGTAAAATATTGGCCAGGACATTCAGCTTGAAACTCCACTGCTCTTCCAAATAACACCAGTGGATATTTTACATCCACCTGAGAGGGCAGACGGGGCCTCGGTTTAACGTCTCATCTGAAAGACAGCACCCCGACAGTGCAGCGCTCCCTCAGCACTGCACTGGGAGTGTCAGCCTGGATTTTTTTGTGTTCAAGTTCCTGGAGTGGGATTTGAACCCACAACCTTCTGACCCAGAGGCGAGAGAGCTACCCACTGAGCCACAGCTGCTGTCCTTACCCAGACTGGGCCTGTATGTGATCCCAGACGCACACCGACCTGATTGACTCTTAACTGCCTCCCAAAGTGGCCGAGCGAGCCACTCGGTTGTTTCAAATAACTTGCATTTGTATAGCGCCTTTCAGGACCTCCTCCAAAGCGCTTTGCAGCTAGTGAGGTACTTTTGGAAGTGCAGTCACTGTTGTAATGTAGGAAACAAATAACCACTAGACTGCAGCGCTTCAAGTAGCAGGGGCGACTGGGGGATGGCCAATAAATGCCGGCCTTGCCAACGACAAGAAAGAATTTTGTTTAAAAGCCGAGGTCCCGCCTGTCCCCCCCCCCCCCCCCCCCCCCCCCCCCACACAGCCGTACCCCGTGCCCCTCCTGCTCGGAGAGGGTACGGCCCAGGTCACCGTCTCTGGACACTTGCCGCTTTTGGACAATTGGCCGAGGTTTGAGAGTTGCCGGCCCCGCCCCACGTGGCCCGTGTCCCAGCGGCCAGTCCCATTGGTCGTCTCCGCGGCACACCGCAAACCAAGGCGCCTCACTTACTTCAACAACGGCTTGCAATAATATCGCGCCTTTCACGTTGTAAAAATGTTCCAAGACGCTTCCCAGAAGCGTTGTCAGACAAAGGTTCAACACCGAGCCCACGTGAATTATTGGGACAGGTTTAAAGAATGAAAGACTTGGATTTATATAGCGCCTTTCACGACCACCGGACGTCTCAAAGCGCTTTTCAGCCAATGAAGTACTTTTGGAGTGTGGTCACTGTTGTAATGTGGGAAACGCGGCAGCCAACTTGCGCACAGCAAGCTCCCACACACAGCCATGTGATAATGACCAGATAATCTGTTTTTTGTTGCGCTGATTGAGGGACAAATATTGGCCCCAGGACACCGGGGAGAACTCCCCTGCTCTTCTTCGAAATAATGCCGTAGGACCTTTTGGGCCTACCTGAGTGGGCAGACGGGGCCTCTCGGTTTAACATCTCATCCGAAAGTCGGCACCTCCGACCGTGCTGGGAGTGTCGGCCTGGATTTATGTGCTCAAGTTCCTGGAGTGGGATTTGAACCCACAACCTTCTGACTCGGAGGCGAGACTGTGAGCTACGGTTGACGGCTGGGAATTCCAGAGCTCGGGGCCCTCGGCAGCTGTGAAGGCACGGCCGCCGATGGTGGAACGATTACAGCCGGGGGGGGGGCGGGGAGATGCGCCAGAGGCCAGAATTGGAGGAGCGCAGCTATCTCAGGGTGTCGTGGGGCTGGAGGAGATTCCAGAGATGGGGAAGGGGGCGAAGCCACGGAGGGATTTGAAAAGGAGGATGAGAAATGTAAAATTGAGGCGTTGCCGTACCGGAAGCCAATGTCGGTCAGCGGGGGCTGGGGTGAGGTGGTATGGGTGAGCATCTCTCATTTGGTATTCATGATTTGGAATCTGATGATTTAAGTCTCACTCATTTAAATATTTAATTTTCGCTTTAACAGGAAGTAAATTATTGGACTTGTTTGGAAGTGTCTTTTATTTAATGTCTTTGCAGGCCTTGTCTTGTGCGCTTGGAATTCCGAAGCCGGTTTCTGCGCTAATTTATTGCTGTACATACATCTGCTCGGTTTTATACTTTACAAATAAAGCATTTTCTCACAAATGTGTCACTAATTTACGTAGATTTACAATTTGTTCCATATCCTTGCCCCCCAAAAAAGGGGCCCAGATGAATTTCTGTCCCCACCTCTCCAGGTTGAAAGGGCCCAAGTTTCTCTGTTTTGTTAATCTGTGGCTCAGTGGGCAGCACACTTGCCTCTTGTATCTGAAGGTTGTGGGATCAAGTCCCACTCCAGCACAAAAATCCAGGCTGACACTCCCAGTGCAGTGCTGAGGGAGCGCTGCACTGTCGGAGGTGCCGCCTGTCGGATGAGACGTTAAACCGCCTCCCCCTATGTAAAAGATCCAACGGTAAGTTTGGGAGAAAAGCCAGCGGTGTCCTGACCAACATTGCTTTAAAAAAAACACGATCTGACCTTTTATCACATTGCTGTGGGAGCTTGCTGTGCGCATTATGGCTGCCGTGTTTCCTCCATTACAACAGTGACTGCACTTCAAAAGTACTTCATTGGCTGTAAAGAGCTTTGAGACGTCCTGAGGTTGTGATATAACATTCATCTGTGTGAGGTGCCGTCTTTTGGATGAGACGTTAAACCGAGGTCCCGTCTGCTCTCTCAGGTGAACGTAAAAGATCCCACGGCACTATTTCGAAGAAGAGCAGGGAAGTTCTCCCCGGTGTCCTGGGGCCAATATTTATCCTTCAATCAACATCACTACAACAGATTATCTGGTCATCACCACATTGCTGTTTGTGGGAGCTTGCTGTGCGCAAGTTGTCTGCCGCGTTTCCCACATTGCAACAGTGACTGCACTTGAAAAGTACTTCATTGGCTGCAAAGCGCTTTTGAGACATCCTGTGGCCGTGAAAGGCGCTACAGAAATGCAAGTCTTTCTGTTCTACTGTTTTAGGTCGGTAGTTGAACACGTCCTTTTACGTGATCGTACTTCATGTCAACTCTGGAATTTCCAGCAGATGTCACTACATCTCCCGTTCTGTGGTCGCTGCACGGGCTTAAAGACAGGAATCCAACCCAGTGTATGGTTTGAAAACAATAACCTTAGGCCTCAAAGTTCACCCTCCCCAGCCTCAATTTGCACACTACCCCATCGCCATGCACTACGACTGGAGCATTGTTCAAATTGGGGCTGGGGAGAAATTTGAGGCCTACATTGGAGCCCATTCATAAAATGCAGCGGAGATTTAGCTGAAACCTCACACAGATGAATGTTATATCACATCAGCGCTGACATTTTTTTTTAAAGAGGTAAATTGACAAAAGTACCTTTTAAGTTTTACTGTGATTCCATCGTGAATTTCTCCTCGTTCGAGCAGAATTGGGGAGTGAGACCAACACACTGACCCTACTCAACAGCACCACGCAGTGGGGATCCAGAAATAGCCCACAAAAGCTCCCTGAAACACTGAGTGCAGACAAAGCTGCTCTTTTATCCAAAGAGCACGGGACGTTTAAAGACAGGTCAGGTATAATCTTGATTCCCTTCCAAAATAACAACTTGTGTTTCCCCTCCCCAGCAACCTGGGACATGGGCGATGGGAAAACCCCCTTCAGGTTGCCTATTAACTGGGTCCATTTTCATTTCAGAATCCTCCTAACTTTTTAAAGTTCTAACTTTAAGCCACTTGTTAAAGGGCCACAACACCGAGAGCCCGCGAATTAACAAATACACCGTTAAAGGGAACCGTAACAACTCAAATTCAAATTTGGTTGCCGGAGGTGGTGATGCACTCCAGTCCCTCCGGCGCCCACCTCTCGCGGAAGGCCGCGAGCGTACTGGTGGACACCGCGTGCTCCATCTCCAGGGACACCCTGGCTCGGATGTAACCGCGGAAGAGAGGTAGGCAGTCGGGCTGAACGACCCCCCCCGGGATCCTCACTGCTCAGTTAGGTTAAGCCCACCTGGATTCTAATTTGCTGAACTGGGACATTTCCAGTTTGAAAGGTTGGGGGGGGTGGGGGGGTGAAAGCGCTTCGTTGGGACACTTTAGATGAGGGTTTTTTTGTGTGTAAAGGGATGGGGAGGAGAGCAGTACTGGGCAATGTTCCCTCTCGGTTGTGCGGCCCCGCAGGAATGGGAAGACCCCGCTCGGGCCACTCACCGGCTTCTCCATTGTAAATACCGCGGATGCACAGAAATTTTAAGGGAGCGCACATCGAAAGGAACGGGCGGCGTAGGGCAAAGCGCAGCTCACGCCGGTACTGAACGGGGGAGAAGAGGTTCCCGCGACGCTTCACAGGAGTGATTATCAAATACAACTTGACATCGAGCCGTAATGATATTAGGGACAGGTGACCAAAAGCTTGGTCACAGAGATAGATTTCCAGGAGCGACTTAAAGGAGGAAAGAGAGGTTTAGGGAGAGAGTTCCAGAGCTTGGGGCCTGGGCAACAGAAGGCATGGCCACCGATGGTTGAGCGATTATAATCAGGGATGTCAGAAGGGCAGAATTCGAGGAGCGCAGATATCTTCGGGAGGGGAGGGGGGGGATAGAGGTTACAGAGATAGGGAGGGGGCGAGGCCATGGAGGGATTTGTAAACAAGGATGAGAATTTTGAAATTGAGGCATTGCTTAACCGGGAGCCAATGTAGGTCAGCGAGCACAGGGGTGATGGGTCAGCGGGACCCGGTGCGAGTTAGGACACGGGGGCAGTGAGTGCAGGGGGTGATGGCTGAGCAGGACTCGGTGCGAGTTAGGACACTGGGCATACGGGGTGATGGGTGAGTGGGACTCGGTGCGAATTAGGACACGGGGCACAGGGGGTGATGGGTGAGCGGGACTCGGTGCGAGTTAGGACATGGGGTCAGCGAGCGCAGGGGGTGATGGGTGCAGGGGGGTGACGGGTGCAGGGGGGTGATGGGGTGATGGGTGAGCGGGGTGATGGGTGCAGGGGGCGATGGGTGAGCGGGACGTGGTGTTGGTGATTTGAAATGCGTTCCCTGTTCTCACTCATTTAAATATTTAATTTTCACTTTAAGAGGAATGAAATTACTGGATTTTTTTTTGAAGTACCGGGTATCTTTGATCGGGATAACTAATTACGCTGAATCGTATGACATTTGTAAATCCTACCACACCTGAGTGGGGGAGGAGGGTAACAGTGTTCGCAAGCTGTGATTCCGCTGTCTTCTCATGAAGCAGCTTTCAGGATATTTTGAAGGCATGAGCGTTGCAGTCAGCGGACAGATGCAGAAGGGCTGGCCTGCCCAAACACGGAAAAATTGGCAAATAAAAATCCAGGTGTAACCCCGGAGCCTAGACTAACAGACAGAGACATTGCTCAAAGCCTGCACTTTCAGCTGCCCCGAAGCCTCATCAATTGGGACAAGCGAGTTTGTCAGGAGTTTGAGTGTCCTCAGTGCGGGTGAAGACTTCTATCACTGACAAAGGTACTTAGTTCCAATTTTGACCACAGCCGGAGATTAAAGCCGCCAATCGAGAGCCAGCAGCTGACTTGCGTCTCAATTTGCTACGCTTACATCAGGTTAGTGAATGGGCAGTGCCCGCAAACCAGCCTCTGGGATGTGTTTATCGTAGAATCAGAGAACTTTACAGCACAGAAGGAAACCATTTCGGCCCATCGTGTCCGCGCCGGCCGACCAAGAGCTACCCAGCCTAATCCCACTTTCCAGCTCTCGGTCCGTAGCCCTGCAGGTTACGGCACTTCAGGTGCACATCTAAGTATTTTTTTTAAGTGGTGAGGGTTTCTGCCTCTACCACCCTTTCAGGCAGTGAGTTCCAGACCCCCGTCACCCTCTGGGTGAAGAAATTTCCCCTCAAATCCCCTCCAAACCTTCTACCAATTACTTTAAATCTATGCCCCCTGGTTGTTGACCCCTCTGCTCAGGAAAACAGGTCCATCCTATCCACTCTATCCAGGCCCCTCATAATTTTATACACCTCAATCAGGTCTCCCCTCAGCCTCTTCTGTTCCAATGTAAACAAACCCAGCCTATCCAATCTTTACCCGTAATGGGAACACACGGTTGACTAGCCCACTGCAGGATAATGCTCACTCACGCCTGTGAGGCCCAGGACTTTAGCTCATAGCCCAGGCTGACACATCCGTCGCTACTTTCTCTCCCATCTCCCCTCATATCCCTCTCCAAGCTCGTCTCATCAATAAGACCCACCTCCTACTCCCTCCACCCCATTCCCACGCAGCTGCTGATTTCCCTTCCCCCCCCCCCATGACATTGTAACCGGTTCCCTCTCAGGTACTGGCTCCCGCCCCCCCCCGCTTTCAAATCCGCCATCATCACATTCCCTCCTCAACAAACCCCCCCCCCCCCAGTAATCCTTGGCCACTTTGTCCTTGCAAATGACCTCCCACCCCATCCCCAACCTCCCATTTCTCTCCAAGGTTGTTGCCTCCCGAATGGACAGAGTAGACAGTGAAGCTGTTGCCATTGGCGGAAGGGTCGAGAACCAGAGGTCGCAGATTGAAGGCGATTGGCAGAGGAACCAAAGGCAACACGCGGAAAACCTTTTTACGCAGCGAGTGGGTAGGATCTGGAGTGCACGGCTTTCAAAAGGGAGCTGGATAAGTAGCTGAAGGAAATTATTTTTGCAGGGCTACGGAGGAAGAGCGGGGGAGTGGGACTGAGAGTCGGCATGGGCTCGACGGGAGCAATGGCCTTCCGTGCTGTAACCATTCTAAATCTGTGCTCGACTTTCCTGCTGTTTGAATCTCCCCACAATCTGCCCCCGTCACAGCCCTAGCTAAAGTCAAAGCTGACACCCTCTGTAACTGGTGCACTATCCCTCCTCATCCTCATCCAGGAGGAGGCCATTTGGCCCCCAGGGCGTGTTCAGAATTAAACTCCACTGACTATCTTGGGGTAGAGACCCCTGTTTAATGATTCCCTGAGCATGTACGCTGATGACACCCAGCTCTCCCTCATTACCACTTTTTTCGACCCTTTCCGCCGTCTAAATTGTCACACTGCTTGTCCGACATCCAATTCTGGGTGAGCAGAAATTTTCTCCAATTGAATATTGGGAAGACCGAAGCCATTGCTTTCAGTCCCCGCCACAAACTCCGTTCCCTAGACACTGACTCCATCCCTCTCCCCAACTCCTGTCTGAGGCTGAACCAGACTGTTCGCAACCTTGGTGCCATATTTGAACCTGAAATGAGCTCCCGATCACATATCCGCAGCATAACTAAGACCGCCTATTTCCACCTCTGTAACATCGCCCGTCTCCGCCCTTGCCTCAGCTCATCTGCTGCTGGAACCCTCATCCATGCCTTTGTTACCTGTAGACTTGACTATTCCAACGCACTCCTGGCTGGCCTCCCACGTTCTACCCTCCGTAAACTAGAGGTGATCCAAAACTTGGCCTAACTCACTCAACCATCACCTCTCTGCTCGCTGACCTACATTAAGCAACGCCTTGATTTCAAAATTCTCATCCTTGTTTTCAAATCCCTCCGTGGCCCTCGCCCCCTCCCTATCTCTGTAATCTCCTCCAGCCCCACAAAACCCCCCCGTGATATCTGCGCTCCTCTAATTCTGCCCACCTGAGCATCCCCGATTATAATCGCTCAACCATTGGTGGCCGTGCCTTCTGTTGCCTGGGCCCCAAGCTCTGGAACTCCCTGCCTAAAACCTCTCTGCCTCTCTACCTCTCTCCTCCTTCAAGACGCCCATTAAAACATATCTCTTTGACTAAGCTTTTTGGTCATCTGCACTAATTCCTACTTGTGCGGCTCGGTGTCAAACATTTATGGACTAACACTCCTACGAAGTACCTCGGGATGTTTCACTATGTTAAAGGCGCTATTTTCTACACAGCGAGTGGGTAGGATCTGGAATCCACTGAAAGGGTGCTGGAGGCAGACTCAATCGTGGCTTTCAAAAGGGAATTGGATAAATACCTGAAGGAAAAAGATTCGCAGGGCTACGGGGAAAGGGCGGGGGAGTGGGACTGGCTGAGGTGCTCTTGCAGAGAGCCGGCACGGGCTCGACAGGCCCAATGACCTCCTGTGCTCTAACCATTCTATATAAATACAAGATTTTTAAGAAAGAATATACTTGCTTTGGAGGCAGTTTCAGAGAAGGTTCACTAGATTGATTCCGGAGATGAGGGGGTTGACTTATGAGGAAAGGTTGAGGAGGTTGGGTCTCTACTCGTTGGAATTCAGAAGAATGAGAGGTGATCTTATCAAAACGTGTAAGATTATGAAGGGGCTTGACAAGGTGGATGCAGAGAGGATGTTTCCACTGATGGGGGAGACTAGAACTAGGGGGCATAATCTTAGAATAAGGGGCCACCCATTTAAAACTGAGATGAGGAGGAATTTCTTCTCTCTGAGGGTTGTAAATCTGTGGAATTCGCTGCCTCAGAGAGCTGTGGAAGCTGGGACATTGAATGGATTTAAGACAGAGATAGACAGTTTCTTAAACGATAAGGGAATAAGGGGGGCGGGCAGGGAAGTGGACCTGAGTCCATGATCAGATCAGCCATGATCGTATTGAATGGCGGAGCAGGCTCGAGGGGCTGTATGGCCGACTCCTGCTCCTATTTCTTATGTTTTTATTAAGTTGTTGTTGAGCAGGAGGATGTGAGGCTGTGCCTGGCGATGGTTCCAGCAGAGGGCAGCGCTGTGCCACACACGTGTTGTGGGGTGAAAGGTGAATCCCAGCAAGGGGCAGGGCCAGAGACACGCCAACAGCTGACTGGCCGTCAGTCCACGAGATCCAGGGGTCACTCAGTTCACCCAGCAGCAAAAGCTGAAGTCAGATGCTCTGTGGAACACTGCAGGTTTATGAAAGAGGACTGTGCAGGGTTGTGGAAGTGACATAAATACTGCAGTGGCCAGTCTGCAGGAGGATAAAGTACTGCCAGCCCTGTGACCGGGTAAGATAAACCACCCACTGCCAACAACACAGCACAGCAGCATTGCCATTCATCCCAATCACTGCACACACGGCAGGCTGGGCCCGTGTCGCTCTTTAACTGGATTTATTGTTAAAGTTCGGCACGCCACAGTATGCCTGTGACAACAAGGGCTGGGTTATTTCTGTCCGGTGTGTTGTGTAAGTCCAATCCTGAGACAGCAGTTCAAGACCCGTCCCCGGGCGATTCATTCAAAAGCAAGAACTTGCATTTCTGTATGACCTCAGGACGTCCCTCAGCACTTCCCCTCTGACAGTGCGGCGCTCCCTCAGTACTGCCCCTCCGACAGTGCAGCGCTCCCTCAGTACTGCCCCTCCGACAGTGCGGCGCTCCCTCAGTACTGCCCCTCCCTCACCACTTCCCCTCCGACAGTGTGGCGCTCCCTCAGCACTGCCCCTCCGACAGTGAGGCGCTCCCTCAGCAATGCCCGTCCAACAGTGCAGCACTCCCTCAGTACGGCACTCCCTCAGCACTGCCCTTCCGACAGTGCGGCACTCCCTCAGTACTGCACTGGGAGTGTCGGCCTAGATTATGTGCTCAAGGCCCTGGAGTGGTACTTGAACCCACAACCTTCTGACTCCGAGGCGAGAGAGCTGTCCACTGAGCCACGTAAGCTGGTATAGCTGGGCACCGGACTAGGCTGGGGTAAGTGGGCCAGGGTTCCTGCTCCTGCTGGAAACGATATGGATGGGAGTGAGCATATACCGGTGTCGCACATCAACATGTGGTAAGTGTCGCTATAACGCCTTTAATGTAATAAAACATCCCAAGGCGCTTCACAGGAGCATTATCAGAAAAAATTTGACACAGAGCGACATAAGGAGAAATTAGCGCAGGGGACCAAAAGCTTGGTTAAAGAGGTAGGTTTTAAGGAGCGACTTAAAAGAAGGAGCGAGAGGCAGAGAGGTTTAGACAGGGAGTTCCAGAGCTTGGGGCCCAGGCAACAGAAGGCACGGCCGCCAATGGTGGAGCGATTATAATCAGGGATGCTCAAGAGGGCAGAAGTTGAGGAGTGCAGACATCTCGAGGTAGGGTGGGGGTTGTGGGGCTGGAAGAGGTCACAGGGTTAAGGAGAACATGTGACCTGTGACCCGTGACCCATGGTTCCCAGAGCTACCCACCACTGGAGTTTCCCCCGCCTCGTGTCTGGGTCTGTTACAGACATCGATTGCTGCGATTATCGTTGTATCGCAGGACTACCAGGATGACAAGGCGAACCAATTGGACCTCGGCCTTGTCAGTCTGGCGGTGCTCGGTGTCAGGATGCAAGGCCTAGGTGACGGCCCATTCCCTGCAGGAACACAGGCTTTCAGTGCAGAAAATCCAAACTCATAACCTCTTTCATTTCTTTTTCCTTTGCAGAATCCGTGTGACCGACACTCCTCTCTGACTGAGAGCAGACAACCCAAGGTCAGACGGCGCAAGTAAAAGAAAGACTTACATTTATATAGCGCCTTTCATGACCACCGGACGTCACAAAGCGCTTTACAGCCAATGAAGTACTTTTGGAGTGTGGTCACTGTTGTAATGTGGGAAACGCAGCAGCCAATTTGTGCACAGCAAGCTCCCACACACAGCAATGTGATAATGACCAGATAATCTGTTTTTTGTTCTGTTAATTGAGAGATAAATATTGGCCCCAGGACAGCGGGGATAACTCCCCTGCTCTTCTTGGAAATAGTGGCCGTGGGATCTTTTAAGTCCACCCGAGAGAGCAGACGGGGCCTCGGTTTAACGTCTCATCCGAAAGACGGCACCTCCGACAGTGCAGCACTCCCTCAGCACTGCACTGGGAGTGTCAGCCTGGATTCTGTGCTCAAGTCCCTGGAGTGGGGCTTGAACCCACAACCTTCTGACTCAGAGGCGAGTGTGCTGCCCACTGAGCCACGGCTGACCCTAGAAATGAAGCAAAGCTTCCTCCCCCTGAACTGGATGGAAATGTCGGGTCAGATTGCGATCTGGGCCAGGGGTGGGTAACTCGTGACTTGCCCCTTGACACCCACTATCAGATCTCCACTGCTCTCTTTCCTCCCAGAAACTACCAGAGTCAAATCTCTGAGACTGGCCCCACTCACCTTCACTTTGCACCCTGTCAGTATAGCAACAGGAGGAGGCCATTCGACCCCTCGAGCCTGCTCCGCCATTCAGTTAGATCATTGGCTGATCTGCACCTCAACACCATTTACCTGTCTTCACTTCATATCGCTTGATACCCTTACCCTGCACAAATCTATATAAGAACATAAGAATTAGGAGCAGGAGTAGGCCATTCGGCCCCTCAAGCCTGCTCCGCCACTCAATACGATCATGGCTGATCTTTGACCTCAACTCCACTTTCCTGCCCGATCCCCATATCCCTTGATTCCCTTAGACTCCACAAATCTATCTATGCCAGCCTTGAGTATACTCAATGACCCAGCCTCCAACAGCCCTCTGGGGCAGAGAATTCCACAGATTTACAACCCTCTGAGAGAAGAACTTCCTCCTCATCTCAGTCCTAAATGGCTGACCCCTTATCCTGAAACTGTGATCTCTGGTTCCAGACCCTCCAGCCAGGGGAAACATGCTCTTAGTATCTATCCCGATATTATGCTTCGTGAAAAGCCCTCCTGCATTTGAGAATCAGTGAGTGAGGTGAAACTTTCCATTTCAAAATGCAGTGTGAACTCCTGAACTTCCAATTCAGCCTGCAGTATAGCTGGGGTCCCAGGGTGTAATCAGCCTGCAGTATAGCTGGGGTCCCAGGGGGTGATCTGCCTGCAGTATAGCTGGGGTCCCAGGGGGTGATCAGCCTGCAGTATAGCTGGGGTCCCAGGGGATGACCAGCCTGCAGTATAGCTGGGGTCCCAGGGGGTGATCAGCCTGCAGTATAGCTGGGGTCTCAGGGGTTATCAGCCTGCAGTATAGCTGGGGTCCCAGGGGGTGATCAACCTGCAGTATAGCTGGGATCCCAGGGGGTGATCAGCCTGCAGTATAGCTGGGGTTTGTGTGGGTGATCAGCCTGCAGGATAGCTCGGGTCTGTCTGGGTGATCAGCCTGCAGTATAGCTCGGGTCTGTCTGGGTGATTAGCCTACAGTATAGCTGGGGTCTGTGTGGGTAATTAGCCTGCAGTATAGCTAGGGTCTGTCTGGGTGATTAGCCTGCAGTATAGCTGGGGTTTGTGTGGGTGATCAGCCTGCAGTATAGCTGGGGTCTGTGTGGGTGATCAGCCTGCAGTATAGCTGGGGTCCACAGACTGCCTGCCTGTGGAAGTCTATGATCTGAAGCCCAGTATAGGAGTCTCCGGTCCTATCCTGACACACTGTGCGTGGTGTACAATGTCCCAGCTCCCAGTTCGTTTAACTTTAACGACACAGTTTCAGTTCCCATTTGCGAGTGGGTGTCAGTGTCCAGTGCCCACCCTCCCTGTGATTCCACTTCCCACTTTTTCTCCTGTCAGAGGTTTCGCTCTGTCGGACATGTGATTCTACATTCCCGTTCTTCTCTGACTCAACTATTGCTTCTGTAATTGGACATGTGTCAGACATGGCTCAATGGGCAGCACTCTCGCCACTGAGTCAGAAAGTTGCTGCCCAATATTTATCCCTCAACCATCATCACTAAAACAGATAATCTGGGTCATTATCACATTGCTGTTTGTGGGATCTTGCTGTGCGCAAATTGGCTGCAGCGTTTCCCACAATACAGCAGTGACCGCGCTTCAAAAAGTGCTTCACTGGCTGTAAAGCGCTTTGGGACATCCCGAGGTTGTGAAAGGCGCGATAGAAATGCAAGACTTTCTTTTTTAGAAGGCTGAGAGGGGATCTCATAGAAACATGTAAAATTCTGACGGGACTGGACAGGTTAGATGCAGGAAGAATGTTCCCGATGTTGGGGAAGTCCAGAACCAGGGGACACAGTCTTAGGATAAGGGGTAAGCCATTTAGGACTGAGATGAGGAGAAACTTCTTCACCCAGAGAGTTGTTCACCTGTGGAATTCCCTGCCGCAGAGAGTCGTTGATGCCAGTTCATTGGATATATTTAAAACGGAGTTAGATGTGGCCCTTACGGCTAAAGGGATCAAGGGGTATGGAGAGAAAGCAGGAAAGGGGTACTGAGGTGAATGATCAGCCATGATCATATTGAATGGTGGTGCAGGCTCGAATGGCCTACTCCTGCACCTATTTTCTATGTTTCTTTCATGCACTTTACTAGACATTTGTGCTTTTATGGATCGATCAGCGAGGGATATTGAGCGTGGGAGAGAAGGGTCCCGAATATTCTCAGAGCCTAGGGCCCCAGCAAACCTTATCGCACCTCGATTTAAGAGAGGAAATATCAGAATGGGATTGAACATCAATGAAACAGTGTACTTGATCCGTTATCACCGGTTTGTGACTCTCACGCTGAGATTGGAATTTTCTAAGTACGGACCTACTCAAATATGAGACAGGAAAGGACCGACTGCCCCGTCCAGTTGCGATGCTTCAGGGTACAGACACACCCCACCCACCCAGAGCCCCGCCATCACCTAGGAGAGGCGGGGGAACCACAGGCAAATCCAGGGCACTTCGGGGGGGAAAACAAACGCAAAATACCACGGATGCTGTAAATCTGAAATACAGACAGGAACTGCTGGAGATACTCAGCGGGTAGGGCAGCATCTGTGGAGAGAGAAACAGAGTTAACGTTTCAGGTCGACAACCCTTCTTCAGAACTGGGAAAGGTTTTAAGCAAGTGTAGAGGCAGGGAAAGGGGGAACGGAGGACAGAACAAAAGAAAGAAAGACTTGCATTTATATAGCGCCTTTCACGACCACCAGACTTCTGAAAGCGCTTTGCAGCCAATGAAGTACTTTTGGAGTGTAGTCACTGTTGTAATGTGGGAAACGCGGCAGCTATTTTGCACACAGCAAGCTCCCACAAACAGCCACGTGATAATGACCCAGATAATGTGTTTTTTGTTATGTTGGTTGCGGGATAAATATCAGTGGGAAGGCCTGTGATAGGATGAAAGACAGAAGAGATTGTTGTGGTTGGTGATGGAACAAGTAAAGAAACAACCGTTGGGTCTAGATAGGGTGTGAATGAAGCCGGCAGAGTCATCAACAGTTGCCGTGTGGAAAAATAGGAGGGGGGGAAAATCTGACAAGTTCCTCTCCGATCCCTTTAGGCGATGGAAACCGGTCCAGGAGATCACTCTGGCCAATTCCATGCAGTTACTGACCTCTGGGAGGAGGGTTTCTCCACCCAGCCAGAAACAGGTCTCGCTGTCGCTCGAAGGAATCCAGCAAGTGTCCATAGAAACAAAGAAACATAGAAAATAGGTGCAGCAGGAGGCCATTTGGCCCTTTGAGCCTGCACCACCATTCAATAAGATCATGGCTGATCATTCCCTCAGTACCCCTTTCCTGTTTTCTCTCCATACCCCTTGATCCCTTTAGCCGTAAGGGCCATATCTAACTCCCTCTTGAATATATCCAATGAACTGGCATCAACAACTCTTTGCGGCAGGGAATTCCACAGGTTAACAACTCTCTGAGTGAAGAAGTTTCTCCTCATCTCAGTCCTAAATGGCCTACCCCTTATCCTAAGACTGTGTCCCCTGGTTCTGGACTTCCCCAACATCGGGAACATTCTTCCTGCATCTAACCTGTTCAGTCCCGTCAGAATCTTATATGTTTCTATGAGATCCCCTCTCATCCTTCTAAACTCCAGTGAATAAAGGCCCAGTTGATCCAGTCTCTCCTCACATGACAGTCCAGCCATCCCTGGAATTAGTCTGGTGAACCTTCGCTGCGCTCCCTCAATAGCAAGAACGTCCTTCCTCAGATTAGGAGACCAAAACTGAACACAATATTCCAGTTGAGGCCTCACTAAGGCCCTGTACAACTGCAGTAAGACCTCCCTGCTCCTATACTCAAATCCCCTAGCTATGAAGGCCAACATATCATTTGCCTTCTTCACCGCCTGCTGTACCTGCATGCCAACCTTCAATGACTGATGTACCATGACACCCAGGTCTCGTTGCACCTCCCCTTTTCCTAATCTGCCGCCATTCAGATAATATTCTGCCATCGTGTTTTTGCCCCCAAAATGGATAACCTCACATTTATCCAAATTATACTGCATCTGCCATGCATTTGTCCACTCACCTAACCTGTCCAAGTCACCCTGCAGCCTCTTAGCATCCTCCTCACAGCTCACACTGCCACCCAGTTTAGTGTCATCTGCAAACTTGGAGATATTACACTCAATTCCTTTATCTAAATCATTAATGTATATTGTAAATAGCTGGGGTCCCAGCACTGCGGCACTCCACTAGTCACTGCCTGCCATTCCGAAAAGGACCTGTTTATCCCTACTCTCTGCTTCCTGTCTGCCAACCAGTTCTCTATCCACGTCAGTACATTACCCCCAATACCATGTGCTTTGATTTTGCACACCAATCTCTTGTGCGGGACCTTGTCAAAGGCCTTTTGAAAGTCCAAATACACCACATCCACTGGTTCTCCCTTGTCCACTCTACTAGTTACATCCTCAAAAAATTCCAGAAGATTCGTCAAGCATGATTTCCCTTTCATAAATCCATGCTGACTTGGACCGATCCTGTCACTGCTTTCCAAATGCATTGCTATTTCATCTTTAATAATTGATTCCAACATTTTCCCCACTACTGATGTCAGGCTAACCGGTCTATAATTACCCGTTTTCTCTCTCCTTTTTTAAAAAGTGGTGTTACATTAGCTACCCTCCAGTCCATAGGAACTGATCCAGAGTCGATAGACTGTTGGAAAATGATCACCAATGCATCCACTATTTCTAGGGCCACTTCCTTAAGTACTCTGGGATGCATGACATGAGCCAGCAGCCTGCCCTGCGGGTCCACCATTCTCCGGGGCACGGAGATCCTCCCGACACAAGGGTAGTCCTAACATCCTGTCCCTTCCATTCCAGGGTGGGACTCTGTCGCCCTGCACTGCCCCTGCCCCTGCACTGCCCCTGCCCCGGACCACACTGCCCCTGCCCCTGCCCCTGCACTGCCCCTGCCTCTGCACTGCCCCTGCCCCTGCCCCGGACCACACTGCCCCTGCCCCTGCCCTGCCCCTGCCCCTGCACTGGTCCTGGACGTGTTTAACAGACTGTGTATAGTCACTCAAGTAAAGTAAGTGGTAGAGGGTTTAGAGGGGATTTGAGGGGAAATTTTATCACCCAGAGGGCAGTGGGGGTCTGGAACTCACTGTCTGAAAGGGTGGTAGAGGCAGAAACCCTCAGCACATTTAAAAAGTACCTGGATGTGCACCTGAAGTGCCGTAACCTGCAGGGCTACGGACCGAGAGCTGGAAAGTGGGATTAGGCTGGGTAGCTCTTTGTCGGCCGGGGCGGACACGATGGGCCGAAATGGCCTCTTTCCCTGCTGTAAATTTCTATGATTCTACGATTCTATGAACCCAGTGGATCGAACAAACAACCCAGACAAATACCACGAGGGAGATCAGACAGTTTGCACACTGTGGCGATATAGGCAGAAATATGACAGTTCCGTTTTGGGAACAAGCAGATAGAAAGAAAGACCTTTATTTATATAGCGCTTTTCACAACTTCAGGGAGTCCCAAAGCACTTTACAACCAATAAAGTATATTTTTGGAGTGTAGTCACTGTCGTAATGTAGGAAACGCGGCAGCCAATTTACACACAGCTCCGTGATAATCACCAGATAATCTGTTTTGTTGATGTTGGTTAAGGGATAAATATTGGCCTCAGGACAACGGGGAGAACACTCCTGCATTTCTTCAAAATAGTGTCATGGGATCTTTTACGTCCACCTGAGAGAGCAGACGGTGCCTCGGTTTAATGTCTGATCCGAAAGACGGCACCTCTGACAGTACAGCGCTCCCTCAGCACTGCACTGCTCTGGAGTGGGACTTGAACCCACGATCCTCTGACTCAGAGGCGAGTGTGCTACCCGGGTGACACTGACAATAAACAACTCACAGTCGCTCTCGCAGATCACTTCTACAAAAGCCACGGTTTTCTCCCAAGCCCTTTTGTTTTTTGTAAAGAGAGAATTGTTACAGAGGAAGTGCTGGATTGGCGATGGTGACCCACATTACAGTCTCTCAGTGTTTGCTTGGCTCAATTGGTAGCACACTCTCCCTTCTCCCCATCCCTCAGTCAGTGTGGGGGGGGGTGCAGAGAAACCATGTCTCATCTACCGTCTCCTCCCACTTGCCCATTGCGCTGATCGCTGGGACCTCAGGCAGGTTTGTGAGGGGGAAATCTGCCAGGGTTCCAGCTCCTGAACCCGCTGTACTGACTCCTCCTGCAAAGTGTGAATGTTTGTGTGTGTGTGTATATGTGCGCGTGTATGTTTGTGTGTGTGTATATGTGCGTGTGTATGTTTGTGTGTGTGTATATGTGCGTGTGTATGTGTGTGTATATGTGCGTGTGTATGTTTGTGTGTGTGTATATGTGCGTGTGTATGTTGGTGTGTGTGTGTGTATGTGCGTTTGTGTGTGTGTGTGTATATGTGTGTGTGTGTGTATGTTTGCGTGTGTGTATATATGCGTGTGTATGTGTGTGTGTATATGTGCGTGTTTGTGTGTGTGTGTATATGTGCGTGTGTGTGTGTATATGTGCGTGTGTATGTTTGTGTGTGTGTATATGTGCGTGTGTATGTTTGTGTGTGTGTGAATATGTGCGTGTGTATGTGTGTGTGTGTATTTGCTTGTGTATGTTGGTGTGTGTGTGTGTATGTGCGTGTGTATGTTTGTGTGTGTGTGTATATGTGCGTGTGTATGTGTGTGTATATGTGTGTGTGTATGTTTGCGTGTGTGTGTATATGTGCGTGTGTATGTGTGTGTGTATATGTGCGTGTGTATGTGTGTGTGTATATGTGCATGTGTGTGTGTATATGTGCGTGTTTGTGTGTGTGTGTATATGTGCATGTGTATGTGTGTGTGTATATGTGCGTGTGTATGTTTGTGTGTGTGTGTATATGCGTGTGTATGTTTGTGTGTGTGTGTATATGTGCATGTGTATGTTTGTGTGTGTGTGTATATGTGCGTGCATATGTGTGTGTGTGTATATGTGCGTGTGTATGTGTGTGTGTGTATATGTGCGTGTGTATGTTTGTGTGTGTGTGTATATGTGCGTGTGTATGTGTGTGTGTGTGTATATGTGCGTGTGTATGTTTGTGTGTGTGTGTATATGTGTGTGTGTGTATATGTGCGTGTATGTGTATATGTGCGTGTGTATGTTTGTGTGTGTGTGTATATGTGCGTGTGTGTGTGTGTGTGTGTATATGTGCGTGTGCATGTGTGTGTGTGTGTATATGTGTGTGTGTATGGACATTGGCTGAGGACAGGGTCGAGACCTCGCTTATGGATACGGTTGGCACTCCCGTGCGGCGAGTGGACACATGGGCACGGTATCAGAGCCCAGCCGGGAGTCGGTGCGTTGGCGGGGTGGGGGGGGGTTGGGGGGGACTCGATGCGTTGGGGGGAAGGGTTGGGGGGGTGGGGGGGGGGGTGGCGGGTTTGGGGGGAGAAATTGGAAAGTAAACCAAAGTAAGTTATGTTCTTCCTGTGTATTTCAGCTCCAGTGAGATGTCGCGCGGGAAGGAATTCCTGTCGGATCCCGCGGTGGGCGAGGAGCAGGCGGAATCCCGGCCAGTGGCTGCAGGAAGGGCGAGGATTAACCGGGGCGGCGCCCGTCTCCGCTGGCACCCGTGGGTGCTGGTGCCCACCCTGATACTTCTCCTGGGTCTGACCGGCTGCTGGCACGGGGGGCGGACGGCCCGGCAGCCGGTCAGCGAGCGGGCGGGGCGCGCGGAGAGGGGGGCGCGGGGCGTGGTGTCGTGGGCGGGGGAGGGGGAGGGGGACGGCCGGGGGGAGGGGCGGGCGGGGGACGGCCGGGGGGAGGGGCTGGCGGGGGAGGGGACGGACAGCTGCCTCACGGTCCCGCCGCGACACCGGTTCGACTGTTACCCGGAGCGAGGCCGCGTGGTGACGCGCGAGTTGTGCGAACAGCGGTCCTGCTGTTTCCTCCCGGCCTCCCCGGATGTGTCCGGCGTGCCCTGGTGCTTCTACCCCCCGAACTTCCCCAGCTACGCCCTGGGAAAGCTGAGGCCCACGGAGCTGGGCGAGGTGGCGGAGCTGATACGCAGGAACAAAACCTACTACCCACGGGATGTCTGGAAACTCCAGCTGACTGTATCGTACGAGGCCGACCACAGACTTCACATCAAGGTGAGCAGCTAACAGCGAGCAGCAAAAATGTTCCCTTTGTCTCGGTTTAAATATGAATTCTCGGGATCTGGCAAGGGCGGCATTTATCGCCTGTCCCTGGTCCCCCTCCCCGACGAGACAGAGCTGGGCGGCTGTAGCTGCTATGAGGACAGATTGAGTAGACTAGGTCTGGAGTTTAGAAGAATGAGAGGTGATCTCGCTGAAATATAAAGCATTCTTACAGGGCTTGACAGGGAGGGTGTTTCCCCCGGGGCTGGGGAGTCTAGAACCAGGGGTCACAGTCTCCGAATAAGGGGTCAGCCATTTAGGACTGAGCTGAGGAGAAACCTCTTCACTCGGAGGGTGGTGAATCTCTGGAATTCTCTGCCCCAGAGGGCTGTGGAGACTCAGCCATTGAATATATTCAAGACAGAGAGCGATAGATATTTGGATATTAAGGCAATCAAGAGATTCCCTTAAATTCCAAAAATCTATCGCTAGGACCGAGATGAGGAGAAACTTTTTCACCCAGGGAATTGTGAACCTATGGAATTCTCAGAAAGTTGTTGAATCCAGTTCATTGGATATATTCAAAAGGGAGTTAGATGTGGTCCTTACGGCTAAAGGGATCAAGGGGTATGCAGAGAAGGCAGGAGTGGGGTACTGAGGTTGCATGATCAGCCATGATCTTATTGAATGGCGGTGCAGGCTCGAAGGGCCGAATGGCCTGCTCCGGCTTTTAGATTCTTTGTAGCAGTTTTGAAACAACTGGATGGCTTGCTGGGCCATCTCAGAAGGCCTTGCTGTGGGTCTGGAGTCACATCGAGGCTCAGACTAGGTAAGGATCGCAGGTTCCCTCCCAAAGGGACATTAGTGAAGCAGTTCGGTTTTACAACAAGGAGTGCACAGGGTAAAACTAGCTCAGCTTTTTAAAAAATGTCAGTCTTGGGGACTGTGGTGAACCGTCTTCTTGAGCCGCTTCAGTCCAGTTATTCATTTCCCACATTACAACAGTGACTGCACTTCAAAACATAAGAACATAAGAAATAGGAGCAGGAGTAGGCCATACGGCCCCTGGAACCTGCTCCGCCATTCAGTAAGATCATGGCTGATCTGATCATGGACTCAGCTCCACTTCCCCGCCCACTCCCCATAACCCCTTATCCCCTTATCGTTTAAGAAATTGTCTCTCTCTGTCTTAAATTTATTCAATGTCCCAGCTTCCACAGCTCTGTGAGGCAGCGAATTCCACAGATTTACAACCCTCTGAGAGAAGAAACTCCTCCTCATCTCAGTTTTAAATGGGCGGCCCCTTATTCTGAGATTATGCCCCCTAGTTCTAGTCTCCCCCATCAGTGGAAACATCCTCTCTGCAAAGTACTTCATGGGCTGTAAAGCGCTTTGGGAAGTCCTGGGGTGGTGAAAGGGGCTATATAAATGCAAGTTCTTTCTTTGTCGTGGTTTGATACGACTGAGTGGCTCGCTGGGCCGTTTCAGAGGGCCGTTGGTGTGGGTCTGGAGTCACGAGTAGGCCAGACCGGGTAAGGACAGCGGGTTTCTGTCCCTAGAGGGACTTTAGTGAACCGGATGGGATTTTAACGACAATACGGCAGCCTCATAGTCACGGACACCAGCTTTGTTTAATTCCAGATTTTAAAAATTGAATTCAAATTCTCAAACTCCCCCGGTGGCACTGAAACTCACATTCTCTGGATTATTAATCCAGTAAAAAAAGGCTGCCATTTATATAGCGCCTTTCACAGTCTCAGGACGATCCAAAGCACTTTACAGCCAATGAAGTACTTTTGGAGTGTAGTCACTGTTGTAATGTGAGAAACACAGCAGCCAATCTGCGCACAGCAAGCTCCCACACACAGCAATGTGATAATGATCAGACCGACCCTTCTTTAAATTTACATTTACATGTTGACTCTGATAGACGAGATTATTGGGGTAGGTTTTGTGAAATATCCCCCCCCCCCCCAATTATCTCCGATTCTGACCCACAAAACACATGGAGCCATGTGCAGTTTGCCTGGTGTCAATAGGTAAAGGCAGACTTGCATTTATATAGCGCCTTTCATGACCACCGGACGTCTCAAAGCGCTTTACAGCCAATGAAGTACTTTTGGAGTGTAGTCACTGTTGTAATGTGGGAAACGTGGCAGCCAATCTGCGCACAGCAAGCTCCCATACACAGCAATGTGATAATGACCAGATAATCTGATTCTTTTGTTGCGTTAAATGAGGGATAAATATTTACCAGACACCGGGGATAACTCCCCTGCTCTTCTCTGAAATAGTGCCCTGTAATATTTTACATCCACCTGAGAGGGCAGATGATTTAACATCTCATCTGAAAGACAGCACCTCCGACAGTGCAGCACTCCCTCAGTATTGCACTGGGAGTGTCAGCCTGGATTTTTTTTTTTTTTTTTTTTTTAAATTCATGTCCAATCGTTATCCAATCGTTACAATTCTTTGTCAAACGCCAGAGGTCACCCTGCACCAGTCAAGGATCACTCTGCGCCAATGCTCTTAGCCAAAAGGCCTAGAGCCACTGCACCGTTCCTGGAAGTACTGCAATACCAGGTTCGTGCCATGGAGGTGGATGGGTCAGGTCCCCCACACACCTCCGTGGAGGTGGATGGGTCACCAATCCCACCCACCTCCTGTTTACAAAAATGTAAGCATATACCTTCCTGACCAGGGAGGAACCACCCGGACGTCATGGTGGCTGGTCAGGTTAGTTATGCAGATCTTAGCCAAAAGGCCGAGAAGTGTCAGCCTGGATATTGTGCTCAAGTCCTGGGAGTGGGACTTGAACCCACAACCTTCTGACTCCGAGGTGAGAGTGCTACCCACTGAGTCACGGCTGACACAAGGTGGCTAGTAAAATGCACGGACTCAAACAGAGAAGGAAGAATGACTTGATCGCAGCGTACAGGAGTTGGTCGAATGTCCCGGCCAGCGTCTCACGGAGAGGGTGACAGGGTCAGGCGCTTCATATACATGCTCTTTCTGTGACACAATTCAGATCAATGACTCTTCCAATCCGCGGTACGAGGTCCCCATTGAGGTCGCCAAGGCAATGGAGAGAGCGCAGAGTCCGTTGTACAGCGTGGAATATTCCCAGGATCCCTTCGGGATGATCGTCAAGAGGAAATCCACGGGCACAGTGCTGTATGTTGCTCAGCGGAACTTTCTAAATGAGCCGGGGGATACAGGGGTGGGGGGGATCTGGGGCCGGGGGGGCGGGGCAGACTGGGGCCAGGGGGGGACTGGGGCCGGGGGTAGGGGGGGCAGACTGCGGCCAGGGGGCGACTGGGGCCAGGGGGGGGGACTGGGGGCGGGGGATGGGGGGGCGGACTGGGGCCAGGGGGGGACTGGGGGTGGGGGGGGGCAGACTGGGGCCAGGGGGCGACTGGGGCCAGGGGGGGGGGGTAGACTGGGGCCAGGGGGGGACTGGGGGTGGGGGGGGGGCAGACTGGGGCCAGGGGGCGACTGGGGCCAGGGGGGGAACTGGGGGCGGGGGATGGGGGGGCGGACTGGGGCCAGGGGGGGACCGGGGGTGCAGACTGGGGCCAGGGGGGGACTGGGGCCGTGGGATGACTGAGGCTGGGGGTGGGGAACGGGGGGCGGGGGGGACTGAGGCTGGGGGTGGGGACTTGGGCCGGAGGGGGGGGGGAGGGGGCGGGGAAGGGGAGGGGGGACTGGGGCCGGGGGGGGGGGAGGGAGAAGGGGGATGGGGCGGACTGGGGCCGTGGGGAGGGGGGGTACTGGGGCAAGGATTGTGGGGGGGAGGGGTACTGGAGCCCGGGGGGGAGGGGGGCCCTGGGGGGAGGGGAGGGGGGGATACTGGGGCCCCGGGGGGGGGTGCTGGGGATTGAGAAACCCTTGCTGTGTTTTGCGATCGAGCTGTGTGTGTGTCAGGTGAATGTCCAGTTGTCCCAACCTCTGTAACATTGTCAGAGAACCTTTGGTGGGGCAGTCAACACAAGTGGGGTTTGAGGTAAGTGGAGGAGGGGGGGGGGGGGGGTTACCAAAGTGGAGATTAAATACCCGAAATCCTTTCTGAATTTGAAATGGCTTCTGAAACATTCTGGAACTTCATAGAATGATACAGCACAGAAGGAGACCATTCGGCCCATCGTGTCCTGAGGCGGCTCGTTCAAAGAGCGATCCAATTAGTCCCAACCACCCCCCCCCCCCCCCCCCCCCGGCCCTTTCCCCATCGCCCTACACATATTTTTTTCTCAAGTATTTACTTTGAGAGTCACAATTGAATCTGCTCCCACCGCCCTTTCAGGCAGCGCGTTCCCGATCACAACAACTTGCCGCATAATAACAGTTCTCCTCATCTCCCCTCTGCCTCTTTTGCCAATTATTTTAAATGTCCATTGGTTACCGACCCTCCTGTTCCTCCCGATTTACTCTGAGAGCATGCAGAGACCAAGCGCAGGCAGCGGAAGGAGCGTGCGGCAAACCACCCTTTCCTTCAACCACTGTCTGTCCCACCTGTGACAGAGACTGTAATTCCCGTATTGGACTGTACAGCCACCTGAGAACTCACTTTTAGAGTGGAAGCAAGTCTTCCTCGATCGCGAGGGACTGCCTATGATGATGATGATTTACTCTGTCCAGGCCCCTCATGATTTTGATCACCTCAATCAAATCTCCTCTCAACCTTCTCTGCTCTAAGGAGAACAACCCCAGCTTCTCCAGTCTATCCACGTGACTGAAGTCCCTCATCCCTGGAACCATTCTCGTAAATCTCCTCTACACCATCTGTAACATATGTACCTGGGAGTATGCTCCCAGACGACATCCGAGCCAGGGTGTCCCTGGAGATGGAGCACACGGTGTCCACCAGTACGCTCCCGGCCTTCCGCGAGAGGTGGGCGTCGGAGGGACTGGAGTGTATCATCACCCCCGGCAACCAAATTTTAATTTGATGTTTTTGTCGAAAGTTGAATTTGTTTATTGTGCTGGTTTTAGTGCCCCCCCCCCCCACTTTTGGCCAGGGGGCACTTGTATAATTTGTGTGTTGGTGCCCTCAAAAAAAACAAGGGGGCACCTGGAGTGTGCCCCCCCCTTTAATCAGGGGACACTTGATTATTGTCTTCAACTAAAATAGTTGTAGAGCTGTTGAGTTGGGAGTGGCTTAGCCAGTCACGTGACGTTCACACGACTCAACAAAACCCCAGCCACAACACAAAAGCCAAACACTGCGGATGCTGGAATTTGAAATAAAAACAGAAAATGCTGGCAATCTCAGCGGGTCAGGCAGCATCTGTGGAGAGAAACAAAGTTAACGAAAGTGACCCGCTAAGATTTCCAGCATTTTCTGTTTTTATTATTTAAAACCCCAGCCAGTTGGGCTCGGGGGATCCACGATGAGGCAGGTGGTCGTGAGCCTGGTGGATGAACTGGTAATGTGTAGTGTGATTGTTAAACCTTTTGCTAATAAACCCACTAGTTCTTAATAGCAATGTGTTGCTATGAATTCTTAAGCCACGAAGCAAATACATTACAGCATCTTTGTTAAAGTGTGGCGCCCAGATTTGAAACAGTACTCCAGCTAGAGCCTAAGCTGTGATTTAGAAAGGTTTAGCACAACTTTTCCTCCACATTAAATGTATTTCTTCTGTTGGGCCATTCAGCCCCTCGAGTCTGCTCCTCCGTTCAGTCAGGCCATGGCTGATCTGTAGTGTTACTCCGTTTACCCGCTGCCCCTCTTATCCCATCTGCCTCTCTCCCCCCGACACGAGACGAGGAATGTGCCACTCGAACCGTCACTGTGGCCCGATGCTCCCGTGACGCTCACTGTCGCGGCACGGGGAACCACCGCGCGCCCGTCCCATTGTACCGCTTCCAACGATCGAAGTCCCTACCAATATTAGCCGTCAACCTTGGGCTGCCCTTGCCTCAGCTCATCCGCTGCTGAAACCCTCATCCATGCCTTTGTTACCTCTAGACTTGACACGCTCCTGGCCGGCCTCCCACATTCTACCCTACGTAAACTAGAGATCATCCAAAACTCGGCTGCCCCGTGTCCTTACTCGCATTAAGTCCCGCCCATCCATCACCCCCTGTGTTCGCCGATCTACATTGGCTCCCGGTTAAGCAACGCCTCGATTTCAAAATGTTCATCCTTGTTGACAAATCCCTCCATGGCCCTCGCCTCTCCCTATCTCTAATCTCCTCCAGCCCCACAACCCCCCGAGGTGTCTGCACTCCTCTAATTCTGGTCCTCTTGAACATCCCCGATTCTAATCGCTCCACCATCGGTGGCCGTGCCTTTAGCTGCCTGGGCCCCAAGCTCTGGAACTCCCTCCCTAAACCTCTCCGCCTATTTTCCCTCCTTCAAAATGCTCCTTCAAACCTACCTCTTTACCAAGCTTTTGGTCACCTGCGCTAATTTCTCCTTATGTGGCTCGGTGTCACATTTTGTAGCTCATAACGCGCCTGTGCAGCGCCTTGGGACGTTTCACTACGTTAAAGGCGCTATATAAATACATTGTTGTTGCTGACCTCTGTGTTTTTAAACAGGTTGAACACGACAGTCGCTCCCCTCTTCTTCGCTGACCAGTTCCTGCAGGTGTCGACCTCGCTGGCTTCGGCCTATCTGTATGGGCTTGGTGAACACCGGGCCGGTTTCCTGCACAGCGTCCAGTGGAACACTCTGACCTTCTGGGCCCGCGACAGCCAGCCTCGGGTACAGTATGACTTGGAACATTCCGGAAACCACTTCATGTGAGCCGCCCCCCCCCCCCGGCCTTGACCCCTCCTCCAGGCGATAACCTCCACCCCCTTCCCCCGGGCGATAACCTCGACCCCTTCCCAAGGAGGCGCTAACGGGGCTATAAAAAGGCCCATTCCACCCGCCCCCTCGCCCCCACCCCCCCCCCAATCGATGCAGGGCCGCCCACCAGCAATGTTGTGCGAGCACAGTTCTCTATTAGCCGAGCCTCTCCAACAAAGGGACACTTTGGTTCGGGTGTTTTGTTTGATGACACTGGGGCGAGTGTCTCCTTATGGTTTTATGAAGAAAAGGCAGATGTGTGCTGTAACTAGGGCCTTTCATTCCAGTGGGGCACTCAGCCAGTTGCTGGTAATGTTTTAACAGGTTAAAATATAACATTAATTTAGACCACTCGAGATCTAATCACATTGAAGATACCAATTAACCCTCCCAAGTAAGCACCTATGCTTGTGGAAGTCAAAGAATTAACTGGATTTCTGGAGTGCACTGCACCGTTACTGGATTGTTAATGGGATGTGTTAAATCCACTCTGGAAGCCACACTATAACGCATTTTATTTTCTATCCTTTACCCCTTTTCCCCTGAAGATCTGCACAGGGATTCAGTGCCATAGACGCCCGCTTTCTCCCATTCCCCAACCAAATGCCATTCTTCACTGTAGAGCCGTGTGTCGACTGGCTATTCGACAACAGCGGCTTCGCTGCTAGGAGCATCGGGACAGGAGGAGGCCATTCAGCCCCCTCGAGCCTGTTCTGCCATTCAGTTAGATCGTGGCAGATCTGTACCTCATCTCCATCGCCCACCTAACCCCCTTGGTTCTGTAACCCCCCCCCCCCTCGAACAAAAATCGTTCAATCTCAGTTTTGAAATTTTCAATTGACCCCCCCCCCCCCCCCAAACCCCGCCACCCAGCCATACATCTTTTCTGGCGAAGCGAGTTCCAGATTCTCCCTCCCCTAATCCTGGCCTCATCCAGCGTCCACACACATCGCACTTTCTAATTTGAGTCCCAGGACAGCAGGAACCCTGGATCATTTCCCCCCCACCACCATTGCCTGGGCCCTAAGCTCTGGAACTCCCTCCCTAAACCTCTCCACCTCTCTTTCCTCCTTCAAGACGCTCCTTAAAACCGACCTCTTTGACCGAGTATCGCCTTATGTTGCTCGTTGTCAAATTTTGTTTTGGGACGGTCCCGGTGCTATATAAGTGCAAGTTGTTGTTGTATAGGCACCGAGTTACCCCAGGCCTAATTTGACAAACGCCACAGCATAGAACCAGCCCCTAGCCTTACACAGTGAGCCAGAGCTGCTCCTAGTCATGGAATCATAGGCGTTTACGGCACAGAAGGAGGCCATTCGGCCCATCGTATCCGTGTCAGTCGAAAAAGAGCCATCTGACCGAATCCCATTTTCCAGCTCTAGGTCCGTAGCCCTGTAGGTTACAGCTCTGTAAGTGCATATCGCAATACCTTTTAAATGTGGTGATGGTTTCTGCCTCTACCACCCTTTCAGGCAGTTCCAGACCCCCACCATCCTCTGCGATAAGAAATTCTTCCTCATCTTCCCTCTAAACCTCCCCCCAATTACTTTAAATCTATGCCCCCTGCTTGTTAGCCCCTCTGCTAATGGAAATAGGTCCTTCCTATCCACTGTATGCAGGCCCTTCATAATTTTATACACCTCAATAAGGTCTCCCCTCAGCCTCCTCTGTTCCATGGAAAACAACCCCAGCCTATCCAATCTTTCCTCATAGCTAAAATTCTCCAGTCCCGGTAATATCCTCGTAAATCTCCTCTGCACCCTCTTCAGTGCAATCACATCTTTCCTGTAATGTGGTGACCAGAACTGCACGCAGTACTCCAGCTGCGGCCTAACCAGTGTTATATACAGTTCAAGCATAACCCGCCCTGCTCTTGTATTGTATGACTTGGCTAGTGTGTGTTGTGAATCCGGGTTCTGAATACTGCCTGTACTCATGCTGTAGGAGACGGTTAACCTCTATGGCGTCCACCCCTTTTACCTGTCCCTGGAGCCGGACGGCACGTCACATGGTGTTTTCCTGCTCAACAGCAACGCAATGGGTAAGCACAGAGGGCTTCTGGGGAGAAGCAAAACGTCATGGGACAACCGATTGACTCTGTCTGAAACCGGGCAGGTTTTTCATCCAGCAGGATGTTCCCTAGAGTTTAGTAGAATGAGAGGTGATCTCATTGAAACATATAAAATTCTTAAGGGGCTTGACAGGGTAGATGCTGGGAGGATGTGTCCCCCGGGCTGGGGAATCTCGAACCAGGGGTCACAGTCTCGGGATAAGGGGTTGGCCATTTTGGACTGAGATGAGGAGGAACTTCTTCACTCGGAGGGTGGTGAATCTCTGGAATTCTCTGCCCCAGAGGGCTGTGGAGGCGGAATCGTTGAGTATATTCAAGGCTGAGGTCGATAGATTTTAGTAAACTAAGGGAATTGAGGGATAATGGGGATCGGGCAGGAAAGTGGGGTTGAGGTTGAAGATCAGCCGTGATCGTATTAAATGGCCGAGCAGGCTCGAGGGGCCGAATGGCCTAGTCCTGCTCCTAATTGTTATGTTCTTATGTGATGTTTATGGTGAGGTGTTTGATGGGAGTCTACAGTCCACCATACTTTATAACTTTTCACACCTTTCACCACTTACCGCGGTTTATTACTGAGCACGGCGAGCATTTTCATCATTGCACAAAGCCTTTGTTTCTCAATGTTGCACGGCGCTCCCTCAGCCCTGCACTGGAGTGCCGGCCAAGATTTTATGCGCAAGCCCCTGGGCCGCCTGACGCAGAGGCGAGCGAGCATGCTGCCCACTGAGCCACGGCTGACACGTTGGGGGCTCGGTTTGGGGTTTGGCCGATGTTTCCCCCCGCCCCCCCCCCCCATAAGCTGTGCGGTCGTGCACCAATCACAAGGCCATGCAGTTCAGAGAAGGGTCACTAGGTTGATTCTGGGGATGAGGAACTTGACTTAGGAAAGGTTGAGTAGGTTGGGCTTCTACTCATTGGAATTCAGAAGAATGAGAGGTGATCTTACCGCAACGTATAAGATTATGAGGGGGCTCGACAAGGTGGATGCAGAGAGGATGTTTCCACTGATGGGGGAGACTAGAACTAGAGGGCATGGTCATAGAATAAGGGGCCGCCCATTTAAAACTGAGATGAGGAGGAATTTCTTCTCTCAGAGGGTTGTAAATCTGTGGATTTCGCTGCCTCACAGAGCTGTGGAAGCTGGGACATTGAATAAATTTAAGACAGAAATAAACAGTTTCTTAACCGTTAAGGGAAGAAGGGGTGGGCGGGGAAGTGGAGCTGAGTCCATGATCGGATCAGCCATGATCTTATTGAATGGCGGAGCAGGCTCGAGGGGCCGAATGGCCGACTCCTGCTCCTATTTCGTATGTTCTTATGCGAGGCCCCGCGCACGGCCACGCGGCAAATTTAAAGGGCCCACGCAGGAAAAGAAAAGATGGGAGGGGGCGTTGGTTATGGCGGACGTTCCATCCAAGCCGCGCAGTAACGGGAAGGTTCCCGCATGCGCCGCTCGCCGACTCCACCGCTGTAAATACCGCAGCACCTGCAAATATTTAAAGGGACAGCGCACTAAAAGAAACCGATGGCGCAGAACAACGCGTGGCTCGTGGGGACCGTTGGTTATTGCCGCCTCGTGAGGAGACGGTGGCCAGAGTTCACATATCGGCCCATTTCAGCGGGAGAAAGCGGTACGCTACAGGGTTTGATTGTGGTGCTGAAGTGCAGGGGCTTCGCTGTAGAGAGGAGCCGAGGCCAGAACTTCCCCCAGAGGCAGTACTCCCCCAGAGGCCAGAACTTCCCCCAGAGGCCAGAACTCCCCCAGAGGCCAGAACTCCCCCAGAGGCCAGAACTCCCCCAGAGGCCAGAACTTCCCCCAGAGGCAGTACTCCCCCAGAGACCAGAACTTCCCCCAGAGGCCAGAACTTCCCCCAGAGGCCAGAACTCCCCCAGAGGCCAGAACTCCCCCAGAGGCCAGAACTTCCCCCAGAGGCCAGAACTTCCCCCAGAGGCCAGAACTTCCCCCAGAGGCCAGAACTTCCCCCAGAGGCCAGAACTTCCCCCAGAGGCCAGAACTTCCCCCAGAGGCCAGAACTTCCCCCAGAGGCCAGAACTTCCCCCAGAGGCCAGAACTTCCCCCAGAGGCCAGAACTTCCCCCAGAGGCCAGAACTTCCCCCAGAGGCCAGAACTTCCCCCAGAGGCCAGAACTTCCCCCAGAGGCCAGAACTTCCCCCAGAGGCCAGGACTTCCCCCCAGAGGCCAGGACTTCCCCCCAGAGGCCAGGACTTCCCCCAGAGGCCAGGACTTCCCCCAGAGGCCAGGACTTCCCCCAGAGGCCAGGACTTCCCCCAGAGGCCAGGACTTCCCCCAGAGGCCAGAACTTCCCCCAGAGGCCAGAACTTCCCCCAGAGGCCAGAACTTCCCCCAGAGGCCAGAACTTCCCCCAGAGGCCAGAACTTCCCCCAGAGGCCAGTACTCCCCCAGAGGCCAATACTCCCCCAGAGGCCAATACTCCCCCAGAGGCCAGAACTTCCCCCAGAGGCCAGAACTTCCCCCAGAGGCCAGAACTTCCCCCAGAGGCCAGAACTTCCCCCAGAGGCCAGAACTTCCCCCAGGGGCCAGAACTTCCCCAGGGGCCAGTACTCCCCCAGAGGCCAGTACTCCCCCAGAGGCCAATACTCCCTCAGAGGTCAATACTCCCTCAAGGCCAATACTCCCTCAAGGCCAGTACTCCCCCAGAGGCCAGTACTCCCCCAGAGGCCAGTACTCCCCCAGAGGCCAGAACTCCGAGAGTAGAGGGAATGGGTCGAGGGACCATCAGCTCAGGGTGCACCGTTCCCTCATACCCCCTTTGGCCAGTTCGGAGGGACACCGGGGAACAGGACCACCATGAGGTCTGAGGACTGAGTTGAGGAGAAACTTCTTCACTCAGGGGGTGGTGAATCTCTGGAGTTCTCTACCCCAGAGGGCCATTGAGTATATTCAAGACAGAGATCGATAGATTTTTGGATACTAAGGGAATCCAGGGATATGGGGACAGTGCAGGAAAGTGGAGTTGAGGTCGAAGATCAGCCATGATCTCATTAAATGCTGGAGCAGGCTGCAGGGGCAGAGTGGCCTAATCCTGCTCCTAATTCTTATGATCTTATGATTGGTGTGTGCCGAGATCCGGGAATGGAAAACCAGTTATCAAACAATAGCAGGCAGTGTGCCGTTCCTACGCGGCTTTAGGATGTTAAACAAGCTACTGTACTGCGCAAATGAAGGAGACAAGAAATGAAGAGCGTCTAAAGCGATGAATTAACATGACCGCCCTTAAATATCTTTCTTCCTGACGCAGATGTGGTCCTCCAGCCTGCTCCTGCCCTGACCTGGAGAACGATCGGAGGGGTTCTTGACTTCTACATATTCATGGGCCCCGACCCCAACTCAGTCATCCAGCAGTACCTGGAGGTCATTGGTAAGATAGAGAAAGGTTACAGGAATAACGGTCAGGTGCCTGTCTTTGTAGCTCGCAGCAGCTCTGCGGCATTGCTCAGTAAGTAGGATGATGCAATGTTTTACTGTGGCCGGAATGCTGCACCCTGTAACGCACAATGTGATGACCCTTCGCGAGGGCAGTTAGGGACGGGCGATGAATGCTGGACTTGCCGGTGACGCCCACACCCCGTGAATGAATAAAGAAATTCCGCTGCTTACGTTGAGCTGCGAAAAACCTGGCCTCTCCCTTTAAAACTGCTGATAGACTGAGGTTAATCGCTGTTGGCAAGGGAAAAGGCTGTGGACTGGTGGGTGCCTGTAAATCCCCCGCTCCAGGTCAGACGAACCCAGCATGAAGTGAGTGCCATGGCCACTCACTGTTGGGTAAGTCAGAAGATGCTCTGTTTTAATGGACGGGAGCTTTATCCCAGGTTGAACAGGATGAAATGACACCGTCCCTTTAATACTTCAAGGTGCAAAAAAGTGTCAGCTCTTCGAGAAAGGGCACGTGAGGGCTGGCTAGTGAATCACGTGGGAATAGTCACCCAATCACATGCAGTAGAATAAACTTGCCTAGGTTAGAATAAATTTGCCTATGATTGAGTGTGATTGAGAAGTGTTGTGGAGAAGCATTGCAGGAAGCGAGTTACAACGCGCGATGTACTCAAACCGTTAACACGACAGCAGATATTACGTGGCTAAGCAGTCACACGTTCAGCACTGCACACAAAAGATTACAATGATAAGTACAGATGAAGAAAGTCATTTGGCCCTCGATTGTCCTTTTCTGTGAACCAGTGTTGATCCTCTCCCTCTTTCCCGTTTCCTACATTACAACAGTGACGGACAGCACGTCAAAAAGTAGCTGTAAAGCGCTTTGGGACGTCCTGAGGCCAGGAAAGGCGTTATAGAAATTCAATTTCTTCCTTTCTCTTCTGCCCATCTCAGTGTCGAACTGCCTCTTGAAGGATTCCAGGGGCTTTTGCCTCCATTATCTTCCCCTGCTGAAATGTATTTGCTTCCTAGGTTCTTTGCTTAAGAATTCACAGCAACACATTGCTATTAAGAACCAGTGGGTTTATTAGCAAAGGTTTAACAATCACACTACACATTACCAGTTCATCCATCAGGCTCACAACCACCTGCCTCATCGTGGATCCCCCGAACCCAACTGGCTGGGGTTTTATTGAGTCTTGTGAACATCACGTGACTGGCTAAGCCACTCACAATGCAACAGCTCCACAACTATTTTAAAACATAACTTTAAATCAAGTGCCCCCCTTTGGTAAGGACACTCGAACCCACAAATTTAGAAATTAACTAAGAACTTTGCCAATCAAATTTAAATTTGGTTGCCGGGGGTGATGATGCACTCCAGTCCCTCTGGCGCCCACCTCTCGCGGAAGGCGTACCGGTGGACACAGCATGCTCCACCTCCAGGGACACCCTGGCTCGGATGTAACCGCGGAAGAGAGGCAGGCAGTCGGGCTGAACGACCCCCTTGACCGCCCGCTGCCTGGACCGGCTGATGGCCCCCTTGGCCTTGCCCAGGAGCAGTCCTACGAGGAGGCCCTCGGACCTGCCCGCTCCCCTCCGTGCTGGGCGTGCAACTCACAGGTACAGACGTTACACCTGGCGACCATCCCAAGAACAGCTGACTCACTGGGTGGAGAGCTGTTTCCCGACCCCCCCCCCCCCCACCCCTCTTGACCCTCCCTATTACCCGCTTGTCCTGCAGTCCTGATCCAAGCTGAGGCAGTGCTGCGGTTGAATCTTTACTGACATTCGTGTCGTTTTCGCCTCGTGTTGCTGTTGCCTCGGTTACCTTCCTGCCGCCGTGAGACATTTACTGTTTTGTGTGTGCCAGGCTTGCCTGCGATGGTGCCCGCCTGGGGCCTCGGATTCCATCTGTGCCGCTGGGGCTACGGGACAAGCAACGCCACCTGGGAGGTCGTGAGACGGATGAGGAGAGCTGGCATGCCGCAGGTTCATGAAATCATTGTCTGTAGCTATCAGGCGGGTCGGAGGGAGAGGGACTCGGGCTGGAGGGAGAGGGACGCGGGCCGGAGGGAGAGGGACTCGGGCTGGAGGGAGAGGGACGCGGGTCGAAGGGAGAGGGACTCGGGCTGGAGGGAGAGGGACGCGGGTCGGAGGGAGAGGGACTCGGGCCGGAGGGAGAGGGACGCGGGTCGGAGGGAGAGGGACTCGGGCTGGAGGGAGAGGGACTCGGGCCGGAGGGAGAGGGACTCGGGCTGGAGGGAGAGGGACGCGGGTCGGAGGGAGAGGGACTCGGGCCGGAGGGAGAGGGACGCGGGCCGGAGGGAGAGGGACGCGGGTCGGAGGGAGAGGGACGCGGGTCGGAGGGGGAGGGACGCGGGTCGGAGGGAGAGGGACGGAAGGGGAGGGGCGGGAGGGGAGGGATGGGAGAGACGAGGGGAGGGACGGAGGGGGAGGGATTCGAGTCTCTCTCTTTGCCGTGCTGGGGACTAACCTGAGGGAGATTGTCTGCAGTCCCGAGCGTTGGTGGCGATGGGGCCTCGCTGGAGGGAACGACCTCGGGCGGTTCAGGATGCTCTCTGAGTTGGTTTGTTGTGATGTCGACGGTGGCTTTTGTAAAAAACACTTCTCGCCTCTCTCTCCCCCCCAGGATGTCCAGTGGAACGATATCGATTACATGACCGGCTATCGGGATTTCACCTTTGACCCCCAGAGCTTTGCCAGCCTCCCACCGCTGGTGGCCGACCTCCATTCCCACGGGCAGCGATACGTCATGATTGTGGTAATTGCTGGCTCCATCGGGTTCATCAGCAGGTCACCAAGGCCAGCCGGCGCGTGGGAACACCATCACCTCCAAGCCCCAAGTGTGCCAGCCGGGACTCAGTCAGAAGGTTGTGGGTTCAAGTCCCACTCCAGGAACTTGACACTCCCAGTGCAGTACTGAGGGAGTCTTTCTGATGAGACGTTAAACCGAGGCCCCGTCTGCCCTCTCGGGTAGATGTAAAAGATCCCATGGCACTATTTTGAAGAAGAGCAGGGGAATTCTCCCTGGTGTCCTGGCCAATATTTACCCCTCAATCAACAGATTATCTGGCCATTATCACATTGCTGTGTGTGGGAGCTTGCTGTGCGCAAATTGGCTGCTGCGTTTCCCACATTACAACAGTGACTGCACTCCAAAAGTACTTCATTGGCTGTAAAGCGCTTTGAGACGTCCGGGCGTCACGAAAGACGGCAAAAAAAGGAAGTGATTATCTGTGCGAGCACCTTTGCGGCCTTCTGCGCACACGTGTGATACCCCGGAGCCCAGAGAAACTCAAGCCTGCCTGTGTTGCGGGGTCTGAGAGGAGGCTTCCTCTGCTGATGTAATGCGCGGGTTTGGAGAGGCAGGGAGAGGGGCAGAAGATGCAATAATGTGACATGAATTCACCATTCCCCCCGCCCCCCCCCCCCCCCCCCCCCCTCTCCCAGCCGCTCTCCTGACGGAAAGTTGAAAGTATCTGTTGTGTTTGCAGGACCCGGGGATCAGCAGTGTTCAAGCACCAGGCTCCTACTGGCCGTATGACGAGGGGCTGAACCGTGGCATTTTCATCAACAGTATGTCCGGAGGTCCTTTGATTGGGAAGGTATGGGTCCTCATGGCAGGTCACAGAGCCTGTGCCCGATAACTCAATATCGGAATAGTAGTTGCGATGTAGGGCAGCGGTTATCAAGGCGTGTCACCCTGATTGCACTAACGCTGCATGGGTCCCAGTTCGTGCCTTTGATTTAATTCCACTTCTGGCATTGAGTTTGGAGTTTACCAAAGCACTTGGAGGCAGCAGAGTGTGTTCAGGGATGGTGTACCTGTGAGTATGCGCACAGGTTTGTAGAGCTGTTGCCTCTCAAAAGAGTTGCAGAGCTGTTGCCTTCAGTCCCACACTCCTGATCTTTGGGCACCCTGTGCGGAGGGGAGCGGGTAGGTCCGAGGGCCTCCTCGTCGGACTGCTCCTGGGCACGGCCAAGGGGGCCATCAGCCGGTCCAGGCAGCGGGCGGTCGAGGGGTGTCGTTCAGCCCGACTGCCTGCCTCTCTTCCGCGGTTACATCCGAGCCAGGGTGTCCCTGGAGATGGAGCACGCGGTGACCCCCGGTACGCTCGTGGCCTTCCGCGAGAGGTGGGCGCCGGAGGGACTGGAGTGCATCGTCACCCCCGGCAACCAAATTTTAATTTGATCTAAGTGTCAATTAAAGTTTTATTTGAAAATTTGTGGGTTCTAGTGCCTTTACCAAAAGGGGGTGCTTGATTTAAAGTTATATTTAAAAATAGTTGTAGAGCTGTTGCATTGTGAGTGGCTTAACCGGTCACATGATGTTCACAAGACTCAATAAAACCCCAGTCCGTTGGGTCTCGGTCATCTACGATGAGGTATGCAGTTGTGAGCCTAGTGGATGAACTGGTAATGTATAGTGTGATTGTTAAACCTTTGCTAATGAACCAACTAGTTCTTAATAGCAATGTGTTGCTATGAATTCTTCAGCAAAGAACCCAGGAAGCAAATACATTCCAGACGGTAATGAATCGCTAAGGTATGAAGAGAGGCAAAGAGCTCCTCTAATGGCTCAGTGCGTCAACGCATCTTGTTTTATGGTTCAGACAAAGAGGCTGGGGTGGTCCCAGGTTCGATCTGTGTTGTGTGCGGAGTTAGTTGATGTCGCAGACAGTACGGGAGCGGAGCAGGGAGGGGGGGCGTGGGGGAGGTCAACAGCCAGGGGAGGTGGCAGCCCATCTGTTCTGCTTCACACCGCCGGAGGTTTGGTTTGGCGGACTGGGGTGGGGGTGGGGCAGAGTCAAACCCGAGCTTTAGGCCGACTTGGCAGGAGGAGGAACCGGGGAATGCCGAATTACTCCGGTTCGATGGCTGTGCTGGGAAGCCCAGAGACCCGCTGGCTGGGCTTGGAGTCCCAAGACTGGTGACAGAGGTTCCTGGGAGCAGAATGGAGGCGTTCCTCCAAAGCCCCGTTGATCAACCTCCAAATAATTGGGGGGGCGTAATGTAGGCACCGGTGAGTATGCTCACAGGTTTGTAGAGCTGTTGCATTGTGAGTGGTTCAGCCAGTCACGTGATGTTCACAAGACTCAATAAAACCCCGGCCAGTTGAGTCCAGGTCATCTACGATGAGGTATGCAGTTGTGAGCCAAGTGGATGAACTGGTAATGTGTAGTGATTGTTAAACCTTTGTTAATAAAGCAACTAGTTCTTATTAGCAATGTGTTGTTAGGAATTCTTGAGCAAAGACGCCATGAAGCAAATACATTAGGGGGGACGGAGGGGGTGCAGGATGCAGGGGTCACGACCCCTCCCTGATCCCCCACTGGTTGAAGGTAAAGATGCAACCAGTGAGGTGAATGCTGGTTAAATTCACTCCTGTTGGAGGGAGGGAAAGGAGGATGAATGAAGATGTAATTTTTTCCTTCCAGTTAGACTATTGGATTTAATCGGATTTTCCCTGTTATTTTATGGGATGCAGGTTTGGCCAGGATTAACGGCGTTCCCTGACTTCACAAATCCCGACACGCACCAGTGGTGGTTTGAGAACTTGCTGCAGTTCCACAAAGCTGTGCCCTTTGATGGGCTCTGGATAGTAAGTGCTGGTTTTAGGAACAGGAGGAGGCCATTTAGCCCCCTGGATCTGATCAATTAGACCGTGGCTGATCTGTATCTTAGCTCCGTTTTAGCCGCCTTTGTTCCGTATCCCTCGATACTCTTACCCAACAAAGCTCCATCAATCCCAGTCCTGATGCTACAATTGACCCCCAGCCTCCATAGACATTTGGGGGAGAAAGTTCCAAATTTCTACCACCCTTTGTTAGAAAAAGTGCTTCCTGATTTCCCAACCCAATGGCTTAGCTCTTATTTTAAGATGATGTCCTTTTGCTCTTGATTCCCTCACCAGAGGAAATAGTTTCTGGGGATGTTGGCAAGGCCGCACTAATTGCCCACCCCAGTTGTCCCCGAGAACATTAAGAGGCAACATGTACATAAGAACATAAGAAATAGGAGCAGGAGTAGGCCATTTGGCCCCTCGAGCCTGCTCCGCCATTCAATATGACCATGGCTGATCTGATCATGGACTCAGCTCCACTTCCCCGCCCTCTCCCCATAACCCTTTATTCCCTTATCGTTCAAAAATCTGTCTATCCCCACCTTAAATATATTCAATGACCCAGCCTCCACAGCTCTCTGGGGCAGAGAATTCCACAGATTTACAACTCTCTGAGAGAAGAAATTCCTCCTCATCTAAGTTCTAAATAAGCATTCCCATATTCTGAGACTATGTTCCCTAGTTTTAGTTTCCCCTATGAGTGGAACTATCTTCTCTACATCCACCTAGTTCTAGATTCCCCCTCGAGGGGAAACATCCTCTCTGCATCTACCCTGTCGAGCCCCCTCAGAATTTTATACGTTTCAATAAGATCGCCTCTCATTCTTCTAAACTCCAATGAGTACAGGCCCAAACTGCTCAACCTTTCCTCATAAGACAACCCCCTCATCTCCGGAATCAACCTGGTGAACCTTCTCTGGACTGCAGTGTTGGGACTGAGTGACAGTGGTGGCAGGAATGTGCCCTTCACATTAGTGAACTTGTTTTTAAAGACAATCCATCCAGCAGCTTTCATGGTCATTGATATAGCGAGTGGAAGGCGCTACATCAGTGCAGGGCTTTCTTTTCACACCAGGACTGACTCAGTGCCAATGAGCTGCGAGGATTTTCTGGCCTCAGTTCCTGGACCTTCTGAGCCCACAGGGAGCTGGGAGACCCGGTTCCTGCTCCTGAGTGCTATCCAGTGATGGAACGCCAATCGGCATGTGGGCTCTGGGTGTCGGCAGGATCGGCCGGGGGTCTGAGGGGCCTCACAAACGAACGGTCTGCTGACACTCAACCGACTCTCGCATGTGAAGGACAACAACAACAACGTGTATTTATATAGCGCCTTTAACATAGTAAAACGTCCCAAGGTGCTTCACAGGAGCCTACTCATAATAACATTTGTCAGGTCAGGAGATATTAGGACAGGTGACCAAAAGTTTGGTCAAAGAGGTAGGTTTTAAGGAGCGTATTAAAGGAGTAGAGAGAGGTAGAGAGGTGGAGGGGTTTAGGGAGGGAGTTCCAGAGCTTAGGCCCCAGGGAACAGAAGGCACGGCCACTAATGGTGGAGCGATTATTGTTATGTCCTTGGATGCTCTAGTAATGACTCCACGAGGCAGTGTGTTGTACTTGAACTGTAGTGACCTAGACCTTTATTTGTTAACTCCAGAGTGAGGATCACACCTGGTGACCTGCCTTTTATACTAGACCAGGCACACCTGTACAGGTAACCTACGAGTCTCCCACTGCTGTGTCCTCTGGTGACACACCTTTGATAGTACCAACAGTAGCCATGTAGGATACATGACAATTATAATCAGGGATGCTCAAGAGGGCAGAATTAGAGGAGTGCAGACATCTCCGAGGGTTGTTGGGCTGGAGGAGATTACAGAGATAGGGAGGGGCAAGGCCATGGAGGGATTTGAATAGAAGAATTGTACAGGTCCTTCCCTCCCTCTTTGGATGAGACAGTGGACGGGGTGCAGGCACCAGGGGTATTATACCTCCCTCCATCACCAAGAGTCAGCTGAGCATACAGGACTGAAAAAGATCCCAAGCTCAGACTGGGGCCTTGTGCTTTTGTAATTTAAGCAGGACACGGCTCACGGCCATTTAGTCCTAATTGCACCTACCAGGAGGCCAAATAAAAGGCAGGTCTTCACTGACCTCCAATATCATCCTCTCAGCATTTCTTATCCCCTAGCCTGGCAAATAATTTGCACTTTTACAGAGAATTCACAGCACAGGAACAGGCCATTCAGCCCAATGGGTCCGGCCGGTGTTTATGCTCCACACGCGCGTCCTCCCTCTCTACGCCATCTCACCCCATCACCATATCCTTCTATTCCTTCCTCCCCCATGTATTCATTTAGTTTTCCATTAAATGTATCAGTGCTATTCACCTCAACCACTCCCTGTGGCAGCGTGCTCCACATTCTCACCACTCTCTGGGTAAAGAGGTTTGTCCAGAATTCCCGATTGGATTTATTAGTGACTATCTTATATTGATGGCCCCGAGCTCTGGTAATCTCCACAAGAGGAAACATCTTCTCTACGTCTCCCCTATTAAACACCGTCAGAAATGTAAAGGCCTCGATCAGATCACCCATTTTCTAGAGAAAAGAGCTCAGCTTTTCCTGATCATTATAATCAACCAGTTCTGATATTATCCTTGTAAATCTTTTTTGCACCTTCTCCAGTGCCTCTGTAAGAATATTATAATGCGGAGACCACAACTGTGCAAAGTGCTCCAAGTGTGGTTTAACCAAGTGTTACACTCATAATAAAGGGTGAGAATGAATACTGTGTGTAATGAGCAAGTGTGACCTTAGCTCCTTTAATAAGACTCCAGAGTGCAGGTACCTCGTGAGAGGCCTGCTTATATACAGGTAGGCTCTCTGGTGGTTAGGTGTCATGCAGGTTACAAGGAGTTAAATGCATAACACCAAGTTTAACATCACCTTGCTGCTTTTCAATTTGATTCCTCAAGAAATTAACTCCACATTAATGTTTTTTTTAAACCTGTCTCTCCGGAATATTCTAGGACATGAACGAGCCCTCGAACTTTGTGGACGGATCACAGGATGGTTGCCCTTCCAATGACCTTGAAAATCCGCCGTTCGTCCCAGGTGAACAATGAGTCACATCTCCAGGGTTTACTGGCAGGAATAGAGAGAGCAGTGTGAGTGGGATATCAGGGCCCTTACAGTGAACTACACAGTGTGATATCACAGCACGCTCACTGAACTACACAGTGTGATATCAGGGCTCACTCACTGAACTACATAGTGTGATATCACAGCACGCTCACTGAACTACACAGTGTGATATCAGGGCTCACTCACTGAACTACACAGTGTGATATCACAGCACGCTCACTGAACTACACAGTGTGATATCACAGCTCACTCACTGAACAACACAGTGTGATATCACAGCTCGCTCACTGAACTACACAGTGTGATATCAGGGCTCACTCACTGAACTACACAGTGTGATATCAGGGCTCACTCACTGAACTACACATTGTGATATCACAGCTCACTCACTGAACTACACAGTGTGATATCAGGGCTCACTCACTGAACTACACAGTGTGATATCACAGCTCACTCACTGAACTACACAGTGTGATATCAGGGCTCACTCACTGAACTACACAGTGTGATATCAGGGCTCACTCACTGAACTACACAGTGCAATATCACAGCTCACTCACTGAACTACACAGTGTGATATCACAGCTCACTCACTGAACTACACAGTGTGATATCACAGCTCACTCACTGAACTACACAGTGCAATATCACAGCTCACTCACTGAACTACACAGTGCGATATCAGGGCTCACTCACTGAACTACACAGTGCGATATCAGGGCTCACTCACTGAACTACACAGTGCGATATCAGGGCTCACTCACTAAACTACACAGTGCGATATCAGGGCTCACTCACTAAACTACACAGTGCGATATCAGGGCTCACTCACTGAACTACACAGTGTGATATCAGGGCTCACTCACTGAACTACACAGTGCAATATCAGGGCTCACTCACTGAACTACACAGTGCGATATTACAGCTCACTCACTAAACTACACAGTGTGATATCACAGCTCACTCACTGAACTACACAGTGCGATATCACAGCTCACTCACTAAACTACACAGTGCGATATCAGGGCTCACTCACTGAACTACACAGTGTGATATCTCAGCTCACTCACTGAACTACACAGTGTGATATCACAGCTCACTCACTGAACTACACAGTGCGATATCAGGGCTCACTCACTGAACTACACAGTGCGATATCAGGGCTCACTCACTGAACTACATAGTGTGATATCACAGCTCACTCACTGAACTGGAATCTAATTATGATTGAACAATTTGAAATTCTAGGACTGATCCTTGTGGATGATGGAAAAGGTCACGAGGGTTAGCCTGGTTCAGCGTGGGTCAGTGAGGGTCAGTCAGGGTCACTGAGGGTCAGCAAGGGTCAGCAGTGAGGGGAAAGTCAGCAGTATGCACTGCTTCCTGTCTGTGCCCTGTAACCTTGCCCTCTGTTGTTTCTTTCTCCATCAGATGTGCTGGGGGGCAGTTTACGCAGCCGGACCATTTGTGCATCGGTGAAGCAGAGGTCAGCGATGCACTATGACGTGCACAGTCTGTACGGGCTGATGGAGGCCAAGGCCTCCGCAAGGTCAGTCTGTCGCCAACTTCTGTCCGATGTACTAATCCTCACAAAACGATGCGGCAAAGTGAGACTAGAAGGGGCGAAGATGGAGCAGTCGGCCAGACAGGGCCTTTCACCCCTGGGATCCAGGATCCCGGCGAGGCCTGCGGTCAGTGCAGGGCCTGCAGCCAGTGCGGGGCCTGAGGGAAGTGCTGTCGGTGTGGCCGGAGCGGTCAGTGTGGGGCCTGCGGTCAGTGCGGGGCCTGTGGTCAATGCGGGGCCTGCGGTTGGAGCGGTCAGTGCGGGGCCTGCGGTCAGTGCGGGGCCTGCGGTTGGAGCGGTCAGTGCGGGGCCTGCGGTCAGTGCGGGGCCTTCAGCCAGTGCGGGGCCTGAGGGAACTGCTGTCGGTGTGGCCAGAGCGGTCAGTGTGGCGCCTGCAGTCAGTGCGGGGCATGCGGTCGGAGCGGTCAGTCTGGTCGATGCAGTCAGTGCGGGGCCTGAGAGCAGAGTGGGACCAGCGGTCACTGCAGTTGGAGCGGTCAGTGCGGGGCTTGCGGTCAGTCCGGTTAGTTTGGGGCCAGTGGTCAGTGCAGCCAACGTGGGACCTGAGGGCAGAGTGGGACCAGCCGTCGGAGCGGTCAGTGCGGTACCAGCGGTCAGTGCGGGGCCTGCAGTCGGAGCGGGGCCTGTGGCCAGTGCAGGGCCAGCGGTCAGTGCGGGGCCAGCGGTCAGTGTGGTCAGTGCGGGACCAGCGGTCAGTGTTGGACCAGCGGCCAGAGCAGTCAGTGCGGGTCCTGCGGTCAGAGCGGTCAGTGCGGGGCCGGCGGTCAGTGTGGGACCAGCGGCCGGGGCGGTCAGTGCGATGCCTGTGGTCGGAGCGGTCAGTGCTGGACCAGCGGTCAGTGTGGTCAGTGTGGGACCAGCGGTCAGTGTTGCACAAGCAGCCAGAGCGGTCAGTGCGGGGCCTGTGGTCGGAGCGGGGCCTGCGGTCGGAGCGGTCAGTGCGGGGCCTGCAGTCAGTGTGGCACCAGCAGTCGGAGCGGTCAGTGCGGGGCCTGCGGTCAGTGTGGGACCAGCGGCCGGAGCGGTTCGTGCGGGGTCTGCGGTCAGTGTGGGACCAGCGGCCGGAGCGGTCAGTGCGGGGCCAGCAGGCAGAGCGGTTAGTGCGGGGCCTGCGGTCAGTGCTGCCAATGTGGGGCCTGCGGTCAGTGTGAGAGCAGTGGCCAGAGCGGTCAGTGCGGGGACTGCGACCAGTGTTGGACCAGCGGCCGGAGCGGTCAGTGCAGGGCCTGCAGTCAGTGTGGAACCAGTGGCCGGAACGGTCAGTGCGGGGCTTGTGGTCAATGTGGGACCAGTGGTCAGTGCGGGGAGAGCGGTCGGAGCGGTCAGTGCGGGGCCAGCGGTCAGTGCGGGGCTTGAGGTCGGAGCGGTCAGTGCGGGGCCTGCGGTCTGTGCGGGACAAGCGGCCGGAGTGGTCAGTGTGGAGCCTGCGGTCGGAGTGGTCAGTGCGGAGCCTGCGATCGGAGTGGTCAGTGCAGGGCCTGAGGGCAGAGTGGGACCAGCGGTCACTGCAGTCGGAGCGGTCAGTGCGGGGCCTGAGGAAAGAGTGGGACCAGCGGTCACTGCAGTCGGAGCGGTCAGTGCGGGGCCTGCGGTCAGTCTGGTCAGTTTGGGGCCAACGGTCAGTGCGGCCAATGCGGGGCCTGAAGGCAGAGTGGGACCAGCCGTCGGACTCGTCAGTGTGGGACTAGCGGCCGGACTGGTCAGTGCGGGAACAGCGGTCAGTGCGGGGCCTGCGGTTAGTACGGAGCCTGCGGCCAGTCCGGGGCCAGCAGTCAATGTGGTCAGTGCGGGGCCAGCGGTCAGTGCGGGGCCTGCGGTTGGAGCGATCAGTGCGGGGCCTGTGGCCAGTGCGGGACCAGAGGCCGGAGCAGTCAGTGCGGGGCCTGCGGTCACAGCAGGACCAGCGGCCGGTGTGGTCAGTGCAGGGCCTGCGGTCAGTGTGGCACCAGTGGTCGGAGCGGTCAGTGTGGGACCAGCGGTCGGAGCGGTCAGTGCGGGGCCTGCGGTCGGAGCGGTCAGTGCAGGGCCTGCGGTCAGTCTGGGACCAGCAGTCGGAGTGGTCAGTGCGGGGCTGGCGGTCAGCGCGGGGCTTGCGGTCAGCTTGGGACCAGCGGTCGGAGCAGTCAGTGCGGGGCCAGTGGCCGGAGTGGTCAGTGCGGAGCCTGTGGTCAGTACGGGGCCTGCGGTCAGTGTGGGACCAGCGGCTGGAGCGGTCAGTGCAGGGCCTGTGGTCAGTGTGGGACCAGCGGCCGGAGAGGTCAGTGCGGGGCCTGGGCTCAGTGCGGGACCAGTGGCCGGAGCAGTCAGTGTGTGGCCTGCGGTCGGAGCGGTCAAAGCAGGGCCTGTGGCCAGTGCGGGGCCTGCGGTCAGTGTGATACCAGTGGCCGGAGCGGTCAGTGCGGGGACTGCGGTCAGTGTGGGACCAGTGGCCGGAGCGGTCAGTGCTGAGCCTGCGGTCAGTGTGGGACCAGAGGCCGGAGGGATCAGAGCGGGGCCTGCGGTCAGTGTGGGACCAGCGGCTGGTGAGGTCAGTGCGAGGCCTGCGGTCGGAGCGGTAAGTGCGGGGCCTGGGGTCAGTGTGGGACCAGCGGCCATAGTGGTCAGTGCGGGGCGAGCGGTCGGAGCTGTCAGTGCGGGGCCAGCGGTCAGTGCGGGGCTTGAGGTCGGAGCGGTCAGTGCGGGGCCTGCGGCCGGAGCGGTGAGTGCGGGGCCTGCGGTCAGTGCGGGACCGGTGGCCGGAGCGGTCAGTGCGGGGCCTGCGGTCAGTGTGGGAACAGTGGCTGGAGCGGTCAGTGCGGGGCCTACGATCAGTGCGGGACCAGCGGTCAGTGCGAAGCGAGCGGTCGCAGTGGTCGGTGGGGGGCCAGCGGTCAGTGCGGGGCTTGAGGTCGGAGCGGTCAGTGCGGGGCCTGCAGTCAGTGCGGGACCAGCGGCCGGAGTGGTCAGTGCGGAGCCTGCGGTCGGAGTGGTCAGTCTGGTCGGTGCGGTCAATGCGGGGCCTGAGGGCAGAGTGGGACCAGCGGTCACTGCAGTCGGAGCGGTCAGTGTAGGGCCTGCGGTCGGTCTGGTCAGTTCGGGGCCAACGGTCAGTGCGGCCAATGCGGGGCCTGAATGTCGAGTGGGACCAGCCGTCGGACTGGTCAGTGCTGGACCAGCGGCCGGACCGGTCAGTGCGGGAACAGCGGTCAGTGCTGGACCAGCGGCCGGACCGGTCAGTGCGGGAACAGCGGTCAGTGCGGGACCTGTGGTCGGAGCGGAGCCAGTGCTAAGTGCGGGGCCTGTGGTTAGTACGGGGCCTACGGCCAGTGTGGAGCCAGCGGTCAGTGTGGTCAGTGCGGGGCCAGCGGTCAGTGCGGGGCCTGCGGTCGGAGCAGCCAGTGCGGGGCCTGCGGCCAGTGCGGGACCAGAGGCTGGAGCGGTCAGTGCGGGGCCTGCGGTCGCAGCAGGACCAGCGGCCGGTGTGGTCAGTGCAGGGCCTGCGGTCAGTGTGGGACCAGCGGTCGGAGCGGTCAGTGTGGGACCAGCAGTCGGAGCGGTCAGTGCGGGGCCGGCGGTCAGAGCGGGGTTTGCGGTCAGCCTGGGACCAGCGGTCGGAGCAGTCAGTGCGGGGCCAGTGGCCGGAGCGGTCAGTGCAGGGCCTGTGGTCAGTGTGGGACCAGCGGCTGGAGAGGTCAGTGCAGGGCCTGCGGACAGAGCGGAGCCTGGGCTTAGTGCGGGACCAGCGGCCGGAACGGTCAGTGCGTTGCCTGCGGTTAGAGCGGTCAATGCGGGGCCTGTGGTCAGTGCGGGGCCTGCGGTCAGTGTGAGACCAGTGGCCGGAGCCGTCAGTGTGGGGACTGCGGTCAGTGTGGGACCAGTGGTCAGAGAGGTCAGTGCTGAGCCTGCGGTCAGTGTGGGACCAGAGGCCGGAGCGAGGCCTGCGGTCGGAGCGGTCAGTGCGGGGCCTGGGGTCAGTGTGGGACCAGCGGCCAGAGTGGTCAGTGCGGGGCGAACGGTCAGTGCGGGGCCAGCGGTCAGTACGGGGCATGAGGTCGGAGCCGTCAGTGCGGGTCCTGCGGCCGGAGCGGTCAGTGCGGGGCCTGCGGTCAGTGCGGGACCGGTGGCCGGAGCGGTCAGTGCGGGGCCTGCGGTCAGTGTGGGAACAGTGGCCGGAGCGGTCAGTGCGGGGCCTGCGGTCAGTGCGGGGCCAGCGGTCAGTGCGGGGCCTGTGGTTAGTACAGGGCCTACGGCCAGTGCGGGGCCAGCGGTCAGTGTGGTTAGTGCGGGGCCAGCGGTCAGTGCGGGGCCTGCGGTCGGAGCGGTCAGTGCGTGGCCTGCGGCCAGTGCGGGACCAGAGGCCGCAGCAGTGAGTGCGGGGCCTGCGGTCGCAGCAGGACCAGCGGCCGGTGTGGTCAGTGCAGGGCCTGCGGTCAGTGTGGGCCCAGCGGTCGGAGCGGTCAGTGTGGGACCAGCAGTCGGAGCGGTCAGTGCGGGGCCGGCGGTCAGTGCGGGGTTTGCGGTCAGCGTGGGACCAGCGGTCGGAGCAGTCAGTGCGGGACCAGTGGCCGGAGTGGTCAGTGCGGGCCCTGTGGTCAGTACGGGGCCTGCGATCAGTGTGGGACCAGCGGCTGGAGCGGTCAGTGCAGGGCCTTCGGTCAGAGCGGGGCCTGGGCTTAGTGCGGGACCAGTGGTCAGAGAGGTCAGTGCTGAGCCTGCGGTCAGTGTGGGACCAGAGGCCGGAGCGATCAGAGCGAGGCCTGCGGTCGGAGCGGTCAGTGCGGGGCCTGGGGTCAGTGTGGGACAAGCGGCCAGAGTGGTCAGTGCGGGGCGTACGGTCAGTGCGGGGCCAGCGGTCAGTGCGGGACCAGTGGCCGGAGCGGTCAGTGCGGGGCCTGCGGTCAGTGTGGGAACAGTGGCCGGAGCGGTCAGTGCTGAGCCTGCGGTCAGTGTGGGACCAGAGGCCGGAGCAATCAGAGCGAGGCCTGCGGTCGGAGCGGTCAGTGCGGGGCCTGGGGTCAGTGTGGGACAAGCGGCCAGAGTGGTCAGTGCGGGGCGAACGGTCAGTGCGGGGCCAGCGGTCAGTGCGGGACCAGTGGCCGGAGCGGTCAGTGCGGGGCCTGCGGTCAGTGTGGGAACAGTGGCCGGAGCAGTCAGTGCTGAGCCTGCGGTCAGTGTGGGACCAGAGGCCGGAGCGATCAGAGCGAGGCCTGCGGTCGGAGCGGTCAGTGCGGGGCCTGGGGTCAGTGTGGGACCAGCGGCCAGAGTGGTCAGTGCGGGGCGAACGGTCAGTGCAGGGCCTGCGGTCAGTGCGGGACCGGTGGCCGGAGCGGTCAGTGCGGGGCCTGCGGTCAGTGTGGGAACAGTGGCCGGAGCGGTCAGTGCGGGGCCTGCGGTCAGTGCGGGGCCAGCGGTCAGTGCGGGGCCTGTGGTTAGTACGGGGCCTACGGCCAGTGCGGGGCCAGCGGTCAGTGTGGTTAGTGCGGGGCCAGCGGTCAGTGCGGGGCCTGCGGTCGGAGCGGTCAGTGCGTGGCCTGCGGCCAGTGCGGGACCAGAGGCCGCAGCGGTGAGTGCGGGGCCTGCGGTCGCAGCAGGACCAGCGGCCGGTGTGGTCAGTGCAGGGCCTGCGGTCAGTGTGGGACCAGCGGTCGGAGCGGTCAGTGTGGGACCAGCAGTCGGAGCGGTCAGTGCGGGGCCGGCAGTCAGTGCGGGGTTTGCGGTCAGCGTGGGACCAGCGGTCGGAGCAGTCAGTGCGGGACCAGTGGCCGGGGTGGTCAGTGCGGGCCCTGTGGTCAGTGCAGGGCCTGTGGTCAGTGTGGGACCAGCGGCCGGAACGGTCAGTGCGTGGCCTGCGGTTAGAGCGGTCAATGCGGGTCCTGTGGTCAGTGCGGGGCCTGCGGTCAGTGTGAGACAAGTGGCCGGAGCGGTCAGTGCGGGGACTGCGGTCAGTGTGGGACAAGTGGCCAGAGCGGTCAGTGCTGAGCCTGTGGTCAGTGTGGGACCAGAGGCCGGAGCGATCAGAGCGAGGCCTGTGGTCGGAGCGGTCAGTGCGGGGCATGGGGTCAGTGTGGCACCATCGGCCAGAGTGGTCAGTGCGGGACGAACGGTCAGTGCGGGGCCAGCGGTCAGTGCGGGGCTTGATGTCGGAGCGGTCAGTGCGGGGCCTGCGGCCGGAGCGGTCAGTGCGGGGCCTGCGGTTAGTGTGGGACCGATGGCCGGAACGGTCAGTGCGGGGCCTGCGGTCAGTGTGGGAACAGTGGCCGGAGTGGTCAGTGCGGGGCCTGTGGTCAGTGCGGGGCCTGCGGTCAGTGTGAGACCAGTGGCCGGAGCGGTCAGTGCGGGGACTGCGGTCAGTGTGGGACCAGTGGTCAGAGCGGTCAGTGCTGAGCCTGCGGTCAGTGTGGGACCAGAGGCCGGAGCGATCAGAGCGAGGCCTGCGGTCGGAGCGGTCAGTGCGGGGCCTGGGGTCAGTGTGGGACCAGCGGCCAGAGTGGTCAGTGCGTGGCGAACGGTCAGTGCGGGGCCAGCGGTCAGTACGGGGCTTGAGGTCGGAGTGATCAGTGCGGGGCCTGTGGCCGGAGCGGTCAGTGCGGGGCCTGCGGACAGTGCGGGACCGGTGGCCGGAGCGGTCAGTGCGGGGCCTGCAGTCAGTGTGGGAACAGTGGCCGGAGCGGTCAGTGCGGGGCCTGCGGTCAGTGCGGGACCAGCGGTCAGTGCGAGACGAGCGGTCAGTGCGAGGCGAGCGGTCGGAGCGGTCAGTGCGGCACCAGCGGTCAGTGCGTGGCTTGAGGTCGGAGCGGTCAGTGCGGGGCCTGTGGCCGGAGCGGTCAGTGCGGGGCCTGCGGTCAGTGCGGGACCAGTGGCCGGAGCAATCAGTGCGGGGCCTGTGGTCACAGCAGGACCAGCGGCCGGTGTGGTCAGTGCAGGGCCTGCGGTCAGTGTGGGGCCAGTGGTCGGAGCGGTCAGTGTCGGACCAGCGGTCGGAGCGGTCAGTGCGGGGCCTGCGGTCGGAGCGGTCAGTACAGGGCCTGCGGTCAGTGTGGGACCAGCAGTCGGAGCGGTCAGTGCGGTGCTGGCGGTCAGCGCGGGGCTTGCGGTCAGCGTGGGACCAGCGGTCGGAGCAGTCAGTGCGGGGCCAGTGGCCGGAGTGGTCAGTGCGGAGCCTGTGGTCAGTACAGGGCCTGCGGTCAGTGTGGGACCAGCGGCTGGAGCAGTCAGTGCAGGGCCTGCGGTCAGTGTGGGACCAGCGGCTGGAGCAGTCAGTGCAGGGCCTGCGGTCAGTGTGGGACCAGCGGCCGGAGAGGTCACTGCAGGGCCTGCGGTCAGAGTGGGGCCTGGTCTCAGTGCGGGACCAGCGGCCGGAACGGTCAGTGCGGGGCTTGCAGTCAGTGCGGGGCCTGCGGTCGGAGCGGTCAGTGCGGGGCCTGCGGCCAGTGCGGGACCAGACGCCGGAGCGGTCAGTGCGGGTCCTGCGGTCGCAGCAGGACCAGCGGCCGGTGTGGTCAGTGCAGGGCCTGCGGTCAGTGTGGGACCAGCAGTCGGAGCGGTCAGTGTGGGACCAGCAGTCGGAGCGGTTAATGCAGGGCCTGTGGTCAGTGCGGGGCCTGCGGTCAGTGTGAGACCAGTGGCCGGAGCGGTCAGTGCGGGGACTGTGGTCAGTGTGGGACCAGTGGCCAGTGCGGTCAGTGCTGAGCCTGCGGTCAGTGTGGGACCAGAGGCCGGAGCGATCAGAGCGAGGCCTGCAGTCGGAGCGGTCAGTGCGGGGCATGGGGTCAGTGTGGGACCAGAGGCCGGAGCGATCAGAGCGAGGCCTGCAGTCGGAGCGGTCAGTGCGGGGCATGGGGTCAGTGTGGGACCAGCGGCCAGAGTGGTCAGTGCGGGACGAACGGTCAGTGCGGGGCCAGCGGTCAGTGCGGGGCCTGCGGCCGGAGCGGTCATTGCGGGGCCTGCGGCCGGAGCGGTCAGTGCGGGGACTGCGGTCAGTGCGGGGCCTGCGGTCAGTGTGGGAACAGTGGCCGGAGCAGTCAGTGCGGGGCCTGCGGTCAGTGCGGGACCAGCGGTCAGTGCGAGGCGAGCGGTCAGTGCGAGGCGAGCAGTCAGTGCGGGGCCAGCGCTCAGTGCGGGGCTTGAGGTCGGAGCGGTCAGTGCGGGGCCTGCAGTCAGTGCGGGACCAGCAGCTGGAGTGGTCAGTGCAGAGCCTGCGGTCGGAGTGGTCAGTCTGGTCGGTGCGGTCCGTGCGGCCAATGCGGGGCCTGAGGGCAGAGTGGGACCAGCGGTAACTGCAGTCGGAGCGGTCAGTGCGGAGCCTGCGGTCGGTCTGGTCAGTTCGGGGCCAGCGGTCAGTGCGGCCAATGCGGGGCCTGAATGTAGAGTGGGACTAGCCGTCGGACAGGTCAGTGCTGGACCAGCGGTTGGACCGGTCAGTGCGGGAACAGCGGTCAGTGCGGGACCAGCGGCCGGACTGGTCAGTGCGGGGACAGCGGTCAGTGCGGGACCTGTGGTCGGAGCGGAGCCAGTGCTAAGTGCGGGGCCAGCGGTCAGTGCGGGGCCTGTGGTTAGTAGGGGACCTACGGCCAGTGCGGGGCCAGCGGTCAGTGTGGTCAGTGTGGGGCCAGCGGTCAGTGCGGGGCCTGCGGTCGGAGCGGTCAGTGCGGGGCCTGCGGCCAGTGCAGGACCAGAGGCCGGAGCGGTCAGTGCGGGGCCTGCGGTCGCAGCAGGACCAGCGGCCGGTGTGGTCAGTGCAGGGCCTGCGGTCAGTGTGGGACCAGCGGTCGGAGCGGTCAGTGTGGGACCAGCAGTCGGAGCGGTCAGTGCGGGGCCTGCGGCCGGAACGGTCAAGACGGGATCTGCGGTCAGCGCGGGGCTGGCGGTCGGTGCGGTCAGTGCGGGGCCTGCTGCCGGAGCGGTCAGTGCGGGGCCTGCGGTCAGTGTGGGAACAGTGGCCGGAGCGGTCAGTGCGGGGCCTGCGGTCAGTGCGGGACCAGCGGTCAGTGCGAGGCGAGCTGTCGGAGCGGTCAGTGCGGGGCCTGCGGTCAGTGCGGGGCCTGCGGTCAGTGTGGGAACAGTGGCCGGAGCAGTCAGTGCGGGGCCTGCGGTCAGTGCGGGACCAGCGGTCAGTGCGAGGCGAGCGGTCAGTGCGAGGCGAGCGGTCGGAGCGGTCAGTGCGGGGCCAGCGCTCAGTGCGGGGCTTGAGGTCGGAGCGGTCAGTGCGGGGCCTGCAGTCAGTGCGGGACCAGCAGCTGGAGTGGTCAGTGCGGAGCATGCGGTCGGAGTGGTCAGTCTGGTCGGTGCGGTCCGTGCGGTCAATGCGGGGCCTGAGGGCAGAGTGGGACCAGCGGTCACTGCAGTCGGAGCGGTCAGTGCGGGGCCTGCGGTCGGTCCGGTCAGTTTGGGGCCAGCGGTCAGTGCGGCCAATGCGGGGCCTGAATGTAGAGTGGGACTAGCCGTCGGACAGGTCAGTGCTGGACCAGCGGTCGGACCGGTCAGTGCGGGAACAGCGGTCAGTGCGGGACCAGCGGCCGGACTGGTCAGTGCGGGGAGAGCGGTCAGTGCGGGACCTGTGGTCGGAGCGGAGCCAGTGCTAAGTGCGGGGCCAGCGGTCAGTGCGGGGCCTGTGGTTTGTAGGGGGCCTACGGCCAGTGCGGGGCCAGCGGTCAGTGTGGTCAGTGTGGGGCCTGCGGTCGGAGCGGTCAGTGCGGGGCCTGCGGCCAGTGCGGGACCAGAGGCCGGAGCGGTCAGTGCGGGGCCTGCGGTCGCAGCAGGACCAGCGGCCGGTGTGGTCAGTGCAGGGCCTGCGGTCAGTGTGGGACCAGCGGTCGGAGTGGTCAGTGTGGGACCAGCAGTCGGAGCGGTCAGTGCGGGGACTGCGGTCAGTGTGGGACAAGTGGCCAGAGCGGTCAGTGCTGAGCCTGTGGTCAATGTGGGACCAGAGGCCGGAGCGATCAGAGCGAGGCCTGTGGTCGGAGTGGTCAGTGCGGGGCATGGGGTCAGTGTGGCACCATCGGCCAGAGTGGTCAGTGCGGGACGAACGGTCAGTGCGGGGCCAGCGGTCAGTGCGGGGCTTGAGGTCGGAGCGGTCAGTGCGGGGCCTGCGGCCGGAGCGGTCAGTGCGGGGCCTGCGGTTAGTGTGGGACCGATGGCCGGAACGGTCAGTGCGGGGCCTGCGGTCAGTGTGGGAACAGTGGCCGGAGTGGTCAGTGCGGGGCCTGTGGTCAGTGCGGGGCCTGCGGTCAGTGTGAGACCAGTGGCCGGAGCGGTCAGTGCGGGGACTGCGGTCAGTGTGGGACCAGTGGTCAGTGCGGAGCCTGCGGTCGGAGTGGTCAGTCTGGTCGGTGCGGTCCGTGCGGTCAATGCGGGGCCTGAGGGCAGAGTGGGACCAGCGGTCACTGCAGTCGGAGCGGTCAGTGCGGGGCCTGCGGTCGGTCCGGTCAGTTTGGGGCCAGCGGTCAGTGCGGCCAATGCGGGGCCTGAATGTAGAGTGGGACTAGCCGTCGGACAGGTCAGTGCTGGACCAGCGGTCGGACCGGTCAGTGCGGGAACAGTGGTCAGTGCGGGACCAGCGGCCGGACTGGTCAGTGCGGGGACAGCGGTCAGTGCGGGACCTGTGGTCGGAGCGGAGCCAGTGCTAAGTGCGGGGCCAGCGGTCAGTGCGGGGCCTGTGGTTTGTAGGGGGCCTACGGCCAGTGCGGGGACAGCGGTCAGTGTGGTCAGTGTGGGGCCTGCGGTCGGAGCGGTCAGTGCGGGGCCTGCGGCCAGTGCGGGACCAGAGGCCGGAGCGGTCAGTGCGGGGCCTGCGGTCGCAGCAGGACCAGCGGCCGGTGTGGTCAGTGCAGGGCCTGCGGTCAGTGTGGGACCAGCGGTCGGAGTGGTCAGTGTGGGACCAGCAGTCGGAGCGGTCAGTGCGGGGACTGCGGTCAGTGTGGGACAAGTGGCCAGAGCGGTCAGTGCTGAGCCTGTGGTCAATGTGGGACCAGAGGCCGGAGCGATCAGAGCGAGGCCTGTGGTCGGAGTGGTCAGTGCGGGGCATGGGGTCAGTGTGGCACCATCGGCCAGAGTGGTCAGTGCGGGACGAACGGTCAGTGCGGGGCCAGCTGTCAGTGCGGGGCTTGAGGTCGGAGCGGTCAGTGCGGGGCCTGCGGCCGGAGCGGTCAGTGCGGGGCCTGCGGTTAGTGTGGGACCGATGGCCGGAACGGTCAGTGCGGGGCCTGCGGTCAGTGTGGGAACAGTGGCCGGAGTGGTCAGTGCGGGGCCTGTGGTCAGTGCGGGGCCTGCGGTCAGTGTGAGACCAGTGGCCGGAGCGGTCAGTGCGGGGACTGCGGTCAGTGTGGGACCAGTGGTCAGTGCGGAGCCTGCGGTCGGAGTGGTCAGTCTGGTCGGTGCGGTCCGTGCGGTCAATGCGGGGCCTGAGGGCAGAGTGGGACCAGCGGTCACTGCAGTCGGAGCGGTCAGTGCGGGGCCTGCGGTCGGTCCGGTCAGTTTGGGGCCAGCGGTCAGTGCGGCCAATGCGGGGCCTGAATGTAGAGTGGGACTAGCCGTCGGACAGGTCAGTGCTGGACCAGCGGTCGGACCGGTCAGTGCGGGAACAGCGGTCAGTGCGGGACCAGCGGCCGGACTGGTCAGTGCGGGGACAGCGGTCAGTGCGGGACCTGTGGTCGGAGCGGAGCCAGTGCTAAGTGCGGGGCCAGCGGTCAGTGCGGGGCCTGTGGTTTGTAGGGGGCCTACGGCCAGTGCGGGGCCAGCGGTCAGTGTGGTCAGTGTGGGGCCTGCGGTCGGAGCGGTCAGTGCGGGGCCTGCGGCCAGTGCGGGACCAGAGGCCGGAGCGGTCAGTGCGGGGCCTGCGGTCGCAGCAGGACCAGCGGCCGGTGTGGTCAGTGCAGGGCCTGCGGTCAGTGTGGGACCAGCGGTCGGAGTGGTCAGTGTGGGACCAGCAGTCGGAGCGGTCAGTGCGGGGACTGCGGTCAGTGTGGGACAAGTGGCCAGAGCGGTCAGTGCTGAGCCTGTGGTCAGTGTGGGACCAGAGGCCGGAGCGATCAGAGCGAGGCCTGTGGTCGGAGCGGTCAGTGCGGGGCATGGGGTCAGTGTGGCACCATCGGCCAGAGTGGTCAGTGCGGGACGAACGGTCAGTGCGGGGCCAGCGGTCAGTGCGGGGCTTGAGGTCGGAGCGGTCAGTGCGGGGCCTGCGGCCGGAGCGGTCAGTGCGGGGCCTGCGGTTAGTGTGGGACCGATGGCCGGAACGGTCAGTGCGGGGCCTGCGGTCAGTGTGGGAACAGTGGCCGGAGTGGTCAGTGCGGGGCCTGTGGTCAGTGCGGGGCCTGCGGTCAGTGTGAGACCAGTGGCCGGAGCGGTCAGTGCGGTGACTGCGGTCAGTGTGGGACCAGTGGTCAGAGCGGTCAGTGCTGAGCCTGCGGTCAGTGTGGGACCAGAGGCCGGAGCGATCAGAGCGAGGCCTGCGGTCGGAGCGGTCAGTGCGGGGCCTGGGGTCAGTGTGGGACCAGCGGCCAGAGTGGTCAGTGCGTGGCGAACGGTCAGTGCGGGGCCAGCGGTCAGTACGGGGCTTGAGGTCGGAGCGATCAGTGCGGGGCCTGTGGCCGGAGCGGTCAGTGCGGGGCCTGCGGACAGTGCGGGACCGGTGGCCGGAGCGGTCAGTGCGGGGCCTGCGGTCAGTGTGGGAACAGTGGCCGGAGCGGTCAGTGCGGGGCCTGCGGTCAGTGCGGGGCCAGCGGTCAGTGCGGGGCCTGTGGTTAGTACGGGGCCTACGGCCAGTGCGGGGCCAGCGGTCAGTGTGGTCAGTGCGGGGCCAGCGGTCAGTGCGGGGCCTGCGGTCGGAGCGGTCAGTGCGTGGCCTGCGGCCAGTGCGGGACCAGAGGCCGGAGCGGTGAGTGCGGGGCCTGCGGTCGCAGCAGGACCAGCGGCCGGTGTGGTCAGTGCAGGGCCTGCGGTCAGTGTGGGACCAGCGGTCGGAGCGGTCAGTGTGGGACCAGCAGTCGGAGCGGTCAGTGCGGGGCCGGCGGTCAGTGCGGGGTTTGCGGTCACCGTGGGACCAGCGATCGGAGCAGTCAGTGCGGGTCCAGTGGCCGGAGTGGTCAGTGCGGGGCCTGTGGTCAGTACGGGGCCTGCGATCAGTGTGGGACCAGCGGCTGGAGCGGTCAGTGCAGGGCCTGTGGTCAGTGTGGGACCAGCGGCCGGAGAGGTCAGTGCAGGGCCTGCGGTCAGAGCGGGGCCTGGGCTCAGTGCGGGACCAGCGGCCGGAACGGTCAGTGCGTGGCCTGCGGTTAGAGCGGTCAATGCGGGGCCTGTGGTCAGTGCGGGGCCTGCGGTCAGTGTGAGACCAGTGGCCGGAGCAGTCAGTGCGGGGACTGCGGTCAGTGTGCGACCAGTGGCCAGAGCGGTCAGTGCTGAGCCTGCGGTCAGTGTGGGACCAGAGGCCGGAGCGATCAGAGCGAGGCCTGTGGTCGGAGCGGTCAGTATGGGGCATGGGGTCAGTGTGGGACCAGCGGCCAGAGTGGTCAATGCGGGACGATCGGTCAGTGCGGGGCCAGCGGTCAGTGCCGGGCTTGAGGTCGGAGCGGTCAGTGCGGGGCCTGCGGCTGGAGCGGTCAGTGCGGGGCCTGCGGTTAGTGCGGGACCGATGGCCGGAACGGTCAGTGCGGGGCCTGCAGTCAGTGTGGGAACAGTGGCCGGAGCGGTCAGTGCGGGGCCTGCGGTCAGTGCGGGACCAGCGGTCAGTGCGAGGCGAGCGGTCAGTGCGAGGCGAGCGGTCGGAGCGGTCAGTGCGGCACCAGCGGTCAGTGCGTGGCTTGAGGTCGGAGCGGTCAGTGCGGGGCCTGTGGCCGGAGCGGTCAGTGCGGGGCCTGCGGTCAGTGCGGGACCAGTGGCCGGAGCAATCAGTGCGGGGCCTGTGGCCAGTGCGGGACCAGAGGCCGGAGCAGTCAGTGCGGGGCCTGCGGTCACAGCAGGACCAGCGGCCGGTGTGGTCAGTGCAGGGCCTGCAGTCAGTGTGGGGCCAGTGGTCAGAGCGGTCAGTGTCGGACCAGCGGTCGGAGCGGTCAGTGCGGGGCCTGCGGTCGGAGCGGTCAGTACAGGGCCTGCGGTCAGTGTGGGACCAGCAGTCGGAGCGGTCAGTGCGGTGCTGGCGGTCAGCGCGGGGCTTGCGGTCAGCGTGGGACCAGCGGTCGGAGCAGTCAGTGCGGGGCCAGTGGCCGGAGTGGTCAGTGCGGAGCCTGTGGTCAGTACAGGGCCTGCGGTCAGTGTGGGACCAGCGGCTGGAGCAGTCAGTGCAGGGCCTGCGGTCAGTGTGGGACCAGTGGCCGGAGAGGTCACTGCAGGGCCTGCGGTCAGAGTGGGGCCTGGTCTCAGTGCGGGACCAGCGGCCGGAACGGTCAGTGCGGGGCTTGCAGTCAGTGCGGGGCCTGCGGTCGGAGCGGTCAGTGCGGGGCCTGCGGCCAGTGCGGGACCAGACGCCGGAGCGGTCAGTGCGGGTCCTGCGGTCGCAGCAGGACCAGCGGCCGGTGTGGTCAGTGCAGGGCCTGCGGTCAGTGTGGGACCGATGGCCGGAACGGTCAGTGTGGGACCAGCAGTCGGAGCGGTTAATGCAGGGCCTGTGGTCAGTGCGGGGCCTGCGGTCAGTGTGAGACCAGTGGCCGGAGCGGTCAGTGCGGGGACTGTGGTCAGTGTGGGACCAGTGGCCAGTGCGGTCAGTGCTGAGCCTGCGGTCAGTGTGGGACCAGAGGCCGGAGCGATCAGAGTGAGGCCTGCAGTCGGAGCGGTCAGTGCGGGGCATGGGATCAGTGTGGGACCAGCGGCCAGAATGGTCAGTGCGGGACGAACGGTCAGTGCGGGGCCAGCGGTCAGTGCGGGGCCTGCGGCCGGAGCGGTCATTGCGGGGCCTGCGGCCGGAGCGGTCAGTGCGGGGACTGCGGTCAGTGCGGGGCCTGCGGTCAGTGTGGGAACAGTGGCCGGAGCAGTCAGTGCGGGGCCTGCGGTCAGTGCGGGACCAGCGGTCAGTGCGAGGCGAGCGGTCAGTGCGAGGCGAGCGGTCGGAGCGGTCAGTGCGGGGCCAGCGCTCAGTGCGGGGCTTGAGGTCGGAGCGGTCAGTGCGGGGCCTGCAGTCAGTGCGGGACCAGCAGCTGGAGTGGTCAGTGCAGAGCCTGCAGTCGGAGTGGTCAGTCTGGTCGGTGCGGTCCGTGCGGCCAATGCGGGGCCTGAGGGCAGAGTGGGACCAGCGGTCACTGCAGTCGGAGCGGTCAGTGCGGAGCCTGCGGTCGGTCCGGTCAGTTCGGGGCCAGCGGTCAGTGCGGCCAATGCGGGGCCTGAATGTAGAGTGGGACTAGCCGTCGGACAGGTCAGTGCTGGACCAGCGGTTGGACCGGTCAGTGCGGGAACAGCGGTCAGTGCGGGACCAGCGGCCGGACTGGTCAGTGCGGGGACAGCGGTCAGTGCGGGACCTGTGGTCGGAGCGGAGCCAGTGCTAAGTGCGGGGCCAGCGGTCAGTGCGGGGCCTGTGGTTAGTAGGGGGCCTACGGCCAGTGCGGGGCCAGCGGTCAGTGTGGTCAGTGTGGGGCCAGCGGTCAGTGCGGGGCCTGCGGTCGGAGCGGTCAGTGCGGGGCCTGCGGCCAGTGCAGGACCAGAGGCCGGAGCGGTCAGTGCGGGGCCTGCGGTCGCAGCAGGACCAGCGGCCGGTGTGGTCAGTGCAGGGCCTGCGGTCAGTGTGGGACCAGCGGTCGGAGCGGTCAGTGTGGGACCAGCAGTCGGAGCGGTCAGTGCGGGGCCTGCGGCCGGAACGGTCAAGACGGGATCTGCGGTCAGCGTGGGGCTGGCGGTCGGTGCGGTCAGTGCGGGGCCTGCTGCCGGAGCGGTCAGTGCGGGGCCTGCGGTCAGTGTGGGAACAGTGGCCGGAGCGGTCAGTGCGGGGCCTGCGGTCAGTGCGGGACCAGCGGTCAGTGCGAGGCGAGCTGTCGGAGCGGTCAGTGCGGGGCCTGCGGTCAGTGCGGGGCCTGCGGTCAGTGTGGGAACAGTGGCCGGAGCAGTCAGTGCGGGGCCTGCGGTCAGTGCGGGACCAGCGGTCAGTGCGAGGCGAGCGGTCTGTGCGAGGCGAGCGGTCGGAGCGGTCAGTGCGGGGCCAGCGCTCAGTGCGGGGCTTGAGGTCGGAGCGGTCAGTGCGGGGCCTGCAGTCAGTGCGGGACCAGCAGCTGGAGTGGTCAGTGCGGAGCCTGCGGTCGGAGTGGTCAGTCTGGTCGGTGCGGTCCGTGCGGCCAATGCGGGGCCTGAGGGCAGAGTGGGACCAGCGGTCACTGCAGTCGGAGCGGTCAGTGCGGAGCCTGCGGTCGGTCCGGTCAGTTCGGGGCCAGCGGTCAGTGCGGCCAATGCGGGGCCTGAATGTAGAGTGGGACTAACCGTCGGACAGGTCAGTGCTGGACCAGCGGTCGGACCGGTCAGTGCGGGAACAGCGGTCAGTGCGGGACCAGCGGCCGGACTGGTCAGTGCGGGGACAGTGGTCAGTGCGGGACCTGTGGTCGGAGCGGAGCCAGTGCTAAGTGCGGGGCCAGCGGTCAGTGCGGGGCCTGTGGTTTGTAGGGGGCCTACGGCCAGTGCGGGGCCAGCGGTCAGTGTGGTCAGTGTGGGGCCTGCGGTCGGAGCGGTCAGTGCGGGGCCTGCGGCCAGTGCGGGACCAGAGGCCGGAGCGGTCAGTGCTGGGCCTGCGGTCGCAGCAGGACCAGCGGTCGGTGTGGTCAGTGCAGGGCCTGCGGTCAGTGTGGGACCAGCGGTCGGAGTGGTCAGTGTGGGACCAGCAGTCGGAGTGGTCAGTGCGGGGCCTGCGGCCGGAACGGTCAAGACGGGATCTGCGGTCAGCGCAGGGCTGGCGGTCGGTGCGGTCAGTGCGGAGCCTGCGGTCAGTCTGGGAACAGTGGCCGGAGCAGTCAGTGCGGGGCCTGCGGTCAGTGCGTGACCAGCGGTCAGTGCGAGGCGAGCGGTCAGTGCGAGGCGAGCGGTCGGAGCGGTCAGTGCGGGGCCAGCGCTCAGTGCGGGGCTTGAGGTCGGAGCGGTCAGTGCGGGGCCTGCGGCCGGAACGGTCAAGGCGGAATCTGCGGTCAGCGCGGGGCTGGCGGTTGGTCCGGTCAGTGCGGGGCCTGCGGCCGGAGCGGTCAGTGCGGGGCCTGCGGTCAGTGTGGGAACAGTGGCCGGAGCGGTCAGTGCGGGGCCAGCAGTCAGTGCGGCGCTTGAGGTCGGAGCGGTCAGTGCGGGGCTTGCAGTCAGTGCGGGACCAGCAGCCGGAGTGGTCAGTGCGGAGCCTGCGGTCGGAGTGGTCAGTCTGGTCGGTGCGGTCTGTGCGGGCAATGCGGGGCCTGAGGGCAGAGTGGGACCAGCGGTCACTGCAGTCGGAGCGATCAGTGCGGGGCCTGCGGGCGGTCCGGTCAGTTCGGGGCCAGCGGTCAGTGCAGTCAGTGCGGGCCTGCGGTTGCAGCAGGACCGGCGGCCGGTGTGGTCAGTGCAGGGCCTGCGGTCAGTGTGGGACTAGCAGTCGGAGCGGTCAGTGCGGGGCCTGCGGCCGGAACGGTCAAGACGGGATCTGCGGTCAGCGCGGGGCAGGCGGCCGGTGCGGTCAGTGCGGGACCAGCGGCTGGAGCGGTCAGTGCAGGGCCTGTGGTCAGTGTGGGACCAGCGGCCGGAGCGGTCAGTGATGAGCCTGCGGTCAGTGTGGGACCAGAGGCCGGAGCGATCAGAGCGGGGCCTTCGGTCAGTGTGGGACCAGCGGCCGGTGTGGTCAGTGCGAGGCCTGCGGTCGGAGCGATCAGTGCGGGGCCTGGGGTCAGTGTGGGACCAGCGGCCAGAGTGGTCAGTGCGGGGCGAGCAGTCGGAGCTGTCAGTGCGGGGCCAGCGGTCAGTGCGGGGCTTGAGGTCGGAGCGGTCAGTGCGGGGCCTGCGGCCGGAGCGGTCAGTGCGGGGCCTGCGGTCAGTGCGGGGCCTGCGGTCGGAGCGGCAAGTGCGGGGCCTGCGGCCAGTGCGGGACCAGAGGCCGGAGCGGTCAGTGCGGGGCCTGCGGTCGCAGCAGGACCAGTGGCCGGTGTGGTCAGTGCAGGGCCTGCGGTCAGTGTGGGACCAGCGGTCGGAGCGGTCAGTGTGGGACCAGCAGTCGGAGCGGTCAGTGCGGGGCCAGCGGCCGGAGTGGTCAGTGCGGGGCCTGTGGTCAGTACGGGGCCTGCGGTCAGTGTGGGACCAGCGGCTGGAGCGGTCAGTGCAGGGCCTGTGGTCAGTGTGGGACCAGCGGCCGGAGAGGTCAGTGCAGGGCCTGCGGTCAGAGCGGGACCTGGGCTTAGTGCGGGACCAGCGGCCGGAACGGTCAGTGCGTGGCCTGCGGTTAGAGCGGTCAATGCGGGGCCTGCGGTCAGTGCGGGGCCTGCGGTCAGTGTGAGACCAGTGGCCGGAGCGGTCAGTGCGGGGACTGCGGTCAGTGTGGGACCAGTGGCCAGAGCGGTCAGTGCTGAGCCTGCGGTCAGTGTGGGACCAGAGGCCGGAGCGATCAGAGCGAGGCCTGCGGTCGGAGCGGTCAGTGCGGGGCCTGGGGTCAGTGTGGGACCAGCGGCCAGAGTGGTCAGTGCGGGGAGAACGGTCAGTGCGGTGCCAGCGGTCAGTACGGGGCTTGAGGTTGGAGCGGTCAGTGCGGGGCCTGCGGCCGGAGCGGTCAGTGCGGGGCCTGCGGTCAGTGCGGGACCGATGGCCGGAGCGGTCAGTGCGGGGCCTGCGGTCAGTGCGGGGCCAGCGGTCAGTGCGGGGCCTGTGGTTAGTACGGGGCCTACGGCCAGTGCGGGGCCAGCGGTCAGTGTGGTCAGTGCGGGGCCAGCGGTCAGTGCGGGGCCTGCAGTCGGAACGGTCAGTGCAGGGCCTGCGGCCAGTGCGGGACCAGAGGCCGGAGCGGTGAGTGCGGGGCCTGCGGTCGCAGCAGGACCAGCGGCCGGTGTGGTCAGTGCAGGGCCTGCGGTCAGTGTGGGACCAGCGGTCGGAGCGGTCAGTGTGGGAACAGCAGTCGGAGCGGTCAGTGCGGGGCCGGCGGTCAGTGCGGGGCTTGCGGTCAGCCTGGGACCAGCGGTCGGAGCAGTCAGTGCGGGGCCAGTGGCCGGAGTGGTCAGTGCGGGGCATGTGGTCAGTACGGGGCCTGCGGTCAGTGCGGGACCAGCGGTCAGTGCGAGGTGAGCGGTCAGTGCGAGGCGAGCGGTCGGAGCGGTCAGTGCGGGGTCAGCGGTCAGTGCGGGGCTTGAGGTCGGAGCGGTCAGTGCGGGGCCAGCGGTCAGTGCGGGGATTGAGGTCGGAGCGGTCAGTGCGGGGCCTGCACTCAGTGCGGGACCAGCAGCCGGAGTGGTCAGTGCGGAGCCTGCGGTCAGTCCGGTCAGTTCGGGGCCAGCGGTCAGTGCGGCCAATGCGGGGCCTGAATGTAGAGTGGGACTAGCCGTCGGACTGGTCAGTGCTGGACCAGCGGTCGGACCGGTCAGTGCGGGATCAGCGGTCAGTGCGGGACCAGCGGCCGGACTGGTCAGTGCGGGGACAGCGGTCAGTGCGGGACCTGTGGTCGGAGCGGAGCCAGTGCTAAGTGCGGGGCCAGCGGTCAGTGCGGGGCCTGTGGTTAGTAGGGGGCCTACGGCCAGTGCGGGGCCAGCGGTCAGTGTGGTCAGTGTGGGGCCAGCGGTCAGTGCGGGGCCTGCGGCCAGTGCGGGACCAGAGGCCGGAGCGGTCAGTGCGGGGCCAGCTGTCGCAGCAGGACCAGCGGCCGGTGTGGTCAGTGCAGGGCCTGCGGTCAGTGTGGGACCAGCGGTCGGAGCGGTCAGTGTGGGACCAGCAGTCGGAGCGGTCAGTGCGGGGCCTGCAGCCGGAACGGTCAGGACGGGATCTGCGGTCAGCGCGGTGCTGGCGGTCGGTGCGGTCAGTGCGGGGCCTGCGGCCGGAGCGGTCAGTGCGGGGCCCGCGGTCCGTTTGGGACCAGTGGCCGTAGCGGTCAGTGCGGGGCCTGCGGTCAGTGTGGGAACAGTGGCCGGAGCGGTCAGTGCGGGGCCTGCGATCAGTGCGGGATCAGCGGTCAGTGCGAGGCGAGCTGTCGGAGCGGTCAGTGCGGGGCCAGCAGTCAGTGCGGGGCTTGAGGTCGGAGCGGTCAGTGCGGGGCTTGCAGTCAGTGCGGGACCAGCAGCCGGAGTGGTCAGTGCGGAGCCTGCGGTCGGAGTGGTCAGTCTGGTCGGTGCGGTCCGTGCGGGCTATGCGGGGCCTGAGGGCAGAGTAGGACCAGCGGTCACTGCAGTCGGAGCGGTCAGTGCGGGGCCTGCGGTCGGTCCGGTCAGTTCGGGGCCAGCGGTCAGTGCGGCCAATGCGGGGCCTGAATGTAGAGTGGGACCAGCCGTCGGACTGGTCAGTGCTGGACCATCGGCCGGACCGGTTAGTGCGGGAACAGCGGTCAGTGCGGGACCAGCGGTCAGTGCGGGACCTGTGGTCGGAGCGGAGCCAGTGCTAAGTGCGGGGCCAGCGGTCAGTGCGGGGCCTGTGGTTAGTACGGGATCTGCGGTCAGCGCGGGGCTGGCGGTCGGTGTGGTCAGTGCGGGGCCTGTGGCCGGAGCGGTCAGTGCGGTGCACGCGGTCCGTGTGGGACCAGTGGCCGGAGCGGTCAGTGCGGGGCCTGCGGTCAGTGTGGGACCAGTGGCCGGAGCGGTCAGTGCGGGGCCTGCGGTCAGTATGGTACCAGAGGCCAGAGCGATCAGTGCGGGGCCCGTGGTCAGTGTGGGACCAGCGGCCAGTCTGGTCAGTGCGGGGCCTGCAGTTGGAGCGGTCAGTGTGGGGCCTGCGGTCAGTGCAGGGACTGCGGCCAGAGTGGTCAATGCCAGGCTTGAGGTCGGAGTGGTCAGTGCGGGACCAGCGGTCAGTGCGGGGCTTGCGGTCGTAGCGGTCAGTGCGGGGCGAGCGGACGGAGTGGTCAGTGCGGGGCCAGCGGTCAGTGCGGGGCTTGAGGTCGGAGCAGTCAGTGCGGGGCCTGCGGTCCGTGCGGTCAATGCAGGGCCCGAGGGCAGAGTGGGACAAGCTGTCACTACAGTGGGAGCAGTCAGTGCGGGGCCTGAGGGCAGAATGGGACCAGCGGTCACTGCAGTCGGAGCGGTCAGTGCGGGGCCTGTCGTCGGTCCGGTCAGTTCGGGGCCTGCGGTCAGTGTGGGACCAGCGTTCGGAGCGGTCAGTGCGGGGCCTGCGGTCGGAGCGGTCAGTACAGGGCATGTGGTCAGTGTGGGGCCTGCGGTCAGTGTGGGACCAGCGGCCAGAGCGGTCAGTGCGGTGCCGGCGGTCAGTGTGGGGCCTGCGGTCAGTGTGGGACCAGCGGCCAGAGTGTTCAGTGCGGGACGAGCGGTTGGAGCGGTCAGTGTGGTGCCTGCGGTCGGAGCGGTCAGTGCGGGGCCTGCGGTCAGTGTGAGACCAGCGGTCGGAGCGGTCAGTGTGGGGCCGGCGGTCAGTGCGGGGCTTGCGGTCAGCGTGGGACCAGCGGTCAGAGCAGTCAGTGCGGGGCCTGCGGTCGGAGCGGTCAATGCGGGGCCTGAGGTCAGTGCGGGGCCTGCGGTCAGTGTGAGACCAGTGGCCGGAGCGGTCAGTGCGGGGACTGCGGTCAGTGTGGGACCCGTGGCCGGAGCGGTCAGTGCTGAGCCTGCGGTCAGTGTGGGACCAGAGGCCGGAGCGATCAGAGCAGGGCCTTCAGTCAGTGTGGGACCAGCGGCCGGTGTGGTCATGCGAGGCCTGCGGTCGGAGCGATCAGTGCGGGGCCTGGGGTCAGTGTGGGACCAGCGGCCAGAGTGGTCAGTGCGGGGCGAGCAGTCGGAGCTGTCAGTGCGGGGCCAGCGGTCAGTGCGGGGCTTGAGGTCGGAGCGGTCAGTGCGGGGCCTGCGGCCGGAGTGGTCAGTGCGAGGCCTGCGGTCAGTGCGGGACCGGTGGCCGGAGCGGTCAGTGCGGGGCCTGCGGTCAGTGTGGGAACAGTGGCCGGAGCGGTCAGTGCGGGGCCTGCGATCTGTGCGGGACCAGCGGTCAGTGCGAGGCGAGCAGTCGGAGCGGTCAGTGGGGGGCCAGCGGTCAGTGCAGGGCTTGAGGTCGGAGCGGTCAGTGCGGGGCCTGCAGTCAGTGCGGGACCAGCGGCCGGAGTGGTCAGTGCGGAGCCTGCGGTCGGAGTGGTCAGTCTGGTCGGTGCGGTCCGTGCGGTCAATGCTGGGCCTGAGGGCAGAGTGGGACCAGCGGTCACGGCTGTCGGAGCGGTCAGTGTAGGGCCTGTGGTCGGTCCGGTCAGTTCGGGGCCAGTGGTCAGTGCGGCCAATGCGGGGCCTGAATGTAGAGTGGGACCAGCCGTCGGACTGGTCAGTGCTGGACAAGCGGCCGGACCGGTCAGTGCGGGAACAGCGGTCAGTGCTGGACCAGCGGCCGGACCGGTCAGTGCGGGAACAGCGGTCAGTGCGGGACCTGTGGTCGGAGCGGAGCCAGTGCTAAGTACGGGGCCAGCGGTCAGTGCGGGGCCAGCGGTCAGTGCGGGGCCTGCGGCCGGAGCGGTCATTGCGGGGCCTGCGGCCGGAGCGGTCAGTGCGGGGACTGCGGTCAGTGCGGGGCCTGCGGTCAGTGTGGGAACAGTGGCCGGAGCAGTCAGTGCGGGGCCTGCGGTCAGTGCGGGACCAGCGGTCAGTGCGAGGCGAGCGGTCAGTGCGAGGCGAGCGGTCGGAGCGGTCAGTGCGGGGCCAGCGCTCAGTGCGGGGCTTGAGGTCGGAGCGGTCAGTGCGGGGCCTGCAGTCAGTGCGGGACCAGCAGCTGGAGTGGTCAGTGCAGAGCCTGCAGTCGGAGTGGTCAGTCTGGTCGGTGCGGTCCGTGCGGCCAATGCGGGGCCTGAGGGCAGAGTGGGACCAGCGGTCACTGCAGTCGGAGCGGTCAGTGCGGAGCCTGCGGTCGGTCCGGTCAGTTCGGGGCCAGCGGTCAGTGCGGCCAATGCGGGGCCTGAATGTAGAGTGGGACTAGCCGTCGGACAGGTCAGTGCTGGACCAGCGGTTGGACCGGTCAGTGCGGGAACAGCGGTCAGTGCGGGACCAGCGGCCGGACTGGTCAGTGCGGGGACAGCGGTCAGTGCGGGACCTGTGGTCGGAGCGGAGCCAGTGCTAAGTGCGGGGCCAGCGGTCAGTGCGGGGCCTGTGGTTAGTAGGGGGCCTACGGCCAGTGCGGGGCCAGCGGTCAGTGTGGTCAGTGTGGGGCCAGCGGTCAGTGCGGGGCCTGCGGTCGGAGCGGTCAGTGCGGGGCCTGCGGCCAGTGCAGGACCAGAGGCCGGAGCGGTCAGTGCGGGGCCTGCGGTCGCAGCAGGACCAGCGGCCGGTGTGGTCAGTGCAGGGCCTGCGGTCAGTGTGGGACCAGCGGTCGGAGCGGTCAGTGTGGGACCAGCAGTCGGAGCGGTCAGTGCGGGGCCTGCGGCCGGAACGGTCAAGACGGGATCTGCGGTCAGCGTGGGGCTGGCGGTCGGTGCGGTCAGTGCGGGGCCTGCTGCCGGAGCGGTCAGTGCGGGGCCTGCGGTCAGTGTGGGAACAGTGGCCGGAGCGGTCAGTGCGGGGCCTGCGGTCAGTGCGGGACCAGCGGTCAGTGCGAGGCGAGCTGTCGGAGCGGTCAGTGCGGGGCCTGCGGTCAGTGCGGGGCCTGCGGTCAGTGTGGGAACAGTGGCCGGAGCAGTCAGTGCGGGGCCTGCGGTCAGTGCGGGACCAGCGGTCAGTGCGAGGCGAGCGGTCTGTGCGAGGCGAGCGGTCGGAGCGGTCAGTGCGGGGCCAGCGCTCAGTGCGGGGCTTGAGGTCGGAGCGGTCAGTGCGGGGCCTGCAGTCAGTGCGGGACCAGCAGCTGGAGTGGTCAGTGCGGAGCCTGCGGTCGGAGTGGTCAGTCTGGTCGGTGCGGTCCGTGCGGCCAATGCGGGGCCTGAGGGCAGAGTGGGACCAGCGGTCACTGCAGTCGGAGCGGTCAGTGCGGAGCCTGCGGTCGGTCCGGTCAGTTCGGGGCCAGCGGTCAGTGCGGCCAATGCGGGGCCTGAATGTAGAGTGGGACTAACCGTCGGACAGGTCAGTGCTGGACCAGCGGTCGGACCGGTCAGTGCGGGAACAGCGGTCAGTGCGGGACCAGCGGCCGGACTGGTCAGTGCGGGGACAGTGGTCAGTGCGGGACCTGTGGTCGGAGCGGAGCCAGTGCTAAGTGCGGGGCCAGCGGTCAGTGCGGGGCCTGTGGTTTGTAGGGGGCCTACGGCCAGTGCGGGGCCAGCGGTCAGTGTGGTCAGTGTGGGGCCTGCGGTCGGAGCGGTCAGTGCGGGGCCTGCGGCCAGTGCGGGACCAGAGGTAGGAGCGGTCAGTGCTGGGCCTGCGGTCGCAGCAGGACCAGCGGTCGGTGTGGTCAGTGCAGGGCCTGCGGTCAGTGTGGGACCAGCGGTCGGAGTGGTCAGTGTGGGACCAGCAGTCGGAGTGGTCAGTGCGGGGCCTGCGGCCGGAACGGTCAAGACGGGATCTGCGGTCAGCGCAGGGCTGGCGGTCGGTGCGGTCAGTGCGGAGCCTGCGGTCAGTCTGGGAACAGTGGCCGGAGCAGTCAGTGCGGGGCCTGCGGTCAGTGCGTGACCAGCGGTCAGTGCGAGGCGAGCGGTCAGTGCGAGGCGAGCGGTCGGAGCGGTCAGTGCGGGGCCAGCGCTCAGTGCGGGGCTTGAGGTCGGAGCGGTCAGTGCGGGGCCTGCGGCCGGAACGGTCAAGGCGGAATCTGCGGTCAGCGCGGGGCTGGCGGTTGGTCCGGTCAGTGCGGGGCCTGCGGCCGGAGCGGTCAGTGCGGGGCCTGCGGTCAGTGTGGGAACAGTGGCCGGAGCGGTCAGTGCGGGGCCAGCAGTCAGTGCGGCGCTTGAGGTCGGAGCGGTCAGTGCGGGGCTTGCAGTCAGTGCGGGACCAGCAGCCGGAGTGGTCAGTGCGGAGCCTGCGGTCGGAGTGGTCAGTCTGGTCGGTGCGGTCTGTGCGGGCAATGCGGGGCCTGAGGGCAGAGTGGGACCAGCGGTCACTGCAGTCGGAGCGATCAGTGCGGGGCCTGCGGGCGGTCCGGTCAGTTCGGGGCCAGCGGTCAGTGCAGTCAGTGCGGGCCTGCGGTTGCAGCAGGACCGGCGGCCGGTGTGGTCAGTGCAGGGCCTGCGGTCAGTGTGGGACTAGCAGTCGGAGCGGTCAGTGCGGGGCCTGCGGCCGGAACGGTCAAGACGGGATCTGCGGTCAGCGCGGGGCAGGCGGCCGGTGCGGTCAGTGCGGGACCAGCGGCTGGAGCGGTCAGTGCAGGGCCTGTGGTCAGTGTGGGACCAGCGGCCGGAGCGGTCAGTGATGAGCCTGCGGTCAGTGTGGGACCAGAGGCCGGAGCGATCAGAGCGGGGCCTTCGGTCAGTGTGGGACCAGCGGCCGGTGTGGTCAGTGCGAGGCCTGCGGTCGGAGCGATCAGTGCGGGGCCTGGGGTCAGTGTGGGACCAGCGGCCAGAGTGGTCAGTGCGGGGCGAGCAGTCGGAGCTGTCAGTGCGGGGCCAGCGGTCAGTGCGGGGCTTGAGGTCGGATCGGTCAGTGCGGGGCCTGCGGCCGGAGCGGTCAGTGCGGGGCCTGCGGTCAGTGCGGGGCCTGCGGTCGGAGCGGCAAGTGCGGGGCCTGCGGCCAGTGCGGGACCAGAGGCCGGAGCGGTCAGTGCGGGGCCTGCGGTCGCAGCAGGACCAGTGGCCGGTGTGGTCAGTGCAGGGCCTGCGGTCAGTGTGGGACCAGCGGTCGGAGCGGTCAGTGTGGGACCAGCAGTCGGAGCGGTCAGTGCGGGGCCAGCGGCCGGAGTGGTCAGTGCGGGGCCTGTGGTCAGTACGGGGCCTGCGGTCAGTGTGGGACCAGCGGCTGGAGCGGTCAGTGCAGGGCCTGTGGTCAGTGTGGGACCAGCGGCCGGAGAGGTCAGTGCAGGGCCTGCGGTCAGAGCGGGACCTGGGCTTAGTGCGGGACCAGCGGCCGGAACGGTCAGTGCGTGGCCTGCGGTTAGAGCGGTCAATGCGGGGCCTGCGGTCAGTGCGGGGCCTGCGGTCAGTGTGAGACCAGTGGCCGGAGCAGTCAGTGCGGGGACTGCGGTCAGTGTGGGACCAGTGGCCAGAGCGGTCAGTGCTGAGCCTGCGGTCAGTGTGGGACCAGAGGCCGGAGCGATCAGAGCGAGGCCTGCGGTCGGAGCGGTCAGTGCGGGGCCTGGGGTCAGTGTGGGACCAGCGGCCAGAGTGGTCAGTGCGGGGAGAACGGTCAGTGCGGTGCCAGCGGTCAGTACGGGGCTTGAGGTTGGAGCGGTCAGTGCGGGGCCTGCGGCCGGAGCGGTCAGTGCGGGGCCTGCGGTCAGTGCGGGACCGATGGCCGGAGCGGTCAGTGCGGGGCCTGCGGTCAGTGCGGGGCCAGCGGTCAGTGCGGGGCCTGTGGTTAGTACGGGGCCTACGGCCAGTGCGGGGCCAGCGGTCAGTGTGGTCAGTGCGGGGCCAGCGGTCAGTGCGGGGCCTGCAGTCGGAACGGTCAGTGCAGGGCCTGCGGCCAGTGCGGGACCAGAGGCCGGAGCGGTGAGTGCGGGGCCTGCGGTCGCAGCAGGACCAGCGGCCGGTGTGGTCAGTGCAGGGCCTGCGGTCAGTGTGGGACCAGCGGTCGGAGCGGTCAGTGTGGGAACAGCAGTCGGAGCGGTCAGTGCGGGGCCGGCGGTCAGTGCGGGGCTTGCGGTCAGCCTGGGACCAGCGGTCGGAGCAGTCAGTGCGGGGCCAGTGGCCGGAGTGGTCAGTGCGGGGCATGTGGTCAGTACGGGGCCTGCGGTCAGTGCGGGACCAGCGGTCAGTGCGAGGTGAGCGGTCAGTGCGAGGCGAGCGGTCGGAGCGGTCAGTGCGGGGTCAGCGGTCAGTGCGGGGCTTGAGGTCGGAGCGGTCAGTGCGGGGCCAGCGGTCAGTGCGGGGATTGAGGTCGGAGCGGTCAGTGCGGGGCCTGCACTCAGTGCGGGACCAGCAGCCGGAGTGGTCAGTGCGGAGCCTGCGGTCAGTCCGGTCAGTTCGGGGCCAGCGGTCAGTGCGGCCAATGCGGGGCCTGAATGTAGAGTGGGACTAGCCGTCGGACTGGTCAGTGCTGGACCAGCGGTCGGACCGGTCAGTGCGGGATCAGCGGTCAGTGCGGGACCAGCGGCCGGACTGGTCAGTGCGGGGACAGCGGTCAGTGCGGGACCTGTGGTCGGAGCGGAGCCAGTGCTAAGTGCGGGGCCAGCGGTCAGTGCGGGGCCTGTGGTTAGTAGGGGGCCTACGGCCAGTGCGGGGCCAGCGGTCAGTGTGGTCAGTGTGGGGCCAGCGGTCAGTGCGGGGCCTGCGGCCAGTGCGGGACCAGAGGCCGGAGCGGTCAGTGCGGGGCCAGCTGTCGCAGCAGGACCAGCGGCCGGTGTGGTCAGTGCAGGGCCTGCGGTCAGTGTGGGACCAGCGGTCGGAGCGGTCAGTGTGGGACCAGCAGTCGGAGCGGTCAGTGCGGGGCCTGCAGCCGGAACGGTCAGGACGGGATCTGCGGTCAGCGCGGTGCTGGCGGTCGGTGCGGTCAGTGCGGGGCCTGCGGCCGGAGCGGTCAGTGCGGGGCCCGCGGTCCGTTTGGGACCAGTGGCCGTAGCGGTCAGTGCGGGGCCTGCGGTCAGTGTGGGAACAGTGGCCGGAGCGGTCAGTGCGGGGCCTGCGGTCAGTGCGGGATCAGCGGTCAGTGCGAGGCGAGCTGTCGGAGCGGTCAGTGCGGGGCCAGCAGTCAGTGCGGGGCTTGAGGTCGGAGCGGTCAGTGCGGGGCTTGCAGTCAGTGCGGGACCAGCAGCCGGAGTGGTCAGTGCGGAGCCTGCGGTCGGAGTGGTCAGTCTGGTCGGTGCGGTCCGTGCGGGCTATGCGGGGCCTGAGGGCAGAGTAGGACCAGCGGTCACTGCAGTCGGAGCGGTCAGTGCGGGGCCTGCGGTCGGTCCGGTCAGTTCGGGGCCAGCGGTCAGTGCGGCCAATGCGGGGCCTGAATGTAGAGTGGGACCAGCCGTCGGACTGGTCAGTGCTGGACCATCGGCCGGACCGGTTAGTGCGGGAACAGCGGTCAGTGCGGGACCAGCGGTCAGTGCGGGACCTGTGGTCGGAGCGGAGCCAGTGCTAAGTGCGGGGCCAGCGGTCAGTGCGGGGCCTGTGGTTAGTACGGGATCTGCGGTCAGCGCGGGGCTGGCGGTCGGTGTGGTCAGTGCGGGGCCTGTGGCCGGAGCGGTCAGTGCGGTGCACGCGGTCCGTGTGGGACCAGTGGCCGGAGCGGTCAGTGCGGGGCCTGCGGTCAGTGTGGGACCAGTGGCCGGAGCGGTCAGTGCGGGGCCTGCGGTCAGTATGGTACCAGAGGCCAGAGCGATCAGTGCGGGGCCCGTGGTCAGTGTGGGACCAGCGGCCAGTCTGGTCAGTGCGGGGCCTGCAGTTGGAGCGGTCAGTGTGGGGCCTGCGGTCAGTGCAGGGACTGCGGCCAGAGTGGTCAATGCCAGGCTTGAGGTCGGAGTGGTCAGTGCGGGACCAGCGGTCAGTGCGGGGCTTGCGGTCGTAGCGGTCAGTGCGGGGCGAGCGGACGGAGTGGTCAGTGCGGGGCCAGCGGTCAGTGCGGGGCTTGAGGTCGGAGCAGTCAGTGCGGGGCCTGCGGTCCGTGCGGTCAATGCAGGGCCCGAGGGCAGAGTGGGACAAGCTGTCACTACAGTGGGAGCAGTCAGTGCGGGGCCTGAGGGCAGAATGGGACCAGCGGTCACTGCAGTCGGAGCGGTCAGTGCGGGGCCTGTCGTCGGTCCGGTCAGTTCGGGGCCTGCGGTCAGTGTGGGACCAGCGTTCGGAGCGGTCAGTGCGGGGCCTGCGGTCGGAGCGGTCAGTACAGGGCATGTGGTCAGTGTGGGGCCTGCGGTCAGTGTGGGACCAGCGGCCAGAGCGGTCAGTGCGGTGCCGGCGGTCAGTGTGGGGCCTGCGGTCAGTGTGGGACCAGCGGCCAGAGTGTTCAGTGCGGGACGAGCGGTTGGAGCGGTCAGTGTGGTGCCTGCGGTCGGAGCGGTCAGTGCGGGGCCTGCGGTCAGTGTGAGACCAGCGGTCGGAGCGGTCAGTGTGGGGCCGGCGGTCAGTGCGGGGCTTGCGGTCAGCGTGGGACCAGCGGTCAGAGCAGTCAGTGCGGGGCCTGCGGTCGGAGCGGTCAATGCGGGGCCTGAGGTCAGTGCGGGGCCTGCGGTCAGTGTGAGACCAGTGGCCGGAGCGGTCAGTGCGTGGACTGCGGTCAGTGTGGGACCCGTGGCCGGAGCGGTCAGTGCTGAGCCTGCGGTCAGTGTGGGACCAGAGGCCGGAGCGATCAGAGCAGGGCCTTCAGTCAGTGTGGGACCAGCGGCCGGTGTGGTCATGCGAGGCCTGCGGTCGGAGCGATCAGTGCGGGGCCTGGGGTCAGTGTGGGACCAGCGGCCAGAGTGGTCAGTGCGGGGCGAGCAGTCGGAGCTGTCAGTGCGGGGCCAGCGGTCAGTGCGGGGCTTGAGGTCGGAGCGGTCAGTGCGGGGCCTGCGGCCGGAGTGGTCAGTGCGAGGCCTGCGGTCAGTGCGGGACCGGTGGCCGGAGCGGTCAGTGCGGGGCCTGCGGTCAGTGTGGGAACAGTGGCCGGAGCGGTCAGTGCGGGGCCTGCGATCTGTGCGGGACCAGCGGTCAGTGCGAGGCGAGCAGTCGGAGCGGTCAGTGGGGGGCCAGCGGTCAGTGCAGGGCTTGAGGTCGGAGCGGTCAGTGCGGGGCCTGCAGTCAGTGCGGGACCAGCGGCCGGAGTGGTCAGTGCGGAGCCTGCGGTCGGAGTGGTCAGTCTGGTCGGTGCGGTCCGTGCGGTCAATGCTGGGCCTGAGGGCAGAGTGGGACCAGCGGTCACGGCTGTCGGAGCGGTCAGTGTAGGGCCTGTGGTCGGTCCGGTCAGTTCGGGGCCAGTGGTCAGTGCGGCCAATGCGGGGCCTGAATGTAGAGTGGGACCAGCCGTCGGACTGGTCAGTGCTGGACAAGCGGCCGGACCGGTCAGTGCGGGAACAGCGGTCAGTGCTGGACCAGCGGCCGGACCGGTCAGTGCGGGAACAGCGGTCAGTGCGGGACCTGTGGTCGGAGCGGAGCCAGTGCTAAGTACGGGGCCAGCGGTCAGTGCGGGGCCTGTGGTTAGTACGGGGCCTACGGCCTGTGCGGGGCCAGCGGTCAGTGTGGTCAGTGCGGGGCCAGCGGTCAGTGCGGGGCCTGCGGTCGGAGCGGCCAGTGCGGGGCCTGCAGCCAGTGCGGGACCAGAGGCCGGAGCGGTCAGTGCGGGGCCTGCGGTCGCATCAGGACCAGCGGCCGGTGTGGTCAGTGCAGGGCCTGCGGTCAGTGTGGGACCAGCGGTCGGAGCAGTCAGTGCGGGGCCAGTGGCCGGAGTGGTCAGTGCGGAGCCTGTGGTCAGTACGGGGCCTGCGGTCAGTGTGGGACCAGCGACTGGAGCGGTCAGTGCGGGTCCTGGGGTCAGTGTGGGACCAGCGGCCAGCGTGGTCAGTGCGGGGCAAACGGTCAGTGCGGGGCCAGCGGTCAGTACGGGGCTTGAGGTTGGAGCGGTCAGTGCGGGGCCTGCGGCCGGAGCGGTCAGTGTGGGGCCTGTGGTCAGTACGGGGCCTGCGGTCAGTGTGGGACCAGCGACTGGAGCGGTCAGTGCGGGTCCTGGGGTCAGTGTGGGACCAGCGGCCAGCGTGGTCAGTGCGGGGCAAACGGTCAGTGCGGGGCCAGCGGTCAGTACGGGGCTTGAGGTTGGAGCGGTCAGTGCGGGGCCTGCGGCCGGAGCGGTCAGTGTGGGGCCTGCGGTCAGTGCGGGACCGGTGGCCGGAGCGGTCAGTGCCGGACCTGCGGTCAGTGTGGGAACAGTGGCCGGAGCGGTCAGTGCGGGGCCTGCGGTCAGTGCGGGGCCAGCGGTCAGTGCGGGGCCTGTGGTTAGTACGGGGCCTACGGCCAGTGCGGGGCCAGCGGTCAGTGTGGTCAGTGCGGGGCCAGCGGTCAGTGCGGGGCCTGCGGTCGGAACGGTCAGTGCAGGGCCTGCGGCCAGTGCGGGACCAGAGGCCGGAGCGGTGAGTGCGGGGCCTGCGGTCGCAGCAGGACCAGCGGCCGGTGTGGTCAGTGCAGGGCCTGCGGTCAGTGTGGGACCAGCGGTCGGAGCGGTCAGTGTGGGACCAGCAGTCGGAGCGGTCAGTGCGGGGCCGGCGGTCAGTGCGGGGCTTGCGGTCAGCCTGGGACCAGCGGTCGGAGCAGTCAGTGCGGGGCCAGTGGCCGGAGTGGTCAGTGCGGGTCCTGTGGTCTGTACGGGGCCTGCGGTCAGTGTGGGACCAGCGGCTGGAGCGGTCAGTGCAGGGCCTGTGGTCAGTGTGGGACCAGCGGCCGGAGAGGTCAGTGCAGGGCCTGCGGTCAGAGCGGGGCCTGGGCTTAGTGCGGGACCAGCGGCCGGAACGGTCAGTGCGTGGCCCGCGGTCCGTGTGGGACCAGTGGCTGGAGCGGTCAGTGCGGGGCCTGCGGTCAGTGTGGGAACAGTGGCCGGAGCGGTCAGTGCGGGGCCTGCGGTCAGTGCGGGACCAGCGGTCAGTGCGAGGCGAGCTGTCGGAGCGTTCAGTGCGGGGCCAGCAGTCAGTGCGGGGCTTGAGGTCGGAGCGGTCAGTGCGGGGCTTGCAGTCAGTGCGGGACCAGCAGCCGGAGTGGTCAGTGTGGAGCCTGCGGTCGGAGTGGTCAGTCTGGTCGGTGCGGTCCGTGCGGGCAATGCGGGGCCTGAGGGCAGAGTGGGACCAGCGGTCACTGCAGTCGGAGCGGTCAGTGCGGGGCCTGCGGTCGGTCCGGTCAGTTCGGGGCCAGCGGTCAGTGCGGCCAATGCGGGGCCTGAATGTAGAGTGGGACCAGCCGTCGGACTGCTCAGTGCTGGACCAGCGGCCGGACCGGTCAGTGCGGGAACAGCGGTCAGTGCAGGACCAGCGGCCGGACCGGTCAGTGTGGGAACAGCGGTCAGTGCGGGACCTGTGGTCAGAGCGGAGCCAGTGCTAAGTGCGGGGCCAGCGGTCAGTGCGGGGCCTGTGGTTAGTACGGGGCCTACGGCCAGTGCGGGGCCAGCGGTCAGTGTGGTCAGTGCGGGGCTAGCGGTCAGTGCGGGGCCTGCGGTCGGAGCGGTCAGTGTGGGGCCTGCGGTCAGTGCAGGGACTGCGGCCAGAGTGGTCAATGCCAGGCTTGAGGTCGGAGTGGTCAGTGCGGGACCAGCGGTCAGTGCGGGGCTTGCGGTCGTAGCGGTCAGTGCGGGGCGAGCGGACGGAGTGGTCAGTGCGGGGCCAGCGGTCAGTGCGGGGCTTGAGGTCGGAGCAGTCAGTGCGGGGCCTGCGGTCCGTGCGGTCAATGCAGGGCCCGAGGGCAGAGTGGGACAAGCTGTCACTACAGTGGGAGCAGTCAGTGCGGGGCCTGAGGGCAGAATGGGACCAGCGGTCACTGCAGTTGGAGCGGTCAGTGCGGGGCCTGTCGTCGGTCCGGTCAGTTCGGGGCCTGCGGTCAGTGTGGGACCAGCGTTCGGAGCGGTCAGTGCGGGGCCTGCGGTCGGAGCGGTCAGTACAGGGCATGTGGTCAGTGTGGGGCCTGCGGTCAGTGTGGGACCAGCGGCCAGAGCGGTCAGTGCGGTGCCGGCGGTCAGTGTGGGGCCTGCGGTCAGTGTGGGACCAGCGGCCAGAGTGTTCAGTGCGGGACGAGCGGTTGGAGCGGTCAGTGTGGTGCCTGCGGTCGGAGCGTTCAGTGCGGGGCCTGCGGTCAGTGTGAGACCAGCGGTCGGAGCGGTCAGTGTGGGGCCGGCGGTCAGTGCGGGGCTTGCGGTCAGCGTGGGACCAGCGGTCAGAGCAGTCAGTGCGGGGCCTGCGGTCGGAGCGGTCAATGCGGGGCCTGAGGTCAGTGCGGGGCCTGCGGTCAGTGTGAGACCAGTGGCCGGAGCGGTCAGTGCGGGGACTGCGGTCAGTGTGGGACCCGTGGCCGGAGCGGTCAGTGCTGAGCCTGCGGTCAGTGTGGGACCAGAGGCCGGAGCGATCAGAGCAGGGCCTTCAGTCAGTGTGGGACCAGCGGCCGGTGTGGTCATGCGAGGCCTGCGGTCGGAGCGATCAGTGCGGGGCCTGGGGTCAGTGTGGGACCAGCGGCCAGAGTGGTCAGTGCGGGGCGAGCAGTCGGAGCTGTCAGTGCGGGGCCAGCGGTCAGTGCAGGGCTTGAGGTCGGAGCGGTCAGTGCGGGGCCTGCGGCCGGAGTGGTCAGTGCGAGGCCTGCGGTCAGTGCGGGACCGGTGGCCGGAGCGGTCAGTGCGGGGCCTGCGGTCAGTGTGGGAACAGTGGCCGGAGCGGTCAGTGCGGGGCCTGCGATCTGTGCGGGACCAGCGGTCAGTGCGAGGCGAGCAGTCGGAGCGGTCAGTGGGGGGCCAGCGGTCAGTGCAGGGCTTGAGGTCGGAGCGGTCAGTGCGGGGCCTGCAGTCAGTGCGGGACCAGCGGCCGGAGTGGTCAGTGCGGAGCCTGCGGTCGGAGTGGTCAGTCTGGTCGGTGCGGTCCGTGCGGTCAATGCGGGGCCTGAGGGCAGAGTGGGACCAGCGGTCACTGCTGTCGGAGCGGTCAGTGTAGGGCCTGTGGTCGGTCCGGTCAGTTCGGGGCCAGTGGTCAGTGCGGCCAATGCGGGGCCTGAATGTAGAGTGGGACCAGCCGTCGGACTGGTCAGTGCTGGACAAGCGGCCGGACCGGTCAGTGCGGGAACAGCGGTCAGTGCTGGACCAGCGGCCGGACCGGTCAGTGCGGGAACAGCGGTCAGTGCGGGACCTGTGGTCGGAGCGGAGCCAGTGCTAAGTACGGGGCCAGCGGTCAGTGCGGGGCCTGTGGTTAGTACGGGGCCTACGGCCTGTGCGGGGCCAGCGGTCAGTGTGGTCAGTGCGGGGCCAGCGGTCAGTGCGGGGCCTGCGGTCGGAGCGGCCAGTGCGGGGCCTGCAGCCAGTGCGGGACCAGAGGCCGGAGCGGTCAGTGCGGGGCCTGCGGTCGCATCAGGACCAGCGGCCGGTGTGGTCAGTGCAGGGCCTGCGGTCAGTGTGGGACCAGCGGTCGGAGCAGTCAGTGCGGGGCCAGTGGCCGGAGTGGTCAGTGCGGAGCCTGTGGTCAGTACGGGGCCTGCGGTCAGTGTGGGACCAGCGACTGGAGCGGTCAGTGCGGGTCCTGGGGTCAGTGTGGGACCAGCGGCCAGCGTGGTCAGTGCGGGGCAAACGGTCAGTGCGGGGCCAGCGGTCAGTACGGGGCTTGAGGTTGGAGCGGTCAGTGCGGGGCCTGCGGCCGGAGCGGTCAGTGTGGGGCCTGCGGTCAGTGCGGGACCGGTGGCCGGAGCGGTCAGTGCCGGACCTGCGGTCAGTGTGGGAACAGTGGCCGGAGCGGTCAGTGCGGGGCCTGCGGTCAGTGCGGGGCCAGCGGTCAGTGCGGGGCCTGTGGTTAGTACGGGGCCTACGGCCAGTGCGGGGCCAGCGGTCAGTGTGGTCAGTGCGGGGCCAGCGGTCAGTGCGGGGCCTGCGGTCGGAACGGTCAGTGCAGGGCCTGCGGCCAGTGCGGGACCAGAGGCCGGAGCGGTGAGTGCGGGGCCTGCGGTCGCAGCAGGACCAGCGGCCGGTGTGGTCAGTGCAGGGCCTGCGGTCAGTGTGGGACCAGCGGTCGGAGCGGTCAGTGTGGGACCAGCAGTCGGAGCGGTCAGTGCGGGGCCGGCGGTCAGTGCGGGGCTTGCGGTCAGCCTGGGACCAGCGGTCGGAGCAGTCAGTGCGGGGCCAGTGGCCGGAGTGGTCAGTGCGGGTCCTGTGGTCTGTACGGGGCCTGCGGTCAGTGTGGGACCAGCGGCTGGAGCGGTCAGTGCAGGGCCTGTGGTCAGTGTGGGACCAGCGGCCGGAGAGGTCAGTGCAGGGCCTGCGGTCAGAGCGGGGCCTGGGCTTAGTGCGGGACCAGCGGCCGGAACGGTCAGTGCGTGGCCCGCGGTCCGTGTGGGACCAGTGGCTGGAGCGGTCAGTGCGGGGCCTGCGGTCAGTGTGGGAACAGTGGCCGGAGCGGTCAGTGCGGGGCCTGCGGTCAGTGCGGGACCAGCGGTCAGTGCGAGGCGAGCTGTCGGAGCGGTCAGTGCGGGGCCAGCAGTCAGTGCGGGGCTTGAGGTCGGAGCGGTCAGTGCGGGGCTTGCAGTCAGTGCGGGACCAGCAGCCGGAGTGGTCAGTGTGGAGCCTGCGGTCGGAGTGGTCAGTCTGGTCGGTGCGGTCCGTGCGGGCAATGCGGGGCCTGAGGGCAGAGTGGGACCAGCGGTCACTGCAGTCGGAGCGGTCAGTGCGGGGCCTGCGGTCGGTCCGGTCAGTTCGGGGCCAGCGGTCAGTGCGGCCAATGCGGGGCCTGAATGTAGAGTGGGACCAGCCGTCGGACTGCTCAGTGCTGGACCAGCGGGGACTGCGGTCAGTGTGGGACCAGTGGCCGGAGCGGTCAGTGCTGAGCCTGCGGTCAGTGCGGGACCGGTGGCCGGAGCGGTCAGTGCCGGACCTGCGGTCAGTGTGGGAACAGTGGCCGGAGCGGTCAGTGCGGGGCCTGCGGTCAGTGCGGGGCCAGCGGTCAGTGCGGGGCCTGTGGTTAGTACGGGGCCTACGGCCAGTGCGGGGCCAGCGGTCAGTGTGGTCAGTGCGGGGCCAGCGGTCAGTGCGGGGCCTGCGGTCGGAACGGTCAGTGCAGGGCCTGCGGCCAGTGCGGGACCAGAGGCCGGAGCGGTGAGTGCGGGGCCTGCGGTCGCAGCAGGACCAGCGGCCGGTGTGGTCAGTGCAGGGCCTGCGGTCAGTGTGGGACCAGCGGTCGGAGCGGTCAGTGTGGGACCAGCAGTCGGAGCGGTCAGTGCGGTGCCGGCGGTCAGTGCGGGGCTTGCGGTCAGCCTGGGACCAGCGGTCGGAGCAGTCAGTGCGGGGCCAGTGGCCGGAGTGGTCAGTGCGGGTCCTGTGGTCTGTACGGGGCCTGCGGTCAGTGTGGGACCAGCGGCCGGAGAGGTCAGTGCAGGGCCTGCGGTCAGAGCGGGGCCTGGGCTTAGTGCGGGACCAACGGCCGGAACGGTCAGTGCGTGGCCCGCGGTCCGTGTGGGACCAGTGGCTGGAGCGGTCAGTGCGGGGCCTGCGGTCAGTGTGGGAACAGTGGCCGGAGCGGTCAGTGCGGGGCCTGCGGTCAGTGCGGGACCAGCGGTCAGTGCGAGGCGAGCTGTCGGAGCGGTCAGTGCGGGGCCAGCAGTCAGTGCGGGGCTTGAGGTCGGAGCGGTCAGTGCGGGGCTTGCAGTCAGTGCGGGACCAGCAGCCGGAGTGGTCAGTGTGGAGCCTGCGGTCGGAGTGGTCAGTCTGGTCGGTGCGGTCCGTGCGGGCAATGCGGGGCCTGAGGGCAGAGTGGGACCAGCGGTCACTGCAGTCGGAGCGGTCAGTGCGGGGCCTGCGGTCGGTCCGGTCAGTTCGGGGCCAGCGGTCAGTGCGGCCAATGCGGGGCCTGAATGTAGAGTGGGACCAGCCGTCGGACTGGTCAGTGCTGGACCAGCGGCCGGACCGGTCAGTGCGGGAACAGCGGTCAGTGCGGGACCAGCGGCCGGACCGGTCAGTGTGGGAACAGCGGTCAGTGCGGGACCTGTGGTCAGAGCGGAGCCAGTGCTAAGTGCGGGGCCAGCGGTCAGTGCGGGGCCTGTGGTTAGTACGGGGCCTACGGCCAGTGCGGGGCCAGCGGTCAGTGTGGTCAGTGCGGGGCTAGCGGTCAGTGCGGGGCCTGCGGTCGGAGCGGTCAGTGCGGGGCCTGCGGTCGCAGCAGGACCAGCGGCCGGTGTGGTCAGTGCAGGGCCTGCGGTCAGTGTGGGATCAGCGGTCGGAGCGGTCAGTGTGGGACCAGCAGACGGAGCGGTCAGTGCGGGGCCTGCGGCCGGAGCGGTCAGTACGGGATCTGCGGTCAGCGCGGGGCTGGCGGTCGGTGTGGTCAGTGCAGGGCCTGCGGCCGGAGCGGTCAGCGCGGTGCCCGCGGTCCGTGTGGGACCAGTTGCCGGAGCGGTCAGTGCGGGGCCTGCGGTCAGTGTGGTACCAGAGGCCAGAGCGATTAGTGCGGGGCCCGCGGTCAGTGTGGGACCAGTGGCCAGTCTGGTCAGTGTGAGGCCTGCAGTTGGAGCGGTCAGTGTGGGGCCTGCGGTCAGTGCAGGGCCTGCGGCCAGAGTGGTCAATGCCAGGCCTGAGGTCAGAGTGGTCAGTGCGGGACCAGCGGTTAGTGCGGGGCTTGCGGTCGTAGCGGTCAGTGCGGGGCGAGCGGACGGAGTGGTCAGTGCGGGGCCAACGGTCAGTGCGGGGCTTGAGGTCGGAGCGGGGACTGCGGTCCGTGCGGTCAATGCGGGGCCTGAGGGCAGAGTGGGACAAGCTGTCACTACAGTGGGAGCAGTCAGTGCGGGGCCTGAGGGCAGAATGGGACCAGCGGTCACTGCAGTCGGAGCGATCAGTGCGGGGCCTGTGGTCGGTCCGGTCAGTTCGCGGCCTGCGGTCAGTGTGGGACCAGCGGTCGGAGCGGTCAGTGCGGGGCCTGCGGTCGGAGCGGTCAGTACGGGGCATGTGGTTAGTGTGGGGCCTGCGGTCAGTGTGGGACCAGCGTCCAGAGCGGTCAGTGCGGTGCCGGCGGTCAGTGTGGGGCCTGCGGTCAGTGTGGGACCAGCGGCCAGAGTGTTCATTGCGGGACGAGCGGTTGGAGCGGTCAGTGTGGTGCCTGCAGTCGGAGCGGTCAGTGCGGGGCCTGCGGTCAGTGTGAGACCAGCGGTTGGAGCGGTCAGTGTGGGGCCGGTGGTCAGTGCGGGGCTTGCGGTCAGCGTGGGACCAGCGGTCGGAGCAGTCATGCGGGGCCTGCGGTCGGAGCGGTCAATGCGGGGCCTGAGGTCAGTGCAGGGCCTGCGGTCAGTGTGAGACCAGTGGCCGGAGCGGTCAGTGCGGGGACTGCGGTCAGTGTGGGACCAGTGGCCGGAGCGGTCAGTGCAGAGCCTGCGGTCAGTGTGGGACCAGAGGCTGGAGCGATCAGAGCGGGGCCTTCGGTCAGTGTGGGACCAGCGGCCGGTGTGGTCAGTGCGAGGCCTGCGGTCGGAGCGGTCAGTGCGGGGCCTGCGGTCAGTGTGTGACCAGCGGCCAGAGTGGTCAGTGCGGGGCGAGCGTTCGGAGCTGTCAGTGCGGGGCCAGCGGTCAGTGCGGGGCTTGAGGTCGGAGCGGTCAGTGCGGGGCCTGCGGCCGGAGCGGTCAGTGCGGGGCCTGCGGTCAGTGCGGGACCGGTGGCCGGAGCGGTGAGTGCGGGGCCTGCGGTCAGTGTGGGAACAGTGGCCGGAGCGGTCAGTGCGGGGCCTGCGATCAGTGCGGGACCAGCGGTCAATGCGAGGCGAGCGGTCGCAGCGAGGCGAGCGGTTGGAGCGGTCAGTGGGGGGCCAGCTGTCAGTGCGGGGCTTGAGGCCGGAGCGGTCAGTGCGGGGCCTGCAGTCAGTGCGGGACCAGCGGCCGGAGTGATCAGTGCGGAGCCTGCGGTCGGAGTGGTCAGTCTGGTCGGTGCAGTACGTGCGGTCAATGCGGGGCCTGAGGTCAGAGTGGGACCAGCGGTCACTGCAGTCGGAGCGGTCAGTGTAGGGCCTGCGGTCGGTCCGGTCAGTTCGGGGCCAGCGGTCAGTGCGGCCAATGCGGGGCCTGAATGTAGAGTGGGACCACCCGTCGGACTGGTCAGTGCTGGACCAGCGGCTGGACCGGTCAGTGCGGGAACAGCGGTCAGTGCTGGACCAGCGGCCGGACCGCTCAGTGCGGGAACAGCGGTCAGTGCGGCACCTGTGGTCGGAGCGGAGCCAGTGCTAAGTGCGGGGCCAGCGGTCAGTGCGGGGCCTGTGTTAGTACGGGGCCTACGGCCAGTGCGGGGCCAGCGGTCAGTGTGGTCAGTGCGGGGCTAGCGGTCAGTGCGGGGCCAGCGGTCGGAGCGGCCAGTGCGGGGCCTGCTGCCTGTGCGGGACCAGAGGCCGGAGCGGTCAGTGCGGGGCCTGCGATCGCAGCAGGACCAGCGGCCGGTGTGGTCAGTGCAGGGCCTGCGGTCAGTGTGGGACCAGCGGTCGGAGCGGTCAGTGTGGGACCAGCAGTCGGAGCGGTCAGTGCGGGGCCGGCGGTCAGTGCGGGGCTTGCGGTCAGCCTGGGACCAGCGGTCGGAGCAGTCAGTGCGGGGCCTGTGGCCGGAGATGTCAGTGCGGGGCCTGTGGTCAGTACGGGGCCTGCGGTGAGTGTGGGACCAGCGGCTGGAGCGGTCAGTGCAGGGCCTGTGGTCAGTGTGGGACCAGCGGCCGGAGAGGTCAGTGCAAGGCCTGCGGTCAGAGCGGGGCCTGGGCTTAGTGCGGGATCAGCGGCCGGAACGGTCAGTGCGTGGCCTGCGGTTAGAGCGGTCAATGCGGGGCCTGTGGTCAGTGCGGGGCCTGCGGTCAGTGTGAGACCAGTGGCGGAGCGGTCAGTGCGGGGACTGCGGTCAGTGCGGGGCCAGTGGTCGGAGTGGTCAGTGCGGGTCCTGTGGTCAGTACGGGGCCTGCGGTCAGTGTGGGACCAGCGGCTGGAGCGGTCAGTGCAGGGCCTGTGGTCAGTGTGGGACCAGCGGCCGGAGAGGTCAGTGCAGGGCCTGCGGTCAGTGTGGGAACAGTGGCCGGAGCGGTCAGTGCGGGGCCTGCGGTCAGTGCGGGACCAGCGGTCAGTGCGAGGCGAGCTGTCGGAGCGGTTAGTGCGGGGCCAGCAGTCAGTGCGGGGCTTGAGGTCGGAGCGGTCAGTGCGGGGCTTGCAGTCAGTGCGGGACCAGCAGCCGGAGTGGTCAGTGTGGAGCCTGCGGTCGGAGTGGTCAATCTGGTCGGTGCGGTCCGTGCGGGCAATGCGGGGCCTGAGGGCAGAGTGGGACCAGCGGTCACTGCAGTCGGAGCGGTCAGTGCGGGGCCTGCGGTCGGTCCGGTCAGTTCGGGGCCAGCGGTCAGTGCGGCCAATGCGGGGCCTGAATGTAGAGTGGGACCAGCCGTCGGATTGGTCAGTGCTGGACCAGCGGCCGGACCGGTCAGTGCGGGAACAGCGGTCAGTGCGGGACCAGCGGCCGGACCGGTCAGTGTGGGAACAGCGGTCAGTGCGGGACCTGTGGTCGGAGCGGAGCCAGTGCTAAGTGCGGGGCCAGCAGTCAGTGCGGGGCCTGTGGTTAGTACGGGGCCTACGGCCAGTGCGGGGCCAGCGGTCAGTGTGGTCAGTGCGGGGCTAGCGGTCAGTGCGGGTCCTGCGGTCGGAGCGGTCAGTGCGGGGCCTGCGGCCAGTGCGGGACCAGAGGCCGGAGCGGTCAGTGCGGGGCCTGCGGTCGCAGCAGGACCAGCGGCCGGTGTGATCAGTGCGGGGCCTGTGGTCGCAGCAGGACCAGCGGCCGGTGTGGTCAGTGCAGGGCCTGCGGTCAGTGTGGGATCAGCGGTCGGAGCGGTCAGTGTGGGACCAGCAGTCGGAGCGGTCAGTGCGGGGCCTGCGGCCGGAGCGGTCAGTACGGGATCTGCGGTCAGCGCGGGGCTGGCGGTCGGTGTGGTCAGTGCAGGGCCTGCGGTCGGAGCGGTCAGTGCGGGGCCTGCGGTCGGAGCGGTCAGTACGGGGCATGTGGTCAGTGCGGGGCCTGCGGTCAGTGTGGGACCAGCGGCCAGAGCGGTCAGTGCGGTGCCGGCGGTCAGTGTGGGGCCTGCGGTCAGTGTGGGACCAGCAGCCAGAGTGTTCATTGCGGGACGAGCGGTTGGAGCGGTCAGTGTGGTGCCTGCGGTCGGAGCGATCAGTGCGGGGCCTGCGGTCAGTGTGAGACCAGCAGTCGGAGCGGTCAGTGTGGGGCCGGCGGTCAGTGCGGGGCTTGCGGTCAGCGTGGGACCAGCGGTCGGAGCAGTCATGCAGGGCCTGCGGTCGGAGCGGTCAATGCGGGGCCTGAGGTCAGTGCGGGGCCTGCGGTCAGTGTGAGACCAGTGGCCGGAGCGGTCAGTGCAGGGACTGCGGTCAGTGTGGGACCAGTGGCCGGAGCGGTCAGTGCTGAGCCTGCGGTCAGTGTGGGACCAGAGGCTGGAGCGATCAGAGCGAGGCCTGCGGTCAGTGTGGGACCAGCGGCCGGTGTGGTCAGTGCGAGGCCTGCGGTCGGAGCGGTCAGTGCGGGGCCTGGGGTCAGTGTGGGACCAGCGGCCAGAGTGGTCAGTGTGGGGCGAGCGGTCGGAGCGGTCAGTGTGGGGCCCGCGGTCAGTGCGGGGCTTGAGGTCGGAGCGGTCAGTGCGGGGCCTGCGGCCGGAGCGGTCAGTGCGGGGCCTGCGGTCAGTGCGGGACCGGTGGCCGGAGCGGTCAGTGCGGGGCCTGCGGTCAGTGTGGAAACAGTGGCCGGAGCGGTCAGTGCGGGGCCTGCGACCAGTGCGGGACCAGCGGTCAGTGCGAGGCGAGCGGTCGCAGCGAGGCGAGCGGTTGGAGCGGTCAGTGGGGGGCCAGCGGTCAGTGCGGGGCTTGAGGTCGGAGCGGTCAGTGCGGGGCCTGCAGTCAGTGCGGGACCAGCGGCCGGAGTGATCAGTGCGGAGCCTGCGGTCGGAGTGGTCAGTCTGGTCGGTGCGGTCCGTGCGGTCAATGCGGGGCCTGAGGGCAGAGTGGGACCAGCGGTCACTGCAGTCGGAGCGGTCAGTGTAGGGCCTGCGGTCGGTCCGGTCAGTTCGGGGCCAGCGGTCAGTGCGGCCAATGCGGGGCCTGAATGTAGAGTGGGACCACCCGTCGGACTGGTCAGTGCTGGACCAGCGGCCGGACCGGTCAGTGCGGGAACAGCGGTCAGTGCTGGACCAGCGGCCGGACCGCTCAGTGCGGGAACAGCGGTCAGTGCGGCACCTGTGGTCGGAGCGGAGCCAGTGCTAAGTGCGGGGCCAGCGGTCAGTGCGGGGCCAGCGGTCAGTGTGGTCAGTGCGGGGCTAGCGGTCAGTGCGGGGCCTGCGGTCGGAGCGGCCAGTGCGGGGCTTGCTGCCAGTGCGGGACCAGAGGCCAGAGCGGTCAGTGCGGGGCTTGCGGTCGCAGCAGGACCAGCGGCCGATGTGGTCAGTGCAGGGCCTGCGGTCAGTGTGGGACCAGCGGTCGGAGCGGTCAGTGTGGGACCAGCAGTCGGAGCGGTCAGTGCGGGGCCGGCGGTCAGTGCGGGGCTTGCGGTCAGCCTGGGACCAGCGGTCGGAGCAGTCAGTGCGGGGCCAGTGGCCGGAGTGGTCAGTGCGGGGCCTGTGGTCAGTACGGGGCCTGCAGTGAGTGTGGGACCAGCGGCTGGAGCGGTCCGTGCAGGGCCTGTGGTCAGTGTGGGACCAGCGGCCGGAGAGGTCAGTGCAAGGCCTGCGGTCAGAGCGGGGCCTGGGCTTAGTGCGGGATCAGCGGCCGGAACGGTCAGTGCGTGGCCTGCGGTTAGAGCGGTCAGTGCGGGGCCTGTGGTCAGTGCGGGGCCTGCGGTCAGTGTGAGACCAGTGGCGGAGCGGTCAGTGCGGGATCTGCGGTCAGTGTGGGACCAGTGGTCAGAGCGGTCAGTGCTGAGCCTGCGATCAGTGTGGGACCAGAGGCCGGAGCGATCAGAGCGAGGCCTGCGGTCGGAGCGGTCAGTGCGGGGCCTGGGGTCAGTGTGGGACCAGCGGCCAGAGTGGTCAGTGCGGGGCTAACGGTCAGTGCGGGGCCAGCGGTAAGTACGGGGCTTGAGGTTGGAGCGGTCAGTGCGGGGCCTGCGGCCGGAGCGGTCAGTGCGGGGCCTGCGGTCAGTGCGGGACCGGTGGCCGGAGCGGTCAGTGCGGGGCCTGCGGTCAGTGCGGGGCCAGCGGTCAGTGCGGGGCCTGTGGTTAGTACGGGGCCTACGGCCAGTGCGGGGCCAGCGGTCAGTGTGGTCAGTGCGGGGCCAGCGGTCAGTGCGGGACCTGCGGTTGGAGCGGTCAGTGCGGGGCCTGTGGCCAGTGCGGGACCAGAGGCCGGAGCGGTAAGTGCGGGGCCTGCGGTCGCAGCAGGACCAGCGGCCGGTGTGGTCAGTGCAGGGCCTGCGGTCAGTGTGGGACCAGCAGTCGGAGCGGTCAGTGTGGGACCAGCAGTCGGAGCGGTCAGTGCGGGGTTTGCGGTCAGCGTGGGACCAGCGGTCGGAGCAGTCAGTGCGGGACCAGTGGCCGGAGTGGTCACTGCAGGGCCTGTGGTCAGTACGGGGCCTGCGATCAGTGTGGGACCAGCGGCCGGAGAGGTCAGTGCAGGGCCTGCGGTCAGAGCGGGGCCTGGGCTCAGTGCGGGACCAGCGGCCGGAACGGTCAGTGCGTGGCCTGCGGTTAGAGCGGTCAATGCGGGGCCTGTGGTCAGTGCGGGGCCTGCGGTCAGTGTGAGACCAGTGGCCGGAGCGGTCAGTGCGGGGACTGCGGTCAGTGTGGGACCAGTGGCCAGAGCGGTCAGTGCTGAGCCTGCGGTCAGTGTGGGACCAGAGGCCGGAGCGATCAGAGCGAGGCCTGCGGTCGGAGCGGTCAGTGCGAGGCATGGGGTCAGTGTGGGACCAGCGGCCAGAGTGGTCAGTGCGGGACGAACGGTCAGTGCGGGGCCAGCGGTCAGTGCGGGGCTTGAGGTTGGAGCGGTCAGTGCGGGGCCTGCGGCCGGAGCGGTCAGTGCGGGGCCTGCGGTCAGTACGGGACCGGTGGTCGGAGCGGTCAGTGCGGGGCCTGCGGTCAGTGCGGGACCAGCGGTCAGTGCGAGGCGAGCGGTCAGTGCGAGGCGAGCGGTCGGAGCGGTCAGTGCGGCGCCAGCGGTCAGTGCGGGGCTTGAGGTCGTAGCGGTCAGTGCGGGGCCTGAGGCCGGAGCGGTCAGTGCGGGGCCTGCGGTCAGTGCGGGACCAGTGGCCGGAGCGAACAGTGCGGGGCCTGTGGTCAGTGCGGGACCAGAGGCCGGAGCAGTCAGTGCGGGGCCTGCGGTCACAGCAGGACCAGCGGCCGGTGTGGTCAGTGCAGGACCTGCGGTCAGTGTGGGACCAGTGGTCGGAGCGGTCAGTGTGGGACCAGCGGTCGGAGCGGTCAGTGCGGGGCCTGCGGTCTGAGCGGTCAGTGCAGGGCCTGAGGTCAGTGTGGGACCAGCAGTCGGAGCGGTCAGTGTGGGGCTGGCGGTCAGCGCGGGGCTTGCGGTCAGCGTGGGACCAGCGGTCGGAGCAGTCAGTGCGGGGCCAGTGGCCGGAGTGGTCAGTGCGGAGCCTGTGGTCAGTACGGGGCCTGCGGTCAGTGTGGGACCAGCGGCTGGAGCGGTCAGTGCAGGGCCTGCGGTCAGTGCGGGACCAGCGACCGGAGCAGTCAGTGTGTGGCCTGCGGTCGGAGCGATCAATGCGGGGCCTGTGGTCAGTGCGGGGCCTGCGGTCAGTGTGAGACCAGTGGCCGGAGCGGTCAGTGCTGGGACTGTGGTCAGTGTGGGACCAGTGGCCGGAGTGGTCAGTGCTGAGCCTGCGGTCAGTGTGGGACCAGCGGCCGGTGTTGTCAGTGCGAGGCCTGCGGTCGGAGCGGTAAGTGCGGGGCCTGGGGTCAGTACGGGACCGGTGGTCGGAGCGGTCAGTGCGGGGCCTGCGGTCAGTGCGGGACCAGCGGTCAGTGCGAGGCGAGCGGTCAGTGCGAGGCGAGCGGTCGGAGCGGTCAATGCGGCGCCAGCGGTCAGTGCGGGACCAGCGGTCAGTGCGAGGCGAGCGGTCAGTGCGAGGCGAGCGGTCGGAGCGGTCAGTGCGGCGCCAGCGGTCAGTGCGGGGCTTGAGGTCGTAGCGGTCAGTGCGGGGCCTGAGGCCGGAGCGGTCAGTGCGGGGCCTGCGGTCAGTGCGGGACCAGTGGCCGGAGCGAACAGTGCGGGGCCTGTGGTCAGTGCGGGACCAGAGGCCGGAGCAGTCAGTGCGGGGCCTGCGGTCACAGCAGGACCAGCGGCCGGTGTGGTCAGTGCAGGACCTGCGGTCAGTGTGGGACCAGTGGTCGGAGCGGTCAGTGTGGGACCAGCGGTCGGAGCGGTCAGTGCGGGGCCTGCGGTCTGAGCGGTCAGTGCAGGGCCTGAGGTCAGTGTGGGACCAGCAGTCGGAGCGGTCAGTGTGGGGCTGGCGGTCAGCGCGGGGCTTGCGGTCAGCGTGGGACCAGCGGTCGGAGCAGTCAGTGCGGGGCCAGTGGCCGGAGTGGTCAGTGCGGAGCCTGTGGTCAGTACGGGGCCTGCGGTCAGTGTGGGACCAGCGGCTGGAGCGGTCAGTGCAGGGCCTGCGGTCAGTGCGGGACCAGCGACCGGAGCAGTCAGTGTGTGGCCTGCGGTCGGAGCGATCAATGCGGGGCCTGTGGTCAGTGCGGGGCCTGCGGTCAGTGTGAGACCAGTGGCCGGAGCGGTCAGTGCTGGGACTGTGGTCAGTGTGGGACCAGTGGCCGGAGTGGTCAGTGCTGAGCCTGCGGTCAGTGTGGGACCAGCGGCCGGTGTTGTCAGTGCGAGGCCTGCGGTCGGAGCGGTAAGTGCGGGGCCTGGGGTCAGTACGGGACCGGTGGTCGGAGCGGTCAGTGCGGGGCCTGCGGTCAGTGCGGGACCAGCGGTCAGTGCGAGGCGAGCGGTCAGTGCGAGGCGAGCGGTCGGAGCGGTCAATGCGGCGCCAGCGGTCAGTGCGGGGCTTGAGGTCGTAGCGGTCAGTGCGGGGCCTGAGGCCGGAGCGGTCAGTGCGGGGCCTGCGGTCAGTGCGGGACCAGTGGCCGGAGCGAACAGTGCGGGGCCTGTGGCCAGTGCGGGACCAGAGGCCGGAGCAGTCAGTGCGGGGCCTGCGGTCACAGCAGGACCAGCGGCCGGTGTGGTCAGTGCAGGACCTGCGGTCAGTGTGGGACCAGTGGTCGGAGCGGTCAGTGTGGGACCAGTGGTCGGAGCGGTCAGTGCGTGGCCTGCGGTCCGAGCGGTCAGTGCAGGGCCTGAGGTCAGTGTGGGACCAGCAGTCGGAGCGGTCAGTGTGGGTTTGGCGGTCAGCGCGGGGCTTGCGGTCAGCGTGGGACCAGCGGTCGGAGCAGTCAGTGCGGGGCCAGTGGCCGGAGTGGTCAGTGCGGAGCCTGTGGTCAGTACGGGGCCTGCGGTCAGTGTGGGACCAGCGGCTGGAGCGGTCAGTGCAGGGCCTGTGGTCAGTGTGGGACCAGCGGCCGGAGAGGTCAGTGCGGGGCCTGCGGTCAGTGCGGGACCAGCGACCGGAGCAGTCAGTGTGTGGCCTGCGGTCGGAGCGGTCAATGCGGGGCCTGTGGTCAGTGCGGGGCCTGCGGTCAGTGTGAGACCAGTGGCCGGAGCGGTCAGTGCTGGGACTGCGGTCAGTGTGGGACCAGTGGCCGGAGTGGTCAGTGCTGAGCCTGCGGTCAGTGTGGGACAAGCGGCCGGTGTTGTCAGTGCGAGGCCTGCGGTCGGAGCGGTAAGTGCGGGGCCTGGGGTCAGTGTGGGACCAGCGGCCAGAGTGGTCAGTGCGGGGCGAGCGGTCGGAGCTGTCAGTGCGGGGCCAACGGTCCGTGCGGGGCTTGAGATCGGAGCGGTCAGTGCGGGGCCTGCGGCCGGAGCAGTCAGTGTGGGGCCTGCGGTCAGTGTGGGACCTGTGGCCAGAGCGGTCAGTGCGGGGCCTGCGGTCAGTGTGGGAACAGTGGCCGGAGTGGTCAGTGCAGGGCCTGCGATCAGTGCGGGAACAGCGGTCAGTGCGAGGCGAGCGGTCGGAGCGGTCAGTTGGGGGCCAGCGGTCAGTGCGGGGCTTGAGGTCGGAGCGGTCAGTGCGGGGCCTGCAGTCAGTGCGGGATCAGCGGCCGGAGTGGTCAGTGCGGAGCCTGCGGTCGGAGTGGTCAGTCTGGTCGGTGCGGTCCGTGCGGTCAATGCGGGGCCTGAGGGCAGAGTGGGACCAGCGGTCACTGCAGTCGGAGCGGTCAGTGCAGGGTCAGCATCAGTGTGGTCAGTTCAGGGCCAGCGGTCAGTGCGGCCAATTCGGGGACTGAATGTAGAGTGGGACCAGCCGTCGGACTGGTCAGCGGCCGGACCGGTCAGTGCGGGAACAGCGGTCAGTGCGGGACCAGCGGCCGGACCGGTCAGTGCGGGAACAGCGGTCAGTGTGGGACCTGTGGTCAGAGCGGAGCCAGTGCTAAGTGCGGGGCCAGCGGTCAGTGCGGGGCCTGTGGTTAGTACGGGGCCTACGGCCAGTGCGGGGCCAGCGGTCAGTGTGGTCAGTGCGGGGCCAGCGGTCAGTGCGGGGCCTGCGGTCGGAGTGGTCAGTGCGGGGCCTGCGGCCAGTGCGGGACCAGACGCCGGAGCGGTCAGTGCGGGTCCTGCGGTCGCAGCAGGACCAGCGGCCGGTGTGGTCAGTGCAGGGCCTGCGGTCAGTGTGGGATCAGCGGTCGGAGCGGTCAGTGTGGGACCAGCAGTCGGAGCGGTCAGTGCAGGGCCGGCAGTCAGTGCGGGGTTTGCGGTCAGCGTGGGACCAGCGGTCGGAGCAGTCAGTGTGGGACCAGTGGCCGGAGTGGTCAGTGCGGGGCCTGTGGTCAGTACGGGGCCTGCGATCAGTGTGGGACCAGCAGCTGGGGCGGTCAGTGCAGGGCCTGCGGTCAGTGTGGGACCAGCGGCCGGATAGGTCAGTGCATGGCCTGCGGTCAGAGCGGGGCCTGGGCTCAGTGCGGGACCAGCGGCCGGAACGGTCAGTGCGTGTCCTGCGGTTTGAGCGGTCAATGCGGGGCCTGTGGTCAGTGCGGGGCCTGCGGTCAGTGTGAGACCAGTGGCCGGAGTGGTCAGTGCGGGGACTGCGGTCAGTGTGGCACCAGTGGCCAGATCGGTCAGTACTGAGCCTGCGGTCAGTGTGGGACCAGAGGCCGGAGCGATCAGAGCGAGGCCTGCAGTCGGAGCGGTCAGTGCGGGGCATGGGGTCAGTGTGGGACAAGCGGCCAGAGTGGTCAGTGCGGGGCGAACGGTCAGTGCGGGGCCAGCGGTCAGTGCGGGGCTTGAGGTCAGAGCGGTCAGTGCGGGGCCTGCGGCCGGAGCGGTCAGTGCGGGGCCTACGGTCAGTGCGGAGCCTGCGGTCAGTGTGGGATCAGTGGCCGGAGCGGTCAGTGCGGGGCCTGCGTTCAGTGCGGGACCAGCGGTCAGTGCGAGGCGAGCGGTCAGTGCGAGGCGAGCGGTCGGAGCGGTCAGTTCGGGACCAGCGGTCAGTGCGGGGCTTGAGATCGGAGCAGTCAGTGTGGGACCGGTGGCCGGAGCGGTCAGTGCGGGGCTTGAGGTCGGAGCGGTCAGTGCGGGACAGGTGGCCGGAGCGGTCAGTGCGGGGCCTGCGGTCAGTGCGGGACCGGTGGCCGGAGCGGTCAGTGCGGGGCCTGCGGTCAGTGCGGGACCAGCGGTCAATACAAGGCGAGCGGGCAGTGCGAGGCGAGCGGTCGAAGCGGTCAGTGCGGTGCTTGAGGTCGGAGCGGTCAGTGCGGGGCCTGCAATCAGTGCGGGACCAGAAGCCGGAGTGGTCAGTGCGGAGCCTGCGGTCGGAGTGGTCAGTCTGGTCGGTGCGGTCTGTGCGTTCAATGCGGGGCCTGAGGGCAGAGTGGGACCAGCGGTCACTGCAGTCGGAGCGGTCAGTGTGGGGCCTGCGGTCGGTCCGGTCAGTTCGGGGCCAGCGGTCAGTGCGGCCAATGCGGGGCCTGAATGTAGAGTGGGACCAGTCGTCGGACTGGTCAGTGCTGGACCAGCGGTCGGACCGGTCAGTGCGGGAACAGCGGTCAGTGCGGGACCAGCGGCCGGACTGGTCAGTGCGGGAACAGCGGTCAGTGCGGGACCTGTGGTCGGAGCGGAGCCAGTGCTAAGTGCGGGGCCAGCGGTCAGTGCGGGGCCTGCGGTCAGTGTGGGACCAGTGGCCGGAGCGGTCAGTGCTGAGCCTGCGGTCAGTGTGGGACCAGAGGCTGGAGCGATCGGAGCAAGGCCTGCGGTCAGTGTGGGACCAGCGGCCGGTGTGGTCAGTGCGACGCCTGCGGTCGGAGCGGTCAGTGCGGGGCCTGGGGTCAGTGTGGAACCAGCGGCCAGAGTGGTCAGTGCGGGGCGAGCGGTCGGAGCGGTCAGTGTGGGGCCCGCGGTCAGTGCGGGGCTTGAGGTCGGAGCGGTCAGTGCGGGGCCTGCGGCCGGAGCGGTCAGTGTGGGGCCTGCGGTCAGTGCGGGACCGGTGGCCGGAGCGGTCAGTGCGGGGCCTGCGGACAGTGTTGGACTAGTGGCCGGAGCGGTCAGTGCGGGGCCTGCGGTCAGTGCGGGACCAGCGGTCAGTGCGAGGCGAGCGGTCAGTGCGGGGCCAGCGTTCAGTGCGGGGCTTGAAGTCAGAGCGGTCAGTGCGGGGCCTGCAGTCAGTGCGGGACCAGCGGCCGGAGTGGTCAGTGCGGAGCCTGCGGTCAGAGTGGTCAGTCTGGTCGGTGCGGTCCGTGCGGCCAATGCGGGGCCTGAGGGCAGAGTGGGACCAGCGGTCACTGCAGTCGGAGCTGTCAGTGCGGGGCCTGCGGTCGGTCCGGTCAGTTCGGCGCCTGCGGTCAGTGTGGGACCAGCGGCCAGAGTGTTCAGTGCGGGGCCTGCGGTTGGAGCGGTCAGTGTGGGGCCTGCGGTCAGTGCAGAACCTGCGGCCAGAGTGGTCAATGCCGGGCATGAGGTCGGAGCGGTCAGTGCGGGACCAGCGGTCAGTGCGGGGCTTGCGGTCAGAGCGGTCAGTGCGGGGCCTGCGGTCGTTCCGGTCAGTTCAGGGCCTGCGGTCAGTGTGAGACCAGCGGTCGGAGCGGTCAGTGCGGGGCCTGCGGTCAGTGTGAGACCAGCGGCCGGAGCGGCCAGAGTGTTCAGTGCGGGACGAGCGGTTGGAGCGGTCAGTGTGGGGCCTGCGGTCAGTGCGGGGCCTGCGGTCAGTGTGAGACCAGCGGTCGGAGCGGTCAGTGCGGGGCCGGGGGTCAGTGCGGGGCTTGCGGTCAGCGTGGGACCAGCGGTTGGAGCAGTCAGTGTGGGGCCTGCGGTCAGTGTGGTACCAGAGGCCAGAGCGATCAGTGCGGGGCCCACGGTCAGTGTGGGACCAGCGGCCGGTGTGGCCAGTGCGGGGCCCGCGGTTGGAGCGCTCAGTGTGGGGCCTGCGGTCAGTGCAGGGCCCGCGGCCAGGGTGGTCAATGCTGGGCTTGAGATCGGAGCGGTCAGTGCGGGACCAGCGGTCAGTGCGGGGCTTGCGGTCGGAGCGGTTAGTGCGGGGCGAGCGGACGGAGCGGTCAGTGCGGGGCCAGCGGTCAGTGCGGGGCTTGAGGTCGGAGCGGTCAGTGCGGGGCCTGCGGTCGGTCCGGTCAGTTCAGGGCCTGCGGTCAGTGTGGGACCAGTGGCCGGAGCGGTCAGTGCGGGGCCTACGGTCAGTGTGGTACCAGAGGCCAGAGCGATCAGTGCGGGGCCCGCGGTCAGTGTGGGACCAGCGGCCGGTGTGGTCAGTGCGGGGCCTGCGGCTGGAGCGGTCAGTGTGGGGCCTGCGGTCAGTGCAGGGCCTGCGGCCAGAGTGGTCAATGCCGGGCTTGAGGTCAGAACGGTCAGTGCGGGACCAGCGGTCAGTGCGGGGCTTGCGGTCGTAGCGGTCAGTGCAGGGCGAGCGGACGGAGTGGTCAGTGCGGGGCCTGCGGTCCGTGCGGTCAATGCGGGGCCTGAGGGCAGAGTGGGACAAGCTGTCACTACAGTGGGAGCGGTCAGTGCGGGGCCTGAGGGCAGAGTGGGACCAGCGGTCACTGAAGTCGGAGCGGTCAGTGCGGGGCCTGCGGTCGGTCTGGTCAGTTCGGGGCCTGCGGTCAGTGTGGGACCAGCGGCCAGAGTGTTCAGTGCGGGGCCTGCGGTTGGAGCAGTCAGTGTGGGGCCTGCGGTCAGTGCAGAACCTGCGGCCAGAGTGGTCAATGCCGGGCATGAGGTCGGAGCGGTCAGTGCGGGACCAGCGGTCAGTGTGGGGCTTGCGGTCGGAGCGGTCAGTGCGGGGCCTGCGGCCGGAGCGGTCAGTGCGGGGCCTGCGGTCAGTGTGAGACCAGCGGTCGGAGCGGCCAGAGTGTTCAGTGCGGGCCGAGCGGTTGGAGCGGTCAGTGCGGGGCCTGCGGTCAGAGCGGTCAGTGCGGGGCCTGCGGTCAGTGTGAGACCAGCGGTCGGAGCGGTCAGTGCGGGGCCGGGGGTCAGTGCGGGGCTTGCGGTCAGCGTGGGACCAGCGGTCGGAGCAGTCTGTGCGGGGCCTGCGGTCGGAGCGGTCAATGTGAGGCCTGCGAACAGTGTGGGACCAGCAGCTGGAGCGGTCAGTGCGGGACCAGTGGCCGGAGTGGTCAGTGCGGGACTTGTGGTCAATACGGGGCCTGTGGTCAGTGTGGGACCAGTGGCTGGAGCGGTCAGTGCGGGGCCTGCGGTCAGTGTGGGACCAGCGGCCGGAGAGGTCAGTGCAGGGCCTGCGGTCAGTGCAGGGCCTGCAGGTCAGTGTGGGACCAGCGGTCACTGCAGTCGGAGCGGTCAGTGTAGGGCCTGCGGTCGGTCCGGTCAGTTCGGGGCCAGCGGTCAGTGCGGCCAATGCGGGGCCTGAATGTAGAGTGGGACCACCCGTCGGACTGGTCAGTGCTGGACCAGCGGCCGGACCGGTCAGTGCGGGAACAGCGGTCAGTGCTGGACCAGCGGCCGGACCGGTCAGTGCGGGAACAGCGGTCAGTGCGGCACCTGTGGTCGGAGCGGAGCCAGTGCTAAGTGCGGGGCCAGCGGTCAGTGCGGGGCCAGCGGTCAGTGTGGTCAGTGCGGGGCTAGCGGTCAGTGCGGGGCCTGCGGTCGGAGCGGCCAGTGCGGGGCTTGCTGCCAGTGCGGGACCAGAGGCCGGAGCGGTCAGTGCGGGGCTTGCGGTCGCAGCAGGACCAGCGGCCGATGTGGTCAGTGCAGGGCCTGCGGTCAGTGTGGGACCAGCGGTCGGAGCGGTCAGTGTGGGACCAGCAGTCGGAGCGGTCAGTGCGGGGCCGGCGGTCAGTGCGGGGCTTGCGGTCAGCCTGGGACCAGCGGTCGGAGCAGTCAGTGCGGGGCCAGTGGCCGGAGTGGTCAGTGCGGGGCCTGTGGTCAGTACGGGGCCTGCAGTGAGTGTGGGACCAGCGGCTGGAGCGGTCCGTGCAGGGCCTGTGGTCAGTGTGGGACCAGCGGCCGGAGAGGTTAGTGCAAGGCCTGCGGTCAGAGCGGGGCCTGGGCTTAGTGCGGGATCAGCGGCCGGAACGGTCAGTGCGTGGCCTGCGGTTAGAGCGGTCAGTGCGGGGCCTGTGGTCAGTGCGGGGCCTGCGGTCAGTGTGAGACCAGTGGCGGAGCGGTCAGTGCGGGATCTGCGGTCAGTGTGGGACCAGTGGTCAGAGCTGTCAGTGCTGAGCCTGCGATCAGTGTGGGACCAGAGGCCGGAGCGATCAGAGCGAGGCCTGCGGTCGGAGCGATCAGTGCGGGGCCTGGGGTCAGTGTGGGACCAGCGGCCAGAGTGGTCAGTGCGGGGCTAACGGTCAGTGCGGGGCCAGCGGTAAGTACGGGGCTTGAGGTTGGAGCGGTCAGTGCGGGGCCTGCGGCCGGAGCGGTCAGTGCGGGGCCTGCGGTCAGTGCAGGACCGGTGGCCGGAGCGGTCAGTGCGGGGCCTGTGGTCAGTGCGGGGCCAGCGGTCAGTGCGGGGCCTGTGGTTAGTACGGGGCCTACGGCCAGTGCGGGGCCAGCGGTCAGTGTGGTCAGTGCGGGGCCAGCGGTCAGTGCGGGACCTGCGGTTGGAGCGGTCAGTGCGGGGCCTGCGGCCAGTGCGGGACCAGAGGCCGGAGCGGTAAGTGCGGGGCCTGCGGTCGCAGCAGGACCAGCGGCCGGTGTGGTCAGTGCAGGGCCTGCGGTCAGTGTGGGACCAGCAGTCGGAGCGGTCAGTGTGGGACCAGCAGTCGGAGCGGTCAGTGCGGGGTTTGCGGTCAGCGTGGGACCAGCGGTCGGAGCAGTCAGTGCGGGACCAGTGGCCGGAGTGGTCACTGCGGGGCCTGTGGTCAGTACGGGGCCTGCGATCAGTGTGGGACCAGCGGCCGGAGAGGTCAGTGCAGGGCCTGCGGTCAGAGCGGGGCCTGGGCTCAGTGCGGGACCAGCGGCCGGAACGGTCAGTGCGTGGCCTGCGGTTAGAGCGGTCAATGCGGGGCCTGTGGTCAGTGCGGGGCCTGCGGTCAGTGTGAGACCAGTGGCCGGAGCGGTCAGTGCGGGGACTGCGGTCAGTGTGGGACCAGTGGCCAGAGCGGTCAGTGCTGAGCCTGCGGTCAGTGTGGGACCAGAGGCCGGAGCGATCAGAGCGACGCCTGCGGTCGGAGCGGTCAGTGCGAGGCATGGGATCAGTGTGGGACCAGCGGCCAGAGTGGTCAGTGCGGGACGAACGGTCAGTGCGGGGCCAGCGGTCAGTGCGGGGCTTGAAGTTGGAGCGGTCAGTGCGGGGCCTGCGGCCGGAGCGGTCAGTGCGGGGCCTGCGGTCAGTACGGGACCGGTGGTCGGAGCGGTCAGTGCGGGGCCTGCGGTCAGTGCGGGACCAGCGGTCAGTGCGAGGCGAGCGGTCAGTGCGAGGCGAGCGGTCGGAGCGGTCAATGCGGCGCCAGCGGTCAGTGCGGGGCTTGAGGTCGTAGCGGTCAGTGCGGGGCCTGAGGCCGGAGCGGTCAGTGCGGGGCCTGCGGTCAGTGCGGGACCAGTGGCCGGAGCGAACAGTGCGGGGCCTGTGGCCAGTGCGGGACGGGAGGCCGGAGCAGTCAGTGCGGGGCCTGCGGTCACAGCAGGACCAGCGGCCGGTGTGGTCAGTGCAGGACCTGCGGTCAGTGTGGGACCAATGGTCGGAGCGGTCAGTGTGGGACCAGTGGTCGGAGCGGTCAGTGCGTGGCCTGCGGTCCGAGCGGTCAGTGCAGGGCCTGAGGTCAGTGTGGGACCAGCAGTCGGAGCGGTCAGTGTGGGTTTGGCGGTCAGCGCGGGGCTTGCGGTCAGCGTGGGACCAGCGGTCGGAGCAGTCAGTGCGGGGCCAGTGGCCGGAGTGGTCAGTGCGGAGCCTGTGGTCAGTACGGGGCCTGCGGTCAGTGTGGGACCAGCGGCTGGAGCGGTCAGTGCAGGGCCTGTGGTCAGTGTGGGACCAGCGGCCGGAGAGGTCAGTGCGGGGCCTGCGGTCAGTGTGAGACCAGTGGCCGGAGCGGTCAGTGCTGGGACTGCGGTCAGTGTGGGACCAGTGGCCGGAGTGGTCAGTGCTGAGCCTGCGGTCAGTGTGGGACCAGCGGCCGGTGTTGTCAGTGCGAGGCCTGCGGTCGGAGCGGTAAGTGCGGGGCCTGGGGTCAGTACGGGACCGGTGGTCGGAGCGGTCAGTGCGGGGCCTGCGGTCAGTGCGGGACCAGCGGTCAGTGCGAGGCGAGCGGTCAGTGCGAGGCGAGCGGTCGGAGCGGTCAATGCGGCGCCAGCGGTCAGTGCGGGGCTTGAGGTCGTAGCGGTCAGTGCGGGGCCTGAGGCCGGAGCGGTCAGTGCGGGGCCTGCGGTCAGTGCGGGACCAGTGGCCGGAGCGAACAGTGCGGGGCCTGTGGCCAGTGCGGGACCAGAGGCCGGAGCAGTCAGTGCGGGGCCTGCGGTCACAGCAGGACCAGCGGCCGGTGTGGTCAGTGCAGGACCTGCGGTCAGTGTGGGACCAGTGGTCGGAGCGGTCAGTGTGGGACCAGTGGTCGGAGCGGTCAGTGCGTGGCCTGCGGTCCGAGCGGTCAGTGCAGGGCCTGAGGTCAGTGTGGGACCAGCAGTCGGAGCGGTCAGTGTGGGTTTGGCGGTCAGCGCGGGGCTTGCGGTCAGCGTGGGACCAGCGGTCGGAGCAGTCAGTGCGGGGCCAGTGGCCGGAGTGGTCAGTGCGGAGCCTGTGGTCAGTACGGGGCCTGCGGTCAGTGTGGGACCAGCGGCTGGAGCGGTCAGTGCAGGGCCTGTGGTCAGTGTGGGACCAGCGGCCGGAGAGGTCAGTGCGGGGCCTGCGGTCAGTGCGGGACCAGCGACCGGAGCAGTCAGTGTGTGGCCTGCGGTCGGAGCGGTCAATGCGGGGCCTGTGGTCAGTGCGGGGCCTGCGGTCAGTGTGAGACCAGTGGCCGGAGCGGTCAGTGCTGGGACTGCGGTCAGTGTGGGACCAGTGGCCGGAGTGGTCAGTGCTGAGCCTGCGGTCAGTGTGGGACAAGCGGCCGGTGTTGTCAGTGCGAGGCCTGCGGTCGGAGCGGTAAGTGCGGGGCCTGGGGTCAGTGTGGGACCAGCGGCCAGAGTGGTCAGTGCGGGGCGAGCGGTCGGAGCTGTCAGTGCGGGGCCAACGGTCCGTGCGGGGCTTGAGATCGGAGCGGTCAGTGCGGGGCCTGCGGCCGGAGCAGTCAGTGTGGGGCCTGCGGTCAGTGTGGGACCTGTGGCCAGAGCGGTCAGTGCGGGGCCTGCGGTCAGTGTGGGAACAGTGGCCGGAGTGGTCAGTGCAGGGCCTGCGATCAGTGCGGGAACAGCGGTCAGTGCGAGGCGAGCGGTCGGAGCGGTCAGTTGGGGGCCAGCGGTCAGTGCGGGGCTTGAGGTCGGAGCGGTCAGTGCGGGGCCTGCAGTCAGTGCGGGATCAGCGGCCGGAGTGGTCAGTGCGGAGCCTGCGGTCGGAGTGGTCAGTCTGGTCGGTGCGGTCCGTGCGGTCAATGCGGGGCCTGAGGGCAGAGTGGGACCAGCGGTCACTGCAGTCGGAGCGGTCAGTGCAGGGTCAGCATCAGTGTGGTCAGTTCAGGGCCAGCGGTCAGTGCGGCCAATTCGGGGACTGAATGTAGAGTGGGACCAGCCGTCGGACTGGTCAGCGGCCGGACCGGTCAGTGCGGGAACAGCGGTCAGTGCGGGACCAGCGGCCGGACCGGTCAGTGCGGGAACAGCGGTCAGTGTGGGACCTGTGGTCAGAGCGGAGCCAGTGCTAAGTGCGGGGCCAGCGGTCAGTGCGGGGCCTGTGGTTAGTACGGGGCCTACGGCCAGTGCGGGGCCAGCGGTCAGTGTGGTCAGTGCGGGGCCAGCGGTCAGTGCGGGGCCTGCGGTCGGAGTGGTCAGTGCGGGGCCTGCGGCCAGTGCGGGACCAGACGCCGGAGCGGTCAGTGCGGGTCCTGCGGTCGCAGCAGGACCAGCGGCCGGTGTGGTCAGTGCAGGGCCTGCGGTCAGTGTGGGATCAGCGGTCGGAGCGGTCAGTGTGGGACCAGCAGTCGGAGCGGTCAGTGCAGGGCCGGCAGTCAGTGCGGGGTTTGCGGTCAGCGTGGGACCAGCGGTCGGAGCAGTCAGTGTGGGACCAGTGGCCGGAGTGGTCAGTGCGGGGCCTGTGGTCAGTACGGGGCCTGCGATCAGTGTGGGACCAGCAGCTGGGGCGGTCAGTGCAGGGCCTGCGGTCAGTGTGGGACCAGCGGCCGGAGAGGTCAGTGCATGGCCTGCGGTCAGAGCGGGGCCTGGGCTCAGTGCGGGACCAGCGGCCGGAACGGTCAGTGCGTGTCCTGCGGTTTGAGCGGTCAATGCGGGGCCTGTGGTCAGTGCGGGGCCTGCGGTCAGTGTGAGACCAGTGGCCGGAGTGGTCAGTGCGGGGACTGCGGTCAGTGTGGCACCAGTGGCCAGATCGGTCAGTACTGAGCCTGCGGTCAGTGTGGGACCAGAGGCCGGAGCGATCAGAGCGAGGCCTGCAGTCGGAGCGGTCAGTGCGGGGCATGGGGTCAGTGTGGGACAAGCGGCCAGAGTGGTCAGTGCGGGGCGAACGGTCAGTGCGGGGCCAGCGGTCAGTGCGGGGCTTGAGGTCAGAGCGGTCAGTGCGGGGCCTGCGGCCGGAGCGGTCAGTGCGGGGCCTACGGTCAGTGCGGAGCCTGCGGTCAGTGTGGGATCAGTGGCCGGAGCGGTCAGTGCGGGGCCTGCGTTCAGTGCGGCACCAGCGGTCAGTGCGAGGCGAGCGGTCAGTGCGAGGCGAGCGGTCGGAGCGGTCAGTTCGGGACCAGCGGTCAGTGCGGGGCTTGAGGTCGGAGCGTGGACTGCGGTCCGTGCGGTCAATGCGGGGCCTGAGGGCAGAGTGGGACAAGCTGTCACTACAGTGGGAGCAGTCAGTGCGGGGCCTGAGGGCAGAATGGGACCAGCGGTCACTGCAGTCGGAGCGATCAGTGCGGGGCCTGTGGTCGGTCCGGTCAGTTCGCGGCCTGCGGTCAGTGTGGGACCAGCGGTCGGAGCGGTCAGTGCGGGGCCTGCGGTCGGAGCGGTCAGTACGGGGCATGTGGTTAGTGTGGGGCCTGCGGTCAGTGTGGGACCAGCGTCCAGAGCGGTCAGTGCGGTGCCGGCGGTCAGTGTGTGGCCTGCGGTCAGTGTGGGACCAGCGGCCAGAGTGTTCATTGCGGGACGAGCGGTTGGAGCGGTCAGTGTGGTGCCTGCGGTCGGAGCGGTCAGTGCGGGGCCTGTGGTCAGTGTGAGACCAGCTGTTGGAGCGGTCAGTGTGGGGCCGGCGGTCAGTGCGGGGCTTGCGGTCAGCGTGGGACCAGCGGTCGGAGCAGTCATGCGGGGCCTGCGGTCGGAGCGGTCAATGCGGGGCCTGAGGTCAGTGCGGGGCCTGCGGTCAGTGTGAGACCAGTGGCCGGAGCGGTCAGTGCGGGGACTGCGGTCAGTGTGGGACCAGTGGCCGGAGCGGTCAGTGCTGAGCCTGCGGTCAGTGCGGGACCGGTGGCCGGAGCGGTCAGTGCCGGACCTGCGGTCAGTGTGGGAACAGTGGCCGGAGCGGTCAGTGCGGGGCCTGCGGTAAGTGCGGGGCCAGCGGTCAGTGCGGGGCCTGTGGTTAGTACGGGGCCGACGGCCAGTGCGGGGCCAGCGGTCAGTGTGGTCAGTGCGGGGCCAGCGGTCAGTGCGGGGCCTGCGGTCGGAACGGTCAGTGCAGGGCCTGCGGCCAGTGCGGGACCAGAGGCCGGAGCGGTGAGTGCGGGGCCTGCGGTCGCAGCAGGACCAGCGGCCGGTGTGGTCAGTGCAGGGCCTGCGGTCAGTGTGGGACCAGCGGTCGGAGCGGTCAGTGTGGGACCAGCAGTCGGAGCGGTCAGTGCGGTGCCGACGGTCAGTGCGGGGCTTGCGGTCAGCCTGGGACCAGCGGTCGGAGCAGTCAGTGCGGGGCCAGTGGCCGGAGTGGTCAGTGCGGGTCCTGTGGTCTGTACGGGGCCTGCGGTCAGTGTGGGACCAGCGGCCGGAGAGGTCAGTGCAGGGCCTGCGGTCAGAGCGGGGCCTGGGCTTAGTGCGGGACCAACGGCCGGAACGGTCAGTGCGTGGCCCGCGGTCCGTGTGGGACCAGTGGCTGGAGCGGTCAGTGCGGGGCCTGCGGTCAGTGTGGGACCAGCGGTCAGTGCGAGGCGAGCTGTCGGAGCGGTCAGTGCGGGGCCAGCAGTCAGTGCGGGGCTTGAGGTCGGAGCGGTCAGTGCGGGGCTTGCAGTCAGTGCGGGACCAGCAGCCGGAGTGGTCAGTGTGGAGCCTGCGGTCGGAGTGGTCAGTCTGGTCGGTGCGGTCCGTGCGGGCAATGCGGGGCCTGAGGGCAGAGTGGGACCAGCGGTCACTGCAGTCGGAGCGGTCAGTGCGGGGCCTGCGGTCGGTCCGGTCAGTTCGGGGCCAGCGGTCAGTGCGGCCAATGCGGGGCCTGAATGTAGAGTGGGACCAGCCGTCGGACTGGTCAGTGCTGGACCAGCGGCCGGACCGGTCAGTGCGGGAACAGCGGTCAGTGCGGGACCAGCGGCCGGACCGGTCAGTGTGGGAACAGCGGTCAGTGCGGGACCTGTGGTCAGAGCGGAGCCAGTGCTAAGTGCGGGGCCAGCGGTCAGTGCGGGGCCTGTGGTTAGTACGGGGCCTACGGCCAGTGCGGGGCCAGCGGTCAGTGTGGTCAGTGCGGGGCTAGCGGTCAGTGCGGGGCCTGCGGTCGGAGCGGTCAGTGCGGGGCCTGCGGTCGCAGCAGGACCAGCGGCCGGTGTGGTCAGTGCAGGGCCTGCGGTCAGTGTGGGATCAGCGGTCGGAGCGGTCAGTGTGGGACCAGCAGACGGAGCGGTCAGTGCGGGGCCTGCGGCCGGAGCGGTCAGTACGGGATCTGCGGTCAGCGCGGGGCTGGCGGTCGGTGTGGTCAGTGCAGGGCCTGCGGCCGGAGCGGTCAGTGCGGTGCCCGCGGTCCGTGTGGGACCAGTTGCCGGAGCGGTCAGTGCGGGGCCTGCGGTCAGTGTGGTACCAGAGGCCAGAGCGATTAGTGCGGGGCCCGCGGTCAGTGTGGGACCAGTGGCCAGTCTGGTCAGTGTGAGGCCTGCAGTTGGAGCGGTCAGTGTGGGGCCTGCGGTCAGTGCAGGGCCTGCGGCCAGAGTGGTCAATGTCAGGCCTGAGGTCAGAGTGGTCAGTGCGGGACCAGCGGTTAGTGCGGGGCTTGCGGTCGTAGCGGTCAGTGCGGGGCGAGCGGACGGAGTGGTCAGTGCGGGGCCAACGGTCAGTGCGGGGCTTGAGGTCGGAGCGGGGACTGCGGTCCGTGCGGTCAATGCGGGGCCTGAGGGCAGAGTGGGACAAGCTGTCACTACAGTGGGAGCAGTCAGTGCGGGGCCTGAGGGCAGAATGGGACCAGCGGTCACTGCAGTCGGAGCGATCAGTGCGGGGCCTGTGGTCGGTCCGGTCAGTTCGCGGCCTGCGGTCAGTGTGGGACCAGCGGTCGGAGCGGTCAGTGCGGTGCCGGCGGTCAGTGTGGGGCCTGCGGTCAGTGTGGGACCAGCGGCCAGAGTGTTCATTGCGGGACGAGCGGTTGGAGCGGTCAGTGTGGTGCCTGCGGTCGGAGCGGTCAGTGCGGGGCCTGCGGTCAGTGTGAGACCAGCGGTTGGAGCGGTCAGTGTGGGGCCGGTGGTCAGTGCGGGGCTTGCGGTCAGCGTGGGACCAGCGGTCGGAGCAGTCATGCGGGGCCTGCGGTCGGAGCGGTCAATGCGGGGCCTGAGGTCAGTGCGGGGCCTGCGGTCAGTGTGAGACCAGTGGCCGGAGCGGTCAGTGCGGGGACTGCGGTCAGTGTGGGACCAGTGGCCGGAGCGGTCAGTGCAGAGCCTGCGGTCAGTGTGGGACCAGAGGCTGGAGCGATCAGAGCGGGGCCTTCGGTCAGTGTGGGACCAGCGGCCGGTGTGGTCAGTGCGAGGCCTGCGGTCGGAGCGGTCAGTGCGGGGCCTGCGGTCAGTGTGTGACCAGCGGCCAGAGTGGTCAGTGCGGGGCGAGCGTTCGGAGCTGTCAGTGCGGGGCCAGCGGTCAGTGCGGGGCTTGAGGTCGGAGCGGTCAGTGCGGGGCCTGCGGCCGGAGCGGTCAGTGCGGGGCCTGCGGTCAGTGCGGGACCGGTGGCCGGAGCGGTGAGTGCGGGGCCTGCGGTCAGTGTGGGAACAGTGGCCGGAGCGGTCAGTGCGGGGCCTGCGATCAGTGCGGGACCAGCGGTCAATGCGAGGCGAGCGGTCGCAGCGAGGCGAGCGGTTGGAGCGGTCAGTGGGGGGCCAACTGTCAGTGCGGGGCTTGAGGTCGGAGCGGTCAGTCTGGTCGGTGCAGTACGTGCGGTCAATGCGGGGCCTGAGGGCAGAGTGGGACCAGCGGTCACTGCAGTCGGAGCGGTCAGTGTAGGGCCTGCGGTCGGTCCGGTCAGTTCGGGGCCAGCGGTCAGTGCGGCCAATGTGGGGCCTGAATGTAGAGTGGGCCCACCCGTCGGACTGGTCAGTGCTGGACCAGCGGCCGGACCGGTCAGTGCGGGAACAGCGGTCAGTGCTGGACCAGCGGCCGGACCGCTCAGTGCGGGAACAGCGGTCAGTGCGGCACCTGTGGTCGGAGCGGAGCCAGTGCTAAGTGCGGGGCCAGCGGTCAGTGCGGGGCCTGTGTTAGTACGGGGCCTACGGCCAGTGCGGGGCCAGCGGTCAGTGTGGTCAGTGCGGGGCTAGCGGTCAGTGCGGGGCCAGCGGTCGGAGCGGCCAGTGCGGGGCCTGCTGCCTGTGCGGGACCAGAGGCCGGAGCGGTCAGTGCGGGGCCTGCGATCGCAGCAGGACCAGCGGCCGGTGTGGTCAGTGCAGGGCCTGCGGTCAGTGTGGGACCAGCGGTCGGAGCGGTCAGTGTGGGACCAGCAGTCGGAGCGGTCAGTGCGGGGCCGGCGGTCAGTGCGGGGCTTGCGGTCAGCCTGGGACCAGCGGTCGGAGCAGTCAGTGCGGGGCCTGTGGCCGGAGATGTCAGTGCGGGGCCTGTGGTCAGTACGGGGCCTGCGGTGAGTGTGGGACCAGCGGCTGGAGCGGTCAGTGCAGGGCCTGTGGTCAGTGTGGGACCAGCGGCCGGAGAGGTCAGTGCAAGGCCTGCGGTCAGAGCGGGGCCTGGGCTTAGTGCGGGATCAGCGGCCGGAACGGTCAGTGCGTGGCCTGCGGTTAGAGCGGTCAATGCGGGGCCTGTGGTCAGTGCGGGGCCTGCGGTCAGTGTGAGACCAGTGGCGGAGCGGTCAGTGCGGGGACTGCGGTCAGTGCGGGGCCAGTGGTCGGAGTGGTCAGTGCGGGTCCTGTGGTCAGTACGGGGCCTGCGGTCAGTGTGGGACCAGCGGCCAGAGTGTTCAGTGCGGGGCCTGCGGTTGGAGCAGTCAGTGTGGGGCCTGCGGTCAGTGCAGAACCTGCGGCCAGAGTGGTCAATGCCGGGCATGAGGTCGGAGCGGTCAGTGCGGGACCAGCGGTCAGTGTGGGGCTTGCGGTCGGAGCGGTCAGTGCGGGGCCTGCGGCCGGAGCGGTCAGTGCGGGGCCTGCGGTCAGTGTGAGACCAGCGGTCGGAGCGGCCAGAGTGTTCAGTGCGGGCCGAGCGGTTGGAGCGGTCAGTGCGGGGCCTGCGGTCAGAGCGGTCAGTGCGGGGCCTGCGGTCAGTGTGAGACCAGCGGTCGGAGCGGTCAGTGCGGGGCCGGGGGTCAGTGCGGGGCTTGCGGTCAGCGTGGGACCAGCGGTCGGAGCAGTCTGTGCGGGGCCTGCGGTCGGAGCGGTCAATGTGAGGCCTGCGAACAGTGTGGGACCAGCAGCTGGAGCGGTCAGTGCGGGACCAGTGGCCGGAGTGGTCAGTGCGGGACTTGTGGTCAATACGGGGCCTGTGGTCAGTGTGGGACCAGTGGCTGGAGCGGTCAGTGCGGGGCCTGCGGTCAGTGTGGGACCAGCGGCCGGAGAGGTCAGTGCAGGGCCTGCGGTCAGTGCAGGGCCTGCAGGTCAGTGTGGGACCAGCGGTCACTGCAGTCGGAGCGGTCAGTGTAGGGCCTGCGGTCGGTCCGGTCAGTTCGGGGCCAGCGGTCAGTGCGGCCAATGCGGGGCCTGAATGTAGAGTGGGACCACCCGTCGGACTGGTCAGTGCTGGACCAGCGGCCGGACCGGTCAGTGCGGGAACAGCGGTCAGTGCTGGACCAGCGGCCGGACCGGTCAGTGCGGGAACAGCGGTCAGTGCGGCACCTGTGGTCGGAGCGGAGCCAGTGCTAAGTGCGGGGCCAGCGGTCAGTGCGGGGCCAGCGGTCAGTGTGGTCAGTGCGGGGCTAGCGGTCAGTGCGGGGCCTGCGGTCGGAGCGGCCAGTGCGGGGCTTGCTGCCAGTGCGGGACCAGAGGCCGGAGCGGTCAGTGCGGGGCTTGCGGTCGCAGCAGGACCAGCGGCCGATGTGGTCAGTGCAGGGCCTGCGGTCAGTGTGGGACCAGCGGTCGGAGCGGTCAGTGTGGGACCAGCAGTCGGAGCGGTCAGTGCGGGGCCGGCGGTCAGTGCGGGGCTTGCGGTCAGCCTGGGACCAGCGGTCGGAGCAGTCAGTGCGGGGCCAGTGGCCGGAGTGGTCAGTGCGGGGCCTGTGGTCAGTACGGGGCCTGCAGTGAGTGTGGGACCAGCGGCTGGAGCGGTCCGTGCAGGGCCTGTGGTCAGTGTGGGACCAGCGGCCGGAGAGGTTAGTGCAAGGCCTGCGGTCAGAGCGGGGCCTGGGCTTAGTGCGGGATCAGCGGCCGGAACGGTCAGTGCGTGGCCTGCGGTTAGAGCGGTCAGTGCGGGGCCTGTGGTCAGTGCGGGGCCTGCGGTCAGTGTGAGACCAGTGGCGGAGCGGTCAGTGCGGGATCTGCGGTCAGTGTGGGACCAGTGGTCAGAGCTGTCAGTGCTGAGCCTGCGATCAGTGTGGGACCAGAGGCCGGAGCGATCAGAGCGAGGCCTGCGGTCGGAGCGATCAGTGCGGGGCCTGGGGTCAGTGTGGGACCAGCGGCCAGAGTGGTCAGTGCGGGGCTAACGGTCAGTGCGGGGCCAGCGGTAAGTACGGGGCTTGAGGTTGGAGCGGTCAGTGCGGGGCCTGCGGCCGGAGCGGTCAGTGCGGGGCCTGCGGTCAGTGCAGGACCGGTGGCCGGAGCGGTCAGTGCGGGGCCTGTGGTCAGTGCGGGGCCAGCGGTCAGTGCGGGGCCTGTGGTTAGTACGGGGCCTACGGCCAGTGCGGGGCCAGCGGTCAGTGTGGTCAGTGCGGGGCCAGCGGTCAGTGCGGGACCTGCGGTTGGAGCGGTCAGTGCGGGGCCTGCGGCCAGTGCGGGACCAGAGGCCGGAGCGGTAAGTGCGGGGCCTGCGGTCGCAGCAGGACCAGCGGCCGGTGTGGTCAGTGCAGGGCCTGCGGTCAGTGTGGGACCAGCAGTCGGAGCGGTCAGTGTGGGACCAGCAGTCGGAGCGGTCAGTGCGGGGTTTGCGGTCAGCGTGGGACCAGCGGTCGGAGCAGTCAGTGCGGGACCAGTGGCCGGAGTGGTCACTGCGGGGCCTGTGGTCAGTACGGGGCCTGCGATCAGTGTGGGACCAGCGGCCGGAGAGGTCAGTGCAGGGCCTGCGGTCAGAGCGGGGCCTGGGCTCAGTGCGGGACCAGCGGCCGGAACGGTCAGTGCGTGGCCTGCGGTTAGAGCGGTCAATGCGGGGCCTGTGGTCAGTGCGGGGCCTGCGGTCAGTGTGAGACCAGTGGCCGGAGCGGTCAGTGCGGGGACTGCGGTCAGTGTGGGACCAGTGGCCAGAGCGGTCAGTGCTGAGCCTGCGGTCAGTGTGGGACCAGAGGCCGGAGCGATCAGAGCGACGCCTGCGGTCGGAGCGGTCAGTGCGAGGCATGGGATCAGTGTGGGACCAGCGGCCAGAGTGGTCAGTGCGGGACGAACGGTCAGTGCGGGGCCAGCGGTCAGTGCGGGGCTTGAAGTTGGAGCGGTCAGTGCGGGGCCTGCGGCCGGAGCGGTCAGTGCGGGGCCTGCGGTCAGTACGGGACCGGTGGTCGGAGCGGTCAGTGCGGGGCCTGCGGTCAGTGCGGGACCAGCGGTCAGTGCGAGGCGAGCGGTCAGTGCGAGGCGAGCGGTCGGAGCGGTCAATGCGGCGCCAGCGGTCAGTGCGGGGCTTGAGGTCGTAGCGGTCAGTGCGGGGCCTGAGGCCGGAGCGGTCAGTGCGGGGCCTGCGGTCAGTGCGGGACCAGTGGCCGGAGCGAACAGTGCGGGGCCTGTGGCCAGTGCGGGACGGGAGGCCGGAGCAGTCAGTGCGGGGCCTGCGGTCACAGCAGGACCAGCGGCCGGTGTGGTCAGTGCAGGACCTGCGGTCAGTGTGGGACCAATGGTCGGAGCGGTCAGTGTGGGACCAGTGGTCGGAGCGGTCAGTGCGTGGCCTGCGGTCCGAGCGGTCAGTGCAGGGCCTGAGGTCAGTGTGGGACCAGCAGTCGGAGCGGTCAGTGTGGGTTTGGCGGTCAGCGCGGGGCTTGCGGTCAGCGTGGGACCAGCGGTCGGAGCAGTCAGTGCGGGGCCAGTGGCCGGAGTGGTCAGTGCGGAGCCTGTGGTCAGTACGGGGCCTGCGGTCAGTGTGGGACCAGCGGCTGGAGCGGTCAGTGCAGGGCCTGTGGTCAGTGTGGGACCAGCGGCCGGAGAGGTCAGTGCGGGGCCTGCGGTCAGTGTGAGACCAGTGGCCGGAGCGGTCAGTGCTGGGACTGCGGTCAGTGTGGGACCAGTGGCCGGAGTGGTCAGTGCTGAGCCTGCGGTCAGTGTGGGACCAGCGGCCGGTGTTGTCAGTGCGAGGCCTGCGGTCGGAGCGGTAAGTGCGGGGCCTGGGGTCAGTACGGGACCGGTGGTCGGAGCGGTCAGTGCGGGGCCTGCGGTCAGTGCGGGACCAGCGGTCAGTGCGAGGCGAGCGGTCAGTGCGAGGCGAGCGGTCGGAGCGGTCAATGCGGCGCCAGCGGTCAGTGCGGGGCTTGAGGTCGTAGCGGTCAGTGCGGGGCCTGAGGCCGGAGCGGTCAGTGCGGGGCCTGCGGTCAGTGCGGGACCAGTGGCCGGAGCGAACAGTGCGGGGCCTGTGGCCAGTGCGGGACCAGAGGCCGGAGCAGTCAGTGCGGGGCCTGCGGTCACAGCAGGACCAGCGGCCGGTGTGGTCAGTGCAGGACCTGCGGTCAGTGTGGGACCAGTGGTCGGAGCGGTCAGTGTGGGACCAGTGGTCGGAGCGGTCAGTGCGTGGCCTGCGGTCCGAGCGGTCAGTGCAGGGCCTGAGGTCAGTGTGGGACCAGCAGTCGGAGCGGTCAGTGTGGGTTTGGCGGTCAGCGCGGGGCTTGCGGTCAGCGTGGGACCAGCGGTCGGAGCAGTCAGTGCGGGGCCAGTGGCCGGAGTGGTCAGTGCGGAGCCTGTGGTCAGTACGGGGCCTGCGGTCAGTGTGGGACCAGCGGCTGGAGCGGTCAGTGCAGGGCCTGTGGTCAGTGTGGGACCAGCGGCCGGAGAGGTCAGTGCGGGGCCTGCGGTCAGTGCGGGACCAGCGACCGGAGCAGTCAGTGTGTGGCCTGCGGTCGGAGCGGTCAATGCGGGGCCTGTGGTCAGTGCGGGGCCTGCGGTCAGTGTGAGACCAGTGGCCGGAGCGGTCAGTGCTGGGACTGCGGTCAGTGTGGGACCAGTGGCCGGAGTGGTCAGTGCTGAGCCTGCGGTCAGTGTGGGACAAGCGGCCGGTGTTGTCAGTGCGAGGCCTGCGGTCGGAGCGGTAAGTGCGGGGCCTGGGGTCAGTGTGGGACCAGCGGCCAGAGTGGTCAGTGCGGGGCGAGCGGTCGGAGCTGTCAGTGCGGGGCCAACGGTCCGTGCGGGGCTTGAGATCGGAGCGGTCAGTGCGGGGCCTGCGGCCGGAGCAGTCAGTGTGGGGCCTGCGGTCAGTGTGGGACCTGTGGCCAGAGCGGTCAGTGCGGGGCCTGCGGTCAGTGTGGGAACAGTGGCCGGAGTGGTCAGTGCAGGGCCTGCGATCAGTGCGGGAACAGCGGTCAGTGCGAGGCGAGCGGTCGGAGCGGTCAGTTGGGGGCCAGCGGTCAGTGCGGGGCTTGAGGTCGGAGCGGTCAGTGCGGGGCCTGCAGTCAGTGCGGGATCAGCGGCCGGAGTGGTCAGTGCGGAGCCTGCGGTCGGAGTGGTCAGTCTGGTCGGTGCGGTCCGTGCGGTCAATGCGGGGCCTGAGGGCAGAGTGGGACCAGCGGTCACTGCAGTCGGAGCGGTCAGTGCAGGGTCAGCATCAGTGTGGTCAGTTCAGGGCCAGCGGTCAGTGCGGCCAATTCGGGGACTGAATGTAGAGTGGGACCAGCCGTCGGACTGGTCAGCGGCCGGACCGGTCAGTGCGGGAACAGCGGTCAGTGCGGGACCAGCGGCCGGACCGGTCAGTGCGGGAACAGCGGTCAGTGTGGGACCTGTGGTCAGAGCGGAGCCAGTGCTAAGTGCGGGGCCAGCGGTCAGTGCGGGGCCTGTGGTTAGTACGGGGCCTACGGCCAGTGCGGGGCCAGCGGTCAGTGTGGTCAGTGCGGGGCCAGCGGTCAGTGCGGGGCCTGCGGTCGGAGTGGTCAGTGCGGGGCCTGCGGCCAGTGCGGGACCAGACGCCGGAGCGGTCAGTGCGGGTCCTGCGGTCGCAGCAGGACCAGCGGCCGGTGTGGTCAGTGCAGGGCCTGCGGTCAGTGTGGGATCAGCGGTCGGAGCGGTCAGTGTGGGACCAGCAGTCGGAGCGGTCAGTGCAGGGCCGGCAGTCAGTGCGGGGTTTGCGGTCAGCGTGGGACCAGCGGTCGGAGCAGTCAGTGTGGGACCAGTGGCCGGAGTGGTCAGTGCGGGGCCTGTGGTCAGTACGGGGCCTGCGATCAGTGTGGGACCAGCAGCTGGGGCGGTCAGTGCAGGGCCTGCGGTCAGTGTGGGACCAGCGGCCGGAGAGGTCAGTGCATGGCCTGCGGTCAGAGCGGGGCCTGGGCTCAGTGCGGGACCAGCGGCCGGAACGGTCAGTGCGTGTCCTGCGGTTTGAGCGGTCAATGCGGGGCCTGTGGTCAGTGCGGGGCCTGCGGTCAGTGTGAGACCAGTGGCCGGAGTGGTCAGTGCGGGGACTGCGGTCAGTGTGGCACCAGTGGCCAGATCGGTCAGTACTGAGCCTGCGGTCAGTGTGGGACCAGAGGCCGGAGCGATCAGAGCGAGGCCTGCAGTCGGAGCGGTCAGTGCGGGGCATGGGGTCAGTGTGGGACAAGCGGCCAGAGTGGTCAGTGCGGGGCGAACGGTCAGTGCGGGGCCAGCGGTCAGTGCGGGGCTTGAGGTCAGAGCGGTCAGTGCGGGGCCTGCGGCCGGAGCGGTCAGTGCGGGGCCTACGGTCAGTGCGGAGCCTGCGGTCAGTGTGGGATCAGTGGCCGGAGCGGTCAGTGCGGGGCCTGCGTTCAGTGCGGCACCAGCGGTCAGTGCGAGGCGAGCGGTCAGTGCGAGGCGAGCGGTCGGAGCGGTCAGTTCGGGACCAGCGGTCAGTGCGGGGCTTGAGGTCGGAGCGTGGACTGCGGTCCGTGCGGTCAATGCGGGGCCTGAGGGCAGAGTGGGACAAGCTGTCACTACAGTGGGAGCAGTCAGTGCGGGGCCTGAGGGCAGAATGGGACCAGCGGTCACTGCAGTCGGAGCGATCAGTGCGGGGCCTGTGGTCGGTCCGGTCAGTTCGCGGCCTGCGGTCAGTGTGGGACCAGCGGTCGGAGCGGTCAGTGCGGGGCCTGCGGTCGGAGCGGTCAGTACGGGGCATGTGGTTAGTGTGGGGCCTGCGGTCAGTGTGGGACCAGCGTCCAGAGCGGTCAGTGCGGTGCCGGCGGTCAGTGTGTGGCCTGCGGTCAGTGTGGGACCAGCGGCCAGAGTGTTCATTGCGGGACGAGCGGTTGGAGCGGTCAGTGTGGTGCCTGCGGTCGGAGCGGTCAGTGCGGGGCCTGTGGTCAGTGTGAGACCAGCTGTTGGAGCGGTCAGTGTGGGGCCGGCGGTCAGTGCGGGGCTTGCGGTCAGCGTGGGACCAGCGGTCGGAGCAGTCATGCGGGGCCTGCGGTCGGAGCGGTCAATGCGGGGCCTGAGGTCAGTGCGGGGCCTGCGGTCAGTGTGAGACCAGTGGCCGGAGCGGTCAGTGCGGGGACTGCGGTCAGTGTGGGACCAGTGGCCGGAGCGGTCAGTGCTGAGCCTGCGGTCAGTGCGGGACCGGTGGCCGGAGCGGTCAGTGCCGGACCTGCGGTCAGTGTGGGAACAGTGGCCGGAGCGGTCAGTGCGGGGCCTGCGGTAAGTGCGGGGCCAGCGGTCAGTGCGGGGCCTGTGGTTAGTACGGGGCCGACGGCCAGTGCGGGGCCAGCGGTCAGTGTGGTCAGTGCGGGGCCAGCGGTCAGTGCGGGGCCTGCGGTCGGAACGGTCAGTGCAGGGCCTGCGGCCAGTGCGGGACCAGAGGCCGGAGCGGTGAGTGCGGGGCCTGCGGTCGCAGCAGGACCAGCGGCCGGTGTGGTCAGTGCAGGGCCTGCGGTCAGTGTGGGACCAGCGGTCGGAGCGGTCAGTGTGGGACCAGCAGTCGGAGCGGTCAGTGCGGTGCCGACGGTCAGTGCGGGGCTTGCGGTCAGCCTGGGACCAGCGGTCGGAGCAGTCAGTGCGGGGCCAGTGGCCGGAGTGGTCAGTGCGGGTCCTGTGGTCTGTACGGGGCCTGCGGTCAGTGTGGGACCAGCGGCCGGAGAGGTCAGTGCAGGGCCTGCGGTCAGAGCGGGGCCTGGGCTTAGTGCGGGACCAACGGCCGGAACGGTCAGTGCGTGGCCCGCGGTCCGTGTGGGACCAGTGGCTGGAGCGGTCAGTGCGGGGCCTGCGGTCAGTGTGGGACCAGCGGTCAGTGCGAGGCGAGCTGTCGGAGCGGTCAGTGCGGGGCCAGCAGTCAGTGCGGGGCTTGAGGTCGGAGCGGTCAGTGCGGGGCTTGCAGTCAGTGCGGGACCAGCAGCCGGAGTGGTCAGTGTGGAGCCTGCGGTCGGAGTGGTCAGTCTGGTCGGTGCGGTCCGTGCGGGCAATGCGGGGCCTGAGGGCAGAGTGGGACCAGCGGTCACTGCAGTCGGAGCGGTCAGTGCGGGGCCTGCGGTCGGTCCGGTCAGTTCGGGGCCAGCGGTCAGTGCGGCCAATGCGGGGCCTGAATGTAGAGTGGGACCAGCCGTCGGACTGGTCAGTGCTGGACCAGCGGCCGGACCGGTCAGTGCGGGAACAGCGGTCAGTGCGGGACCAGCGGCCGGACCGGTCAGTGTGGGAACAGCGGTCAGTGCGGGACCTGTGGTCAGAGCGGAGCCAGTGCTAAGTGCGGGGCCAGCGGTCAGTGCGGGGCCTGTGGTTAGTACGGGGCCTACGGCCAGTGCGGGGCCAGCGGTCAGTGTGGTCAGTGCGGGGCTAGCGGTCAGTGCGGGGCCTGCGGTCGGAGCGGTCAGTGCGGGGCCTGCGGTCGCAGCAGGACCAGCGGCCGGTGTGGTCAGTGCAGGGCCTGCGGTCAGTGTGGGATCAGCGGTCGGAGCGGTCAGTGTGGGACCAGCAGACGGAGCGGTCAGTGCGGGGCCTGCGGCCGGAGCGGTCAGTACGGGATCTGCGGTCAGCGCGGGGCTGGCGGTCGGTGTGGTCAGTGCAGGGCCTGCGGCCGGAGCGGTCAGTGCGGTGCCCGCGGTCCGTGTGGGACCAGTTGCCGGAGCGGTCAGTGCGGGGCCTGCGGTCAGTGTGGTACCAGAGGCCAGAGCGATTAGTGCGGGGCCCGCGGTCAGTGTGGGACCAGTGGCCAGTCTGGTCAGTGTGAGGCCTGCAGTTGGAGCGGTCAGTGTGGGGCCTGCGGTCAGTGCAGGGCCTGCGGCCAGAGTGGTCAATGTCAGGCCTGAGGTCAGAGTGGTCAGTGCGGGACCAGCGGTTAGTGCGGGGCTTGCGGTCGTAGCGGTCAGTGCGGGGCGAGCGGACGGAGTGGTCAGTGCGGGGCCAACGGTCAGTGCGGGGCTTGAGGTCGGAGCGGGGACTGCGGTCCGTGCGGTCAATGCGGGGCCTGAGGGCAGAGTGGGACAAGCTGTCACTACAGTGGGAGCAGTCAGTGCGGGGCCTGAGGGCAGAATGGGACCAGCGGTCACTGCAGTCGGAGCGATCAGTGCGGGGCCTGTGGTCGGTCCGGTCAGTTCGCGGCCTGCGGTCAGTGTGGGACCAGCGGTCGGAGCGGTCAGTGCGGTGCCGGCGGTCAGTGTGGGGCCTGCGGTCAGTGTGGGACCAGCGGCCAGAGTGTTCATTGCGGGACGAGCGGTTGGAGCGGTCAGTGTGGTGCCTGCGGTCGGAGCGGTCAGTGCGGGGCCTGCGGTCAGTGTGAGACCAGCGGTTGGAGCGGTCAGTGTGGGGCCGGTGGTCAGTGCGGGGCTTGCGGTCAGCGTGGGACCAGCGGTCGGAGCAGTCATGCGGGGCCTGCGGTCGGAGCGGTCAATGCGGGGCCTGAGGTCAGTGCGGGGCCTGCGGTCAGTGTGAGACCAGTGGCCGGAGCGGTCAGTGCGGGGACTGCGGTCAGTGTGGGACCAGTGGCCGGAGCGGTCAGTGCAGAGCCTGCGGTCAGTGTGGGACCAGAGGCTGGAGCGATCAGAGCGGGGCCTTCGGTCAGTGTGGGACCAGCGGCCGGTGTGGTCAGTGCGAGGCCTGCGGTCGGAGCGGTCAGTGCGGGGCCTGCGGTCAGTGTGTGACCAGCGGCCAGAGTGGTCAGTGCGGGGCGAGCGTTCGGAGCTGTCAGTGCGGGGCCAGCGGTCAGTGCGGGGCTTGAGGTCGGAGCGGTCAGTGCGGGGCCTGCGGCCGGAGCGGTCAGTGCGGGGCCTGCGGTCAGTGCGGGACCGGTGGCCGGAGCGGTGAGTGCGGGGCCTGCGGTCAGTGTGGGAACAGTGGCCGGAGCGGTCAGTGCGGGGCCTGCGATCAGTGCGGGACCAGCGGTCAATGCGAGGCGAGCGGTCGCAGCGAGGCGAGCGGTTGGAGCGGTCAGTGGGGGGCCAACTGTCAGTGCGGGGCTTGAGGTCGGAGCGGTCAGTCTGGTCGGTGCAGTACGTGCGGTCAATGCGGGGCCTGAGGGCAGAGTGGGACCAGCGGTCACTGCAGTCGGAGCGGTCAGTGTAGGGCCTGCGGTCGGTCCGGTCAGTTCGGGGCCAGCGGTCAGTGCGGCCAATGTGGGGCCTGAATGTAGAGTGGGCCCACCCGTCGGACTGGTCAGTGCTGGACCAGCGGCCGGACCGGTCAGTGCGGGAACAGCGGTCAGTGCTGGACCAGCGGCCGGACCGCTCAGTGCGGGAACAGCGGTCAGTGCGGCACCTGTGGTCGGAGCGGAGCCAGTGCTAAGTGCGGGGCCAGCGGTCAGTGCGGGGCCTGTGTTAGTACGGGGCCTACGGCCAGTGCGGGGCCAGCGGTCAGTGTGGTCAGTGCGGGGCTAGCGGTCAGTGCGGGGCCAGCGGTCGGAGCGGCCAGTGCGGGGCCTGCTGCCTGTGCGGGACCAGAGGCCGGAGCGGTCAGTGCGGGGCCTGCGATCGCAGCAGGACCAGCGGCCGGTGTGGTCAGTGCAGGGCCTGCGGTCAGTGTGGGACCAGCGGTCGGAGCGGTCAGTGTGGGACCAGCAGTCGGAGCGGTCAGTGCGGGGCCGGCGGTCAGTGCGGGGCTTGCGGTCAGCCTGGGACCAGCGGTCGGAGCAGTCAGTGCGGGGCCTGTGGCCGGAGATGTCAGTGCGGGGCCTGTGGTCAGTACGGGGCCTGCGGTGAGTGTGGGACCAGCGGCTGGAGCGGTCAGTGCAGGGCCTGTGGTCAGTGTGGGACCAGCGGCCGGAGAGGTCAGTGCAAGGCCTGCGGTCAGAGCGGGGCCTGGGCTTAGTGCGGGATCAGCGGCCGGAACGGTCAGTGCGTGGCCTGCGGTTAGAGCGGTCAATGCGGGGCCTGTGGTCAGTGCGGGGCCTGCGGTCAGTGTGAGACCAGTGGCGGAGCGGTCAGTGCGGGGACTGCGGTCAGTGCGGGGCCAGTGGTCGGAGTGGTCAGTGCGGGTCCTGTGGTCAGTACGGGGCCTGCGGTCAGTGTGGGACCAGCGGCTGGAGCGGTCAGTGCAGGGCCTGTGGTCAGTGTGGGACCAGCGGCCGGAGAGGTCAGTGCAGGGCCTGCGGTCAGTGTGGGAACAGTGGCCGGAGCGGTCAGTGCGGGGCCTGCGGTCAGTGCGGGACCAGCGGTCAGTGCGAGGCGAGCTGTCGGAGCGGTTAGTGCGGGGCCAGCAGTCAGTGCGGGGCTTGAGGTCGGAGCGGTCAGTGCGGGGCTTGCAGTCAGTGCGGGACCAGCAGCCGGAGTGGTCAGTGTGGAGCCTGCGGTCGGAGTGGTCAATCTGGTCGGTGCGGTCCGTGCGGGCAATGCGGGGCCTGAGGGCAGAGTGGGACCAGCGGTCACTGCAGTCGGAGCGGTCAGTGCGGGGCCTGCGGTCGGTCCGGTCAGTTCGGGGCCAGCGGTCAGTGCGGCCAATGCGGGGCCTGAATGTAGAGTGGGACCAGCCGTCGGATTGGTCAGTGCTGGACCAGCGGCCGGACCGGTCAGTGCGGGAACAGCGGTCAGTGCGGGACCAGCGGCCGGACCGGTCAGTGTGGGAACAGCGGTCAGTGCGGGACCTGTGGTCGGAGCGGAGCCAGTGCTAAGTGCGGGGCCAGCAGTCAGTGCGGGGCCTGTGGTTAGTACGGGGCCTACGGCCAGTGCGGGGCCAGCGGTCAGTGTGGTCAGTGCGGGGCTAGCGGTCAGTGCGGGTCCTGCGGTCGGAGCGGTCAGTGCGTGGCCTGCGGCCAGTGCGGGACCAGAGGCCGGAGCGGTCAGTGCGGGGCCTGCGGTCGCAGCAGGACCAGCGGTCGGTGTGATCAGTGCGGGGCCTGCGGTCGCAGCAGGACCAGCGGCCGGTGTGGTCAGTGCAGGGCCTGCGGTCAGTGTGGGATCAGCGGTCGGAGCGGTCAGTGTGGGACCAGCAGTCGGAGCGGTCAGTGCGGGGCCTGCGGCCGGAGCGGTCAGTACGGGATCTGCGGTCAGCGCGGGGCTGGCGGTCGGTGTGGTCAGTGCAGGGCCTGCGGTCGGAGCGGTCAGTGCGGGGCCTGCGGTCGGAGCGGTCAGTACGGGGCATGTGGTCAGTGCGGGGCCTGCGGTCAGTGTGGGACCAGCGGCCAGAGCGGTCAGTGCGGTGCCGGCGGTCAGTGTGGGGCCTGCGGTCAGTGTGGGACCAGCAGCCAGAGTGTTCATTGCGGGACGAGCGGTTGGAGCGGTCAGTGTGGTGCCTGCGGTCGGAGCGATCAGTGCGGGGCCTGCGGTCAGTGTGAGACCAGCAGTCGGAGCGGTCAGTGTGGGGCCGGCGGTCAGTGCGGGGCTTGCGGTCAGCGTGGGACCAGCGGTCGGAGCAGTCATGCAGGGCCTGCGGTCGGAGCGGTCAATGCGGGGCCTGAGGTCAGTGCGGGGCCTGCGGTCAGTGTGAGACCAGTGGCCGGAGCGGTCAGTGCAGGGACTGCGGTCAGTGTGGGACCAGTGGCCGGAGCGGTCAGTGCTGAGCCTGCGGTCAGTGTGGGACCAGAGGCTGGAGCGATCAGAGCGAGGCCTGCGGTCAGTGTGGGACCAGCGGCCGGTGTGGTCAGTGCGAGGCCTGCGGTCGGAGCGGTCAGTGCGGGGCCTGGGGTCAGTGTGGGACCAGCGGCCAGAGTGGTCAGTGTGGGGCGAGCGGTCGGAGCGGTCAGTGTGGGGCCCGCGGTCAGTGCGGGGCTTGAGGTCGGAGCGGTCAGTGCGGGGCCTGCGGCCGGAGCGGTCAGTGCGGGGCCTGCGGTCAGTGCGGGACCGGTGGCCGGAGCGGTCAGTGCGGGGCCTGCGGTCAGTGTGGAAACAGTGGCCGGAGCGGTCAGTGCGGGGCCTGCGACCAGTGCGGGACCAGCGGTCAGTGCGAGGCGAGCGGTCGCAGCGAGGCGAGCGGTTGGAGCGGTCAGTGGGGGGCCAGCGGTCAGTGCGGGGCTTGAGGTCGGAGCGGTCAGTGCGGGGCCTGCAGTCAGTGCGGGACCAGCGGCCGGAGTGATCAGTGCGGAGCCTGCGGTCGGAGTGGTCAGTCTGGTCGGTGCGGTCCGTGCGGTCAATGCGGGGCCTGAGGGCAGAGTGGGACCAGCGGTCACTGCAGTCGGAGCAGTCAGTGCGGGGCCTGCGGTCAGTGTTGGACCAATGGCCGGAGCGGTCAGTGCGGGGCCTGCGGTCAGTGTGGGACCAGTGGCCGGAGCGGTCAGTGCGGGGTCTGCGGTCAGTGCGTGGCCAGCGGTCAGTGCGGGGTTTGAGGTCGGAGCTGTCAGTGCGGGGCCTGCAGTCAGTGCGGGACCAGCGGCCGGAGTGGTCAGTGCGGAGCCTGCGGTCGGAGTGGTCAGCCTGGTCGGTGCGGTCAATGCGGGGCCTGAGGGCAGCGTGGGACCAGCGGTCACTGCAGTCGGAGCGGTCAGTGCGGGACCAGCGGCCGGAGTGGTCAGTGCGGAGCCTGCGGTCGGAGTGGTCAGTCTGGTCGGTGCGGTCCGTGCGGTCAATGCGGGGCCTGAGGGCAGCGTGGGACCAGCGGTCACTGCAGTCGGAGCGGTCAGTACGGGGCATGCGGTCAGTGTGGGACCAATGGCCAGAGTGGTCAATACCGGGCTTGAGGTCGGAGCGTTCAGTGTGGGACCAGCGGTCAGTGCGGGGCGAGCGGACAGAGTGGTCAGTACGGGGCCTGCGGTCCGTGCGGTCAATGCGGGGCCTGCGGTCAGTGTGGGACCAGCGGCCGGAGCGGTCAGCGTGGGACCAGCGGTCAGTGTGGGACCTGCAGCCAGAGCGGTCAGTGCGGGACGAGTGGTCGGAGCGGTAAGTGCAGGGCCTGCGGTCAGTGTGGGACCAGCGGCCAGAGTGGTCAGTGCTGGCGAGCGGTCGGAGCGGTCAGTGCAGAGCCTGTGGTCGGAGCGGTCAGTGCGGGGCCAGCGGTCAGTGCGGGGCCTGCGGTCGGAGCGGTCAATGTGGGACCTGAGGGCAGAGTGGGACCAGCGGTCACTGCAGTCGGAGCTGTCAGTGCGGGGCCCGCGGCCAGTGCAGTCGGAGCGGTCAGTGCGGGGCCAGCTGTTGGAGCGGTCAGTGCGGGGCCTACGGTCAGTGCGGGGCCTATGGTGAGTGTGGGACCAGCGGCGGGAGCGGTCAGTGCGGGACCAGCGGTCAGTGTGGGACCAGCGGCCGGATCGGTCACTGCGGGGACTGCGATCAGTGTGGGACCAGCGGTTGGAGCTGTCAGTGCGGGGCCAGCGTTCGGAGCAGTCAGTGCAGGACCTGCGGCCAGTGCGGTCGGAGCGTTCTGTTCGGGGCCTGCGGTCGGAGTGGTCAGTGCAGGACCAGCAGCCAGTGCAGGGCCTGTGGTCGTAGCGGTCAGTGCAGGACAAGCAGCCGGAGCGGTCAGTGCAGGACCAGCAGTCAGAGCTGTCAGTGCGGGACCAGCTGTCATTGCAGGGCCTGCGATCGGAGCGGTCAGTGCGGGACCAGCATTCGGAGCGGTCAGTTCGGGGCCAGCGGTCGGAGCGGGGCCTGCGGCCAGTGCGGGACCAGCGGTCGGAGCGGTCAGTGCAGGTCCTGCGGTTGGACCGTTCAGTGCGGGGCTAGAGGTCAGTGCGGGGCCTGCGGTCGGAGCGGTCAGTGCGGGGCCAGCGGTCGGAGTGGTCAGTGCGGGGCCAGTGGTCAGTATGGGGACTGCGGTCAGTATAGTGCCTGAGGGAAGTGCGGGACCAGCGGCCGGAGCGGTTAGTGCGGGGCCTGAGGGCAGAGTGGGACCAGCGGTCACTGCAGTCGGAGCGGTCAGTGCGGGGTCAGCGGTCAGAGCGGGGCTTGAGGTCAGAGCGGTCAGTACGTGGCCTGCAGTCAGTTCGGGACCAGCGGCCGGAGTGGTTAGTGCGAGGCCTGCGGTCAGTGTGAACCAGCAGCCGGAGCGGTCAGTGCAGGGCATGCGGTCAGTGTGGGACCAGCGGTCGGAGCGGTCAGTGCGGGACCAGCGGTCGGAGCGGTCAGTGCGGGACCAGCGGTCGGAGCGGTCAGTGCGGGGCCTGCGGTCAGTGCGGGACCAGCGGCCGGAGCGGTCAGTGCGGGACCAGCGGTCTGAGCGGCCAGTGCGGGACCTGCGGTCAGTGTGGGACCAGCGGCCAGAGTGGTCAGTGCGGGACGAGCGATTGGAGCGGTCAGTGCGGGGCCTGCGGTCAGAGCGGTCAGTGCGAGGACTGCGGTCAGTGTGGGACAAGCGGCCGGAGCGGTCAGTGCGGGGCCGGCGGTCGGAGCGGGGCCTGCGGCCAGTGCGGATCCAGCGGTCAGTGCGGGGCCTGCGGTCGGAGCAGTCAGTGCAGGGCCTGCGGTCAGTGTGGGGACAGCGGTCGGAGCGGTCAGTGCGGGGCCAGCGGTCGGAGCAGTCATTGCGGGGCCAGTGGTCAGTATGGGGACTGCGGTCAGAATATTGCCTGAGAGAAGTGCGGGACCAGCGGCCGGAGCAGTTAGTCCGGGGCCTGAGGGCAGAGTGGGACCAGCGGTCACTGCAGTCGGAGCCGTCAGTGCGGGGCCTGCGGCCAGTGCGGTCGGAGCGGTCAGTGCATGGCCTACGGTCTGTGCGGGACCAGCGGCTGGAATGGTCAATGCGGGGCTTGAGGGCAGAGTGGGACCAGCGGTCACTTCAGTCGGAGCCGTCAGTGCGGGGCCTGCGGCCAGTGCGGTCGGAGCGGTCAGTGCGCAGCCAGCGGTCAGTGCGGGGCCTATGGTGAGTGTGGGACCAGCGGCCGGAAGCAGTCAGTGCAGGACCAGCGGTCAGTGTGGGACCAGCGGCCAGATTGTTCACTGCGGGGCCTGCGATCAGTGTGGGACCAGCGGCCGGAGCGGTCAGTGCAGGACGTGCGGCCAGAGCGGTTAGTGCGGGGCCTGCGGTCAGTGCGGGACCAGCGACCGGAGCGGTCAGTGCGGGACCAGCTTTCTGAGCGGTCAGTGCGGAGTCAACGGTTGGAGCGGTCAGTGCGGGGCCAGCGTTCAGAGCGGTCAGTGCGGGACCTGCGGCCAGTGCGGTCGGAGCGTTCTGTGCGGGGCCTGCGGTCGGAGTGGTCAGTGCGGGACCAGCAACCAGTGCGGGGCCTGCGGTTGGACCGGTCAGTACGGGGCTAGAGGTCAGTGCGGGGCCTGCAGTCGGAGCGGTCTGTGCGGGGCCAGCGATCGGAATGGTCTGTGCGGGTCCAGTGGTCAGTATGGGGACTGCGGTCAGTATAGTGCCCGAGGGAAATGCGGACCAGCGGCCGGAGCTTTTAGTGCGGGGCCTGAGGGCAGAGTGGGACCAGCGGTCACTGCAGTCGGAGACGTCAGTGCGGGGCCTGCGGCCAGTGCGGTCAGACCGGTCAGTGTGGGGCCTGCGGTCAGTGTGGGACCAGCAGTCGGAGTGGTCAGTGCGGGGCCTGCGGTCAGTGCGGGGCCAGCGGTCGGAGCGGTCAGTGCGGAGCCTGCGGTCAGTGCGGGGCCTATGGTCAATGCGGGTCCAGCGGTCAGTGCGGGGCTTTAGGTCGGAGCAGTCAGTGCGGGGCCAGCGGTCAGTGCGGGGCTTGAGGTCGGAGCGGTCAGTGCAGGGCCTGCGGTCTGTGTGGGACCAACGGCCGGAGTGGTCAGTGCGGGGCCTGCGGTCAGTGTGGGACCAGCGGCCGGAGTGGTCAGTGCGGGTACTGCGGTAGGAACGGTCAGTGCGGGGACTGCTGCCAGTGCGGGACCAGCGGCCGGAGCGGTCGGAGTTGTCAGCGCGGGAGCAGCTGTCAGTGTGGGACCAGCGGTCGGAGCGGTCAGTGCGGGACCAGCGGTCGGAGCGGTCAGTGCGGGACCAGCGGTCGGAGCGGTCAGTGCGGGGCCTACGGTCAGTGTGGTACCAGAGGCCAGAGCGATCAGTGCGGGGCTCGCGGTCAGTGTGGGACCAGCGGCCGGTGTGGTCAGTGCGGGGCCTGCGGCTGGAGCGGTCAGTGTGGGGCCTGCGGTCAGTGCAGGGCCTAAGGCCAGAGTGGTCAATGCCGGGATTGAGGTCAGAACGGTCAGTGCGGGACCAGCGGTCAGTGCGGGGCTTGCGGTCGTAGCGGTCAGTGCGGGGCGAGCGGACGGAGTGGTCAGTGCGGGGCCTGCGGTCCGTGCGGTCAATGCGGGGCCTGAGGGCAGAGTGGGACAAGCTGTCACTACAGTGGGAGCGGTCAGTGCGGGGCCTGAGGGCAGAGTGGGACCAGCGGTCACTGCAGTCGGAGCGGTCAGTGCGGGGCCTGCGGCCAGTCCGGTCAGTTCGGGGCCTGCGGTCAGTGTGGGACCAGCGGCCAGAGTGTTCAGTGCGGGGCCTGCGGTTGGAGCAGTCAGTGTGGGGCCTGCGGTCAGTGCAGAACCTGCGGCCAGAGTGGTCAATGCCGGGCATGAGGTCGGAGCGGTCAGTGCGGGACCAGCGGTCAGTGTAGGGCTTGCAGTCGGAGCGGTCAGTGCGGGGCCTGCGGTCGGAGCGGTCAGTGCGGGGCCTGCGGTCAGTGTGAGACCAGCGGTCGGAGCGGCCAGAGTGTTCAGTGCGGGCCGAGCGGTTGGAGCGGTCAGTGCGGGGCCTGCGGTCAGAGCGGTCAGTGCGGGGCCTGCGGTCAGTGTGAGTCCTGCGGTCGGAGCGGTCAGTGCGGGGCCTGGGGTCAGTGTGGGGCTTGAGGTCGGAGCGGTCAGTGCGGGGCCTGCGACCGGAGCAGTCAGTGCGGGGCCTGCGGTCAGTGTTGGACCAATGGCCGGAGCGGTCAGTGCGGGGCCTGCGGTCAGTGTGGGACCAGTGGCCGGAGCGATCAGTGCGGGGTCTGCGGTCAGTGCGTGGCCAGCGGTCAGTGCGGGGTTTGAGGTCGGAGCTGTCAGTGCGGGGCCTGCAGTCAGTGCGGGACCAGCGGCCGGAGTGGTCAGTGCGGAGCCTGCGGTCGGAGTGGTCAGCCTGGTCGGTGCGGTCAATGCGGGGCCTGAGGGCAGCGTGGGACCAGCGGTCACTGCAGTCGGAGCGGTCAGTGCGGGGCTGCAGTCAGTGCGGGACCAGCGGCCGGAGTGGTCAGTGCGGAGCCTGCGGTCGGAGTGGTCAGTCTGGTCGGTGCGGTCCGTGCGGTCAATGCGGGGCCTGAGGGCAGCGTGGGACCAGCGGTCACTGCAGTCGGAGCGGTCAGTGCGGGGCATGCGGTCAGTGTGGGACCAATGGCCAGAGTGGTCAATACCGGGCTTGAGGTCGGAGCGTTCAGTGTGGGACCAGCGGTCAGTGTGGGGCGAGCGGACGGAGTGGTCAGTACGGGGCCTGCGGTCCGTGCGGTCAATGCGGGGCCTGCGGTCAGTGTGGGACCAGCGGCCGGAGCGGTCAGCGTGGGACCAGCGGTCAGTGTGGGACCTGCAGCCAGAGCGGTCAGTGCGGGACGAGTGGTCGGAGCGGTAAGTGCAGGGCCTGCGGTCAGTGTGGGACCAGCGGCCAGAGTGGTCAGTGCGGGCGAGCGGTCGGAGCGGTCAGTGCAGAGCCTGTGGTCGGAGCGGTCAGTGCGGGGCCAGCGGTCAGTGCGGGGCCTGCGGTCGGAGCGGTCAATGTGGGACCTGAGGGCAGAGTGGGACCAGCGGTCACTGCAGTCGGAGCGGTCAGTGCGGGGCCTGCGGTCGGTCCGGTCAGTTCGGGGCCAGCGGTCAGTGCGGCCAATGCGGGGCCTGAAGGCAGAGTGGGACCAGCCGTCGGACTGGTCAGTGCTGGACCAGCGGCCGGACTGGTCAGTGCGGGACCAGCGGCCGGACCGGTCAGTGCGGGAACAGCGGTCAGTGCGGGATCTGTGGTCGGAGCAAGGCCTGTGCTAAGTGCGGGGCCAGCGGTCAGTGTGGGGCCTGTGGTTAGTACGGGGCCTGCGTCCAGTTCGGGGCCAGCGGTCAGTGTGGTCAGTGTGAGGCCTGCGGTCGGAGCGGTCAGTGCGGGGCCTGGGGTCAGTGTGGGGCTTGAGGTCGGAGCGGTCAGTGCGGGGCCTGCGACCGGAGCAGTCAGTGCGGGGCCTGCGGTCAGTGTTGGACCAATGGCCGGAGCGGTCAGTGCGGGGCCTGCGGTCAGTGTGGGGCTTGAGGTCGGAGCGGTCAGTGCGGGGCCTGCGGCCGGAGCGGTCAGTACGGGATCTGCGGTCAGCGCGGGGCTGGCGGTCGGTGTGGTCAGTGCAGGGCCTGCGGTCGGAGCGGTCAGTGCGGGGCCTGCGGTCGGAGCGGTCAGTACGGGGCATGTGGTCAGTGCGGGGCCTGCGGTCAGTGTGGGACCAGCGGCCAGAGCGGTCAGTGCGGTGCCGGCGGTCAGTGTGGGGCCTGCGGTCAGTGTGGGACCAGCAGCCAGAGTGTTCATTGCGGGACGAGCGGTTGGAGCGGTCAGTGTGGTGCCTGCGGTCGGAGCGATCAGTGCGGGGCCTGCGGTCAGTGTGAGACCAGCAGTCGGAGCGGTCAGTGTGGGGCCGGCGGTCAGTGCGGGGCTTGCGGTCAGCGTGGGACCAGCGGTCGGAGCAGTCATGCAGGGCCTGCGGTCGGAGCGGTCAATGCGGGGCCTGAGGTCAGTGCGGGGCCTGCGGTCAGTGTGAGACCAGTGGCCGGAGCGGTCAGTGCAGGGACTGCGGTCAGTGTGGGACCAGTGGCCGGAGCGGTCAGTGCTGAGCCTGCGGTCAGTGTGGGACCAGAGGCTGGAGCGATCAGAGCGAGGCCTGCGGTCAGTGTGGGACCAGCGGCCGGTGTGGTCAGTGCGAGGCCTGCGGTCGGAGCGGTCAGTGCGGGGCCTGGGGTCAGTGTGGGACCAGCGGCCAGAGTGGTCAGTGTGGGGCGAGCGGTCGGAGCGGTCAGTGTGGGGCCCGCGGTCAGTGCGGGGCTTGAGGTCGGAGCGGTCAGTGCGGGGCCTGCGGCCGGAGCGGTCAGTGCGGGGCCTGCGGTCAGTGCGGGACCGGTGGCCGGAGCGGTCAGTGCGGGGCCTGCGGTCAGTGTGGAAACAGTGGCCGGAGCGGTCAGTGCGGGGCCTGCGACCAGTGCGGGACCAGCGGTCAGTGCGAGGCGAGCGGTCGCAGCGAGGCGAGCGGTTGGAGCGGTCAGTGGGGGGCCAGCGGTCAGTGCGGGGCTTGAGGTCGGAGCGGTCAGTGCGGGGCCTGCAGTCAGTGCGGGACCAGCGGCCGGAGTGATCAGTGCGGAGCCTGCGGTCGGAGTGGTCAGTCTGGTCGGTGCGGTCCGTGCGGTCAATGCGGGGCCTGAGGGCAGAGTGGGACCAGCGGTCACTGCAGTCGGAGCAGTCAGTGCGGGGCCTGCGGTCAGTGTTGGACCAATGGCCGGAGCGGTCAGTGCGGGGCCTGCGGTCAGTGTGGGACCAGTGGCCGGAGCGGTCAGTGCGGGGTCTGCGGTCAGTGCGTGGCCAGCGGTCAGTGCGGGGTTTGAGGTCGGAGCTGTCAGTGCGGGGCCTGCAGTCAGTGCGGGACCAGCGGCCGGAGTGGTCAGTGCGGAGCCTGCGGTCGGAGTGGTCAGCCTGGTCGGTGCGGTCAATGCGGGGCCTGAGGGCAGCGTGGGACCAGCGGTCACTGCAGTCGGAGCGGTCAGTGCGGGACCAGCGGCCGGAGTGGTCAGTGCGGAGCCTGCGGTCGGAGTGGTCAGTCTGGTCGGTGCGGTCCGTGCGGTCAATGCGGGGCCTGAGGGCAGCGTGGGACCAGCGGTCACTGCAGTCGGAGCGGTCAGTACGGGGCATGCGGTCAGTGTGGGACCAATGGCCAGAGTGGTCAATACCGGGCTTGAGGTCGGAGCGTTCAGTGTGGGACCAGCGGTCAGTGCGGGGCGAGCGGACAGAGTGGTCAGTACGGGGCCTGCGGTCCGTGCGGTCAATGCGGGGCCTGCGGTCAGTGTGGGACCAGCGGCCGGAGCGGTCAGCGTGGGACCAGCGGTCAGTGTGGGACCTGCAGCCAGAGCGGTCAGTGCGGGACGAGTGGTCGGAGCGGTAAGTGCAGGGCCTGCGGTCAGTGTGGGACCAGCGGCCAGAGTGGTCAGTGCGGGCGAGCGGTCGGAGCGGTCAGTGCAGAGCCTGTGGTCGGAGCGGTCAGTGCGGGGCCAGCGGTCAGTGCGGGGCCTGCGGTCGGAGCGGTCAATGTGGGACCTGAGGGCAGAGTGGGACCAGCGGTCACTGCAGTCGGAGCTGTCAGTGCGGGGCCCGCGGCCAGTGCAGTCGGAGCGGTCAGTGCGGGGCCAGCTGTTGGAGCGGTCAGTGCGGGGCCTACGGTCAGTGCGGGGCCTATGGTGAGTGTGGGACCAGCGGCGGGAGCGGTCAGTGCGGGACCAGCGGTCAGTGTGGGACCAGCGGCCGGATCGGTCACTGCGGGGACTGCGATCAGTGTGGGACCAGCGGTTGGAGCTGTCAGTGCGGGGCCAGCGTTCGGAGCAGTCAGTGCAGGACCTGCGGCCAGTGCGGTCGGAGCGTTCTGTTCGGGGCCTGCGGTCGGAGTGGTCAGTGCAGGACCAGCAGCCAGTGCGGGGCCTGTGGTCGTAGCGGTCAGTGCAGGACAAGCAGCCGGAGCGGTCAGTGCAGGTCCAGCAGTCAGAGCTGTCAGTGCGGGACCAGCTGTCATTGCAGGGCCTGCGATCGGAGCGGTCAGTGCGGGACCAGCATTCGGAGCGGTCAGTTCGGGGCCAGCGGTCGGAGCGGGGCCTGCGGCCAGTGCGGGACCAGCGGTCGGAGCGGTCAGTGCAGGTCCTGCGGTTGGACCGTTCAGTGCGGGGCTAGAGGTCAGTGCGGGGCCTGCGGTCGGAGCGGTCAGTGCGGGGCCAGCGGTCGGAGTGGTCAGTGCGGGGCCAGTGGTCAGTATGGGGACTGCGGTCAGTATAGTGCCTGAGGGAAGTGCGGGACCAGCGGCCGGAGCGGTTAGTGCGGGGCCTGAGGGCAGAGTGGGACCAGCGGTCACTGCAGTCGGAGCGGTCAGTGCGGGGTCAGCGGTCAGAGCGGGGCTTGAGGTCAGAGCGGTCAGTACGTGGCCTGCAGTCAGTTCGGGACCAGCGGCCGGAGTGGTTAGTGCGAGGCCTGCGGTCAGTGTGAACCAGCAGCCGGAGCGGTCAGTGCAGGGCATGCGGTCAGTGTGGGACCAGCGGTCGGAGCGGTCAGTGCGGGACCAGCGGTCGGAGCGGTCAGTGCGGGACCAGCGGTCGGAGCGGTCAGTGCAGGGCCTGCGGTCAGTGCGGGACCAGCGGCCGGAGCGGTCAGTGCGGGACCAGCGGTCTGAGCGGCCAGTGCGGGACCTGCGGTCAGTGTGGGACCAGCGGCCAGAGTGGTCAGTGCGGGACGAGCGATTGGAGCGGTCAGTGCGGGGCCTGCGGTCAGAGCGGTCAGTGCGAGGACTGCGGTCAGTGTGGGACAAGCGGCCGGAGCGGTCAGTGCGGGGCCGGCGGTCGGAGCGGGGCCTGCGGCCAGTGCGGATCCAGCGGTCAGTGCGGGGCCTGCGGTCGGAGCAGTCAGTGCAGGGCCTGCGGTCAGTGTGGGGACAGCGGTCGGAGCGGTCAGTGCGGGGCCAGCGGTCGGAGCAGTCATTGCGGGGCCAGTGGTCAGTATGGGGACTGCGGTCAGAATATTGCCTGAGAGAAGTGCGGGACCAGCGGCCGGAGCAGTTAGTCCGGGGCCTGAGGGCAGAGTGGGACCAGCGGTCACTGCAGTCGGAGCCGTCAGTGCGGGGCCTGCGGCCAGTGCGGTCGGAGCGGTCAGTGCATGGCCTACGGTCTGTGCGGGACCAGCGGCTGGAATGGTCAATGCGGGGCTTGAGGGCAGAGTGGGACCAGCGGTCACTTCAGTCGGAGCCGTCAGTGCGGGGCCTGCGGCCAGTGCGGTCGGAGCGGTCAGTGCGCAGCCAGCGGTCAGTGCGGGGCCTATGGTGAGTGTGGGACCAGCGGCCGGAAGCAGTCAGTGCAGGACCAGCGGTCAGTGTGGGACCAGCGGCCAGATTGTTCACTGCGGGGCCTGCGATCAGTGTGGGACCAGCGGCCGGAGCGGTCAGTGCAGGACGTGCGGCCAGAGCGGTTAGTGCGGGGCCTGCGGTCAGTGCGGGACCAGCGACCGGAGCGGTCAGTGCGGGACCAGCTTTCTGAGCGGTCAGTGCGGAGTCAACGGTTGGAGCGGTCAGTGCGGGGCCAGCGTTCAGAGCGGTCAGTGCGGGACCTGCGGCCAGTGCGGTCGGAGCGTTCTGTGCGGGGCCTGCGGTCGGAGTGGTCAGTGCGGGACCAGCAACCAGTGCGGGGCCTGCGGTTGGACCGGTCAGTACGGGGCTAGAGGTCAGTGCGGGGCCTGCAGTCGGAGCGGTCTGTGCGGGGCCAGCGATCGGAATGGTCTGTGCGGGTCCAGTGGTCAGTATGGGGACTGCGGTCAGTATAGTGCCCGAGGGAAATGCGGACCAGCGGCCGGAGCTTTTAGTGCGGGGCCTGAGGGCAGAGTGGGACCAGCGGTCACTGCAGTCGGAGACGTCAGTGCGGGGCCTGCGGCCAGTGCGGTCAGACCGGTCAGTGTGGGGCCTGCGGTCAGTGTGGGACCAGCAGTCGGAGTGGTCAGTGCGGGGCCTGCGGTCAGTGCGGGGCCAGCGGTCGGAGCGGTCAGTGCGGAGCCTGCGGTCAGTGCGGGGCCTATGGTCAATGCGGGTCCAGCGGTCAGTGCGGGGCTTTAGGTCGGAGCAGTCAGTGCGGGGCCAGCGGTCAGTGCGGGGCTTGAGGTCGGAGCGGTCAGTGCAGGGCCTGCGGTCTGTGTGGGACCAACGGCCGGAGTGGTCAGTGCGGGGCCTGCGGTCAGTGTGGGACCAGCGGCCGGAGTGGTCAGTGCGGGTACTGCGGTAGGAACGGTCAGTGCGGGGACTGCTGCCAGTGCGGGACCAGCGGCCGGAGCGGTCGGAGTTGTCAGCGCGGGAGCAGCTGTCAGTGTGGGACCAGCGGTCGGAGCGGTCAGTGCGGGACCAGCGGTCGGAGCGGTCAGTGCGGGACCAGCGGTCGGAGCGGTCAGTGCGGGGCCTACGGTCAGTGTGGTACCAGAGGCCAGAGCGATCAGTGCGGGGCTCGCGGTCAGTGTGGGACCAGCGGCCGGTGTGGTCAGTGCGGGGCCTGCGGCTGGAGCGGTCAGTGTGGGGCCTGCGGTCAGTGCAGGGCCTGCGGCCAGAGTGGTCAATGCCGGGATTGAGGTCAGAACGGTCAGTGCGGGACCAGCGGTCAGTGCGGGGCTTGCGGTCGTAGCGGTCAGTGCGGGGCGAGCGGACGGAGTGGTCAGTGCGGGGCCTGCGGTCCGTGCGGTCAATGCGGGGCCTGAGGGCAGAGTGGGACAAGCTGTCACTACAGTGGGAGCGGTCAGTGCGGGGCCTGAGGGCAGAGTGGGACCAGCGGTCACTGCAGTCGGAGCGGTCAGTGCGGGGCCTGCGGCCAGTCCGGTCAGTTCGGGGCCTGCGGTCAGTGTGGGACCAGCGGCCAGAGTGTTCAGTGCGGGGCCTGCGGTTGGAGCAGTCAGTGTGGGGCCTGCGGTCAGTGCAGAACCTGCGGCCAGAGTGGTCAATGCCGGGCATGAGGTCGGAGCGGTCAGTGCGGGACCAGCGGTCAGTGTGGGGCTTGCAGTCGGAGCGGTCAGTGCGGGGCCTGCGGTCGGAGCGGTCAGTGCGGGGCCTGCGGTCAGTGTGAGACCAGCGGTCGGAGCGGCCAGAGTGTTCAGTGCGGGCCGAGCGGTTGGAGCGGTCAGTGCGGGGCCTGCGGTCAGAGCGGTCAGTGCGGGGCCTGCGGTCAGTGTGAGTCCTGCGGTCGGAGCGGTCAGTGCGGGGCCTGGGGTCAGTGTGGGGCTTGAGGTCGGAGCGGTCAGTGCGGGGCCTGCGACCGGAGCAGTCAGTGCGGGGCCTGCGGTCAGTGTTGGACCAATGGCCGGAGCGGTCAGTGCGGGGCCTGCGGTCAGTGTGGGACCAGTGGCCGGAGCGATCAGTGCGGGGTCTGCGGTCAGTGCGTGGCCAGCGGTCAGTGCGGGGTTTGAGGTCGGAGCTGTCAGTGCGGGGCCTGCAGTCAGTGCGGGACCAGCGGCCGGAGTGGTCAGTGCGGAGCCTGCGGTCGGAGTGGTCAGCCTGGTCGGTGCGGTCAATGCGGGGCCTGAGGGCAGCGTGGGACCAGCGGTCACTGCAGTCGGAGCGGTCAGTGCGGGGCTGCAGTCAGTGCGGGACCAGCGGCCGGAGTGGTCAGTGCGGAGCCTGCGGTCGGAGTGGTCAGTCTGGTCGGTGCGGTCCGTGCGGTCAATGCGGGGCCTGAGGGCAGCGTGGGACCAGCGGTCACTGCAGTCGGAGCGGTCAGTGCGGGGCATGCGGTCAGTGTGGGACCAATGGCCAGAGTTGTCAATACCGGGCTTGAGGTCGGAGCGTTCAGTGTGGGACCAGCGGTCAGTGCGGGGCGAGCGGACGGAGTGGTCAGTACGGGGCCTGCGGTCCGTGCGGTCAATGCGGGGCCTGCGGTCAGTGTGGGACCAGCGGCCGGAGCGGTCAGCGTGGGACCAGCGGTCAGTGTGGGACCTGCAGCCAGAGCGGTCAGTGCGGGACGAGTGGTCGGAGCGGTAAGTGCAGGGCCTGCGGTCAGTGTGGGACCAGCGGCCAGAGTGGTCAGTGCGGGCGAGCGGTCGGAGCGGTCAGTGCAGAGCCTGTGGTCGGAGCGGTCAGTGCGGGGCCAGCGGTCAGTGCGGGGCCTGCGGTCGGAGCGGTCAATGTGGGACCTGAGGGCAGAGTGGGACCAGCGGTCACTGCAGTCGGAGCGGTCAGTGCGGGGCCTGCGGTCGGTCCGGTCAGTTCGGGGCCAGCGGTCAGTGCGGCCAATGCGGGGCCTGAAGGCAGAGTGGGACCAGCCGTCGGACTGGTCAGTGCTGGACCAGCGGCCGGACTGGTCAGTGCGGGACCAGCGGCCGGACCGGTCAGTGCGGGAACAGCGGTCAGTGCGGGATCTGTGGTCGGAGCAAGGCCTGTGCTAAGTGCGGGGCCAGCGGTCAGTGTGGGGCCTGTGGTTAGTACGGGGCCTGCGTCCAGTTCGGGGCCAGCGGTCAGTGTGGTCAGTGTGAGGCCTGCGGTCGGAGCGGTCAGTGCGGGGCCTGGGGTCAGTGTGGGGCTTGAGGTCGGAGCGGTCAGTGCGGGGCCTGCGACCGGAGCAGTCAGTGCGGGGCCTGCGGTCAGTGTTGGACCAATGGCCGGAGCGGTCAGTGCGGGGCCTGCGGTCAGTGTGGGACCAGTGGCCGGAGCGATCAGTGCGGGGTCTGCGGTCAGTGCGTGGCCAGCGGTCAGTGCGGGGTTTGAGGTCGGAGCTGTCAGTGCGGGGCCTGCAGTCAGTGCGGGACCAGCGGCCGGAGTGGTCAGTGCGGAGCCTGCGGTCGGAGTGGTCAGCCTGGTCGGTGCGGTCAATGCGGGGCCTGAGGGCAGCGTGGGACCAGCGGTCACTGCAGTCGGAGCGGTCAGTGCGGGGCTGCAGTCAGTGCGGGACCAGCGGCCGGAGTGGTCAGTGCGGAGCCTGCGGTCGGAGTGGTCAGTCTGGTCGGTGCGGTCCGTGCGGTCAATGCGGGGCCTGAGGGCAGCGTGGGACCAGCGGTCACTGCAGTCGGAGCGGTCAGTGCGGGGCATGCGGTCAGTGTGGGACCAATGGCCAGAGTGGTCAATACCGGGCTTGAAGTCGGAGCGTTCAGTGTGGGACCAGCGGTCAGTGCGGGGCGAGCGGACAGAGTGGTCAGTACGGGGCCTGCGGTCCGTGCGGTCAATGCGGGGCCTGCGGTCAGTGTGGGACCAGCGGCCGGAGCGGTCAGCGTGGGACCAGCGATCAGTGTGGGACCTGCAGCCAGAGTGGTCAGTGCGGGGGAGCGGTCAGTGCAGAGCCTGTGGTCGGAGCGGTCAGTGCGGGGCCAGCGGTCAGTGCGGGGCCTGCGGTCGGAGCGGTCAATGTGGGACCTGAGGGCAGAGTGGGACCAGCGGTCACTGCAGTCGGAGCGGTCAGTGCGGGGCCTGCGGTCGGTCCGGTCAGTTCGGGGCCAGCGGTCAGTGCGGCCAATGCGGGGCCTGAAGGCAGAGTGGGACCAGCCGTCGGACTGGTCAGTGCTGGACCAGCGGCCGGACTGGTCAGTGCGGGACCAGCGGCCGGACCGGTCAGTGCGGGAACAGCGGTCAGTGCGGGATCTGTGGTCGGAGCAAGGCCTGTGCTAAGTGCGGGGCCAGCGGTCAGTGTGGGGCCTGTGGTTAGTACGGGGCCTGCGTCCAGTTCGGGGCCAGCGGTCAGTGTGGTCAGTGTGAGGCCTGCGGTCGGAGCGGTCAGTGCGGGGCCTGGGGTCAGTGTGGGGCTTGAGGTCGGAGCGGTCAGTGCGGGGCCTGCGGTCGGAGCGGTCAATGTGGGACCTGAGGGCAGAGTGGGACCAGCGGTCACTGCAGTCGGAGCTGTCAGTGCGGGGCCCGCGGCCAGTGCAGTCGGAGCGGTCAGTGCGGGGCCAGCTGTTGGAGCGGTCAGTGCGGGGCCTACGGTCAGTGCGGGGCCTATGGTGAGTGTGGGACCAGCGGCGGGAGCGGTCAGTGCGGGACCAGCGGTCAGTGTGGGACCAGCGGCCGGATCGGTCACTGCGGGGACTGCGATCAGTGTGGGACCAGCGGTTGGAGCTGTCAGTGCGGGGCCAGCGTTCGGAGCAGTCAGTGCAGGACCTGCGGCCAGTGCGGTCGGAGTGGTCAGTGCAGGACCAGCAGCCAGTGCGGGGCCTGCGGTCGTAGCGGTCAGTGCAGGACAAGCAGCCGGAGCGGTCAGTGCAGGACCAGCAGTCAGAGCTGTCAGTGCGGGACCAGCTGTCATTGCAGGGCCTGCGATCGGAGCGGTCAGTGCGGGACCAGCATTCGGAGCGGTCAGTTCGGGGCCAGCGGTCGGAGCGGGGCCTGCGGCCAGTGCGGGACCAGCGGTCGGAGCGGTCAGTGCAGGTCCTGCGGTTGGACCGTTCAGTGCGGGGCTAGAGGTCAGTGCGGGGCCTGCGGTCGGAGCGGTCAGTGCGGGGCCAGCGGTCGGAGTGGTCAGTGCGGGGCCAGTGGTCAGTATGGGGACTGCGGTCAGTATAGTGCCTGAGGGAAGTGCGGGACCAGCGGCCGGAGCGGTTAGTGCGGGGCCTGAGGGCAGAGTGGGACCAGCGGTCACTGCAGTCGGAGCGGTCAGTGCGGGGTCAGCGGTCAGAGCGGGGCTTGAGGTGAGAGCGGTCAGTACGTGGCCTGCAGTCAGTTCGGGACCAGCGGCCGGAGTGGTTAGTGCGAGGCCTGCGGTCAATGTGAAGCAGCAGCCGGAGCGGTCAGTGCAGGGCATGCGGTCAGTGTGGGACCAGCGGTCGGAGCGGTCAGTGCGGGACCAGCGGTCGGAGCGGTCAGTGCGGGACCAGCGGTCGGAGCGGTCAGTGCGGGGCCTGCGGTCAGTGCGGGACCAGCGGCCGGAGCGGTCAGTGCGGGACCAGCGGTCTGAGCGGCCAGTGCGGGACCTGCGGTCAGTGTGGGACCAGCGGCCAGAGTGGTCAGTGCGGGACGAGCGATTGGAGCGGTCAGTGCGGGGCCTGCGGTCAGAGCGGTCAGTGCGAGGACTGCGGTCAGTGTGGGACAAGCGGCCGGAGCGGTCAGTGCGGGGCCGGCGGTCGGAGCGGGGCCTGCGGCCAGTGCGGGACCAGCGGTCAGTGCGGGGCCTGCGGTCGGAGCAGTCAGTGCAGGGCCTGCGGTCAGTGTGGGGACAGCGGTCGGAGCGGTCAGTGCGGGGCCAGCGGTCGGAGCAGTCAGTGCGGAGTCAACGGTTGGAGCGGTCAGTGCGGGGCCAGCGTTCAGAGCGGTCAGTGCGGGACCTGCGGCCAGTGCGGTCGGAGCGTTCTGTGCGGGGCCTGCGGTCGGAGTGGTCAGTGCGGGACCAGCAACCAGTGCGGGGCCTGCGGTTGGACCGGTCAGTACGGGGCTAGAGGTCAGTGCGGGGCCTGCAGTCGGAGCGGTCTGTGCGGGGCCAGCGATCGGAATGGTCTGTGCGGGTCCAGTGGTCAGTATGGGGACTGCGGTCAGTATAGTGCCCGAGGGAAATGCGGACCAGCGGCCGGAGCTTTTAGTGCGGGGCCTGAGGGCAGAGTGGGACCAGCGGTCACTGCAGTCGGAGACGTCAGTGCGGGGCCTGCGGCCAGTGCGGTCAGACCGGTCAGTGTGGGGCCTGCGGTCAGTGTGGGACCAGCAGTCGGAGTGGTCAGTGCGGGGCCTGCGGTCAGTGCGGGGCCAGCGGTCGGAGCGGTCAGTGCGGAGCCTGCGGTCAGTGCGGGGCCTATGGTCAATGCGGGTCCAGCGGTCAGTGCGGGGCTTTAGGTCGGAGCAGTCAGTGCGGGGCCAGCGGTCAGTGCGGGGCTTGAGGTCGGAGCGGTCAGTGCAGGGCCTGCGGTCTGTGTGGGACCAACGGCCGGAGTGGTCAGTGCGGGGCCTGCGGTCAGTGTGGGACCAGCGGCCGGAGTGGTCAGTGCGGGTACTGCGGTAAGTGCGGGGCCAGCGGTCAGTGCGGGGCCTGTGGTTAGTACGGGGCCTACGGCCAGTGCGGGGCCAGCGGTCAGTGTGGTCAGTGCGGGGCCAGCGGTCAGTGCAGGGCCTGCGGTCGGAACGGTCAGTGCAGGGCCTGCGGCCAGTGCGGGACCAGAGGCCGGAGCGGTGAGTGCGGGGCCTGCGGTCGCAGCAGGACCAGCGGCCGGTGTGGTCAGTGCAGGGCCTGCGGTCAGTGTGGGACCAGCGGTCGGAGCGGTCAGTGTGGGACCAGCAGTCGGAGCGGTCAGTGCGGTGCCGACGGTCAGTGCGGGGCTTGCGGTCAGCCTGGGACCAGCGGTCGGAGCAGTCAGTGCGGGGCCAGTGGCCGGAGTGGTCAGTGCGGGTCCTGTGGTCTGTACGGGGCCTGCGGTCAGTGTGGGACCAGCGGCCGGAGAGGTCAGTGCAGGGCCTGCGGTCAGAGCGGGGCCTGGGCTTAGTGCGGGACCAACGGCCGGAACGGTCAGTGCGTGGCCCGCGGTCCGTGTGGGACCAGTGGCTGGAGCGGTCAGTGCGGGGCCTGCGGTCAGTGTGGGAACAGTGGCCGGAGCGGTCAGTGCGGGGCCTGCGGTCAGTGCGGGACCAGCGGTCAGTGCGAGGCGAGCTGTCGGAGCGGTCAGTGCGGGGCCAGCAGTCAGTGCGGGGCTTGAGGTCGGAGCGGTCAGTGCGGGGCTTGCAGTCAGTGCGGGACCAGCAGCCGGAGTGGTCAGTGTGGAGCCTGCGGTCGGAGTGGTCAGTCTGGTCGGTGCGGTCCGTGCGGGCAATGCGGGGCCTGAGGGCAGAGTGGGACCAGCGGTCACTGCAGTCGGAGCGGTCAGTGCGGGGCCTGCGGTCGGTCCGGTCAGTTCGGGGCCAGCGGTCAGTGCGGCCAATGCGGGGCCTGAATGTAGAGTGGGACCAGCCGTCGGACTGGTCAGTGCTGGACCAGCGGCCGGACCGGTCAGTGCGGGAACAGCGGTCAGTGCGGGACCAGCGGCCGGACCGGTCAGTGTGGGAACAGCGGTCAGTGCGGGACCTGTGGTCAGAGCGGAGCCAGTGCTAAGTGCGGGGCCAGCGGTCAGTGCGGGGCCTGTGGTTAGTACGGGGCCTACGGCCAGTGCGGGGCCAGCGGTCAGTGTGGTCAGTGCGGGGCTAGCGGTCAGTGCGGGGCCTGCGGTCGGAGCGGTCAGTGCGGGGCCTGCGGTCGCAGCAGGACCAGCGGCCGGTGTGGTCAGTGCAGGGCCTGCGGTCAGTGTGGGATCAGCGGTCGGAGCGGTCAGTGTGGGACCAGCAGACGGAGCGGTCAGTGCGGGGCCTGCGGCCGGAGCGGTCAGTACGGGATCTGCGGTCAGCGCGGGGCTGGCGGTCGGTGTGGTCAGTGCAGGGCCTGCGGCCGGAGCGGTCAGTGCGGTGCCCGCGGTCCGTGTGGGACCAGTTGCCGGAGCGGTCAGTGCGGGGCCTGCGGTCAGTGTGGTACCAGAGGCCAGAGCGATTAGTGCGGGGCCCGCGGTCAGTGTGGGACCAGTGGCCAGTCTGGTCAGTGTGAGGCCTGCAGTTGGAGCGGTCAGTGTGGGGCCTGCGGTCAGTGCAGGGCCTGCGGCCAGAGTGGTCAATGTCAGGCCTGAGGTCAGAGTGGTCAGTGCGGGACCAGCGGTTAGTGCGGGGCTTGCGGTCGTAGCGGTCAGTGCGGGGCGAGCGGACGGAGTGGTCAGTGCGGGGCCAACGGTCAGTGCGGGGCTTGAGGTCGGAGCGGGGACTGCGGTCCGTGCGGTCAATGCGGGGCCTGAGGGCAGAGTGGGACAAGCTGTCACTACAGTGGGAGCAGTCAGTGCGGGGCCTGAGGGCAGAATGGGACCAGCGGTCACTGCAGTCGGAGCGATCAGTGCGGGGCCTGTGGTCGGTCCGGTCAGTTCGCGGCCTGCGGTCAGTGTGGGACCAGCGGTCGGAGCGGTCAGTGCGGGGCCTGCGGTCGGAGCGGTCAGTACGGGGCATGTGGTTAGTGTGGGGCCTGCGGTCAGTGTGGGACCAGCGTCCAGAGCGGTCAGTGCGGTGCCGGCGGTCAGTGTGGGGCCTGCGGTCAGTGTGGGACCAGCGGCCAGAGTGTTCATTGCGGGACGAGCGGTTGGAGCGGTCAGTGTGGTGCCTGCGGTCGGAGCGGTCAGTGCGGGGCCTGCGGTCAGTGTGAGACCAGCGGTTGGAGCGGTCAGTGTGGGGCCGGTGGTCAGTGCGGGGCTTGCGGTCAGCGTGGGACCAGCGGTCGGAGCAGTCATGCGGGGCCTGCGGTCGGAGCGGTCAATGCGGGGCCTGAGGTCAGTGCGGGGCCTGCGGTCAGTGTGAGACCAGTGGCCGGAGCGGTCAGTGCGGGGACTGCGGTCAGTGTGGGACCAGTGGCCGGAGCGGTCAGTGCAGAGCCTGCGGTCAGTGTGGGACCAGAGGCTGGAGCGATCAGAGCGGGGCCTTCGGTCAGTGTGGGACCAGCGGCCGGTGTGGTCAGTGCGAGGCCTGCGGTCGGAGCGGTCAGTGCGGGGCCTGCGGTCAGTGTGTGACCAGCGGCCAGAGTGGTCAGTGCGGGGCGAGCGTTCGGAGCTGTCAGTGCGGGGCCAGCGGTCAGTGCGGGGCTTGAGGTCGGAGCGGTCAGTGCGGGGCCTGCGGCCGGAGCGGTCAGTGCGGGGCCTGCGGTCAGTGCGGGACCGGTGGCCGGAGCGGTGAGTGCGGGGCCTGCGGTCAGTGTGGGAACAGTGGCCGGAGCGGTCAGTGCGGGGCCTGCGATCAGTGCGGGACCAGCGGTCAATGCGAGGCGAGCGGTCGCAGCGAGGCGAGCGGTTGGAGCGGTCAGTGGGGGGCCAACTGTCAGTGCGGGGCTTGAGGTCGGAGCGGTCAGTGCGGGGCCTGCAGTCAGTGCGGGACCAGCAGCCGGAGTGATCAGTGCGGAGCCTGCGGTCGGAGTGGTCAGTCTGGTCGGTGCAGTACGTGCGGTCAATGCGGGGCCTGAGGGCAGAGTGGGACCAGCGGTCACTGCAGTCGGAGCGGTCAGTGTAGGGCCTGCGGTCGGTCCGGTCAGTTCGGGGCCAGCGGTCAGTGCGGCCAATGCGGGGCCTGAATGTAGAGTGGGACCACCCGTCGGACTGGTCAGTGCTGGACCAGCGGCCGGACCGGTCAGTGCGGGAACAGCGGTCAGTGCTGGACCAGCGGCCGGACCGCTCAGTGCGGGAACAGCGGTCAGTGCGGCACCTGTGGTCGGAGCGGAGCCAGTGCTAAGTGCGGGGCCAGCGGTCAGTGCGGGGCCTGTGTTAGTACGGGGCCTACGGCCAGTGCGGGGCCAGCGGTCAGTGTGGTCAGTGCGGGGCTAGCGGTCAGTGCGGGGCCAGCGGTCGGAGCGGCCAGTGCGGGGCCTGCTGCCTGTGCGGGACCAGAGGCCGGAGCGGTCAGTGCGGGGCCTGCGATCGCAGCAGGACCAGCGGCCGGTGTGGTCAGTGCAGGGCCTGCGGTCAGTGTGGGACCAGCGGTCGGAGCGGTCAGTGTGGGACCAGCAGTCGGAGCGGTCAGTGCGGGGCCGGCGGTCAGTGCGGGGCTTGCGGTCAGCCTGGGACCAGCGGTCGGAGCAGTCAGTGCGGGGCCTGTGGCCGGAGATGTCAGTGCGGGGCCTGTGGTCAGTACGGGGCCTGCGGTGAGTGTGGGACCAGCGGCTGGAGCGGTCAGTGCAGGGCCTGTGGTCAGTGTGGGACCAGCGGCCGGAGAGGTCAGTGCAAGGCCTGCGGTCAGAGCGGGGCCTGGGCTTAGTGCGGGATCAGCGGCCGGAACGGTCAGTGCGTGGCCTGCGGTTAGAGCGGTCAATGCGGGGCCTGTGGTCAGTGCGGGGCCTGCGGTCAGTGTGAGACCAGTGGCGGAGCGGTCAGTGCGGGGACTGCGGTCAGTGCGGAGCCAGTGGTCGGAGTGGTCAGTGCGGGTCCTGTGGTCAGTACGGGGCCTGCGGTCAGTGTGGGACCAGCGGCTGGAGCGGTCAGTGCAGGGCCTGTGGTCAGTGTGGGACCAGCGGCCGGAGAGGTCAGTGCAGGGCCTGCGGTCAGTGTGGGAACAGTGGCCGGAGCGGTCAGTGCGGGGCCTGCGGTCAGTGCGGGACAAGCGGTCAGTGCGAGGCGAGCTGTCGGAGCGGTTAGTGCGGGGCCAGCAGTCAGTGCGGGGCTTGAGGTCGGAGCGGTCAGTGCGGGGCTTGCAGTCAGTGCGGGACCAGCAGCCGGAGTGGTCAGTGTGGAGCCTGCGGTCGGAGTGGTCAATCTGGTCGGTGCGGTCCGTGCGGGCAATGCGGGGCCTGAGGGCAGAGTGGGACCAGCGGTCACTGCAGTCGGAGCGGTCAGTGCGGGGCCTGCGGTCGGTCCGGTCAGTTCGGGGCCAGCGGTCAGTGCGGCCAATGCGGGGCCTGAATGTAGAGTGGGACCAGCCGTCGGATTGGTCAGTGCTGGACCAGCGGCCGGACCGGTCAGTGCGGGAACAGCGGTCAGTGCGGGACCAGCGGCCGGACCGGTCAGTGTGGGAACAGCGGTCAGTGCGGGACCTGTGGTCGGAGCGGAGCCAGTGCTAAGTGCGGGGCCAGCAGTCAGTGCGGGGCCTGTGGTTAGTACGGGGCCTACGGCCAGTGCGGGGCCAGCGGTCAGTGTGGTCAGTGCGGGGCTAGCGGTCAGTGCGGGTCCTGCGGTCGGAGCGGTCAGTGCGGGGCCTGCGGCCAGTGCGGGACCAGAGGCCGGAGCGGTCAGTGCGGGGCCTGCGGTCGCAGCAGGACCAGCGGTCGGTGTGATCAGTGCGGGGCCTGCGGTCGCAGCAGGACCAGCGGCCGGTGTGGTCAGTGCAGGGCCTGCGGTCAGTGTGGGATCAGCGGTCGGAGCGGTCAGTGTGGGACCAGCAGTCGGAGCGGTCAGTGCGAGGCCTGCGGCCGGAGCGGTCAGTACGGGATCTGCGGTCAGCGCGGGGCTGGCGGTCGGTGTGGTCAGTGCAGGGCCTGCGGTCGGAGCGGTCAGTGCGGGGCCTGCGGTCGGAGCGGTCAGTACGGGGCATGTGGTCAGTGCGGGGCCTGCGGTCAGTGTGGGACCAGCGGCCAGAGCGGTCAGTGCGGTGCCGGCGGTCAGTGTGGGGCCTGCGGTCAGTGTGGGACCAGCAGCCAGAGTGTTCATTGCGGGACGAGCGGTTGGAGCGGTCAGTGTGGTGCCTGCGGTCGGAGCGATCAGTGCGGGGCCTGCGGTCAGTGTGAGACCAGCAGTCGGAGCGGTCAGTGTGGGGCCGGCGGTCAGTGCGGGGCTTGCGGTCAGCGTGGGACCAGCGATCGGAGCAGTCATGCAGGGCCTGCGGTCGGAGCGGTCAATGCGGGGCCTGAGGTCAGTGCGGGGCCTGCGGTCAGTGTGAGACCAGTGGCCGGAGCGGTCAGTGCAGGGACTGCGGTCAGTGTGGGACCAGTGGCCGGAGCGGTCAGTGCTGAGCCTGCGGTCAGTGTGGGACCAGAGGCTGGAGCGATCAGAGCGAGGCCTGCGGTCAGTGTGGGACCAGCGGCCGGTGTGGTCAGTGCGAGGCCTGCGGTCGGAGCGGTCAGTGCGGGGCCTGGGGTCAGTGTGGGACCAGCGGCCAGAGTGGTCAGTGTGGGGCGAGCGGTCGGAGCGGTCAGTGTGGGGCCCGCGGTCAGTGCGGGGCTTGAGGTCGGAGCGGTCAGTGCGGGGCCTGCGGCCGGAGCGGTCAGTGCGGGGCCTGCGGTCAGTGCGGGACCGGTGGCCGGAGCGGTCAGTGCGGGGCCTGCGGTCAGTGTGGAAACAGTGGCCGGAGCGGTCAGTGCGGGGCCTGCGACCAGTGCGGGACCAGCGGTCAGTGCGAGGCGAGCGGTCGCAGCGAGGCGAGCGGTTGGAGCGGTCAGTGGGGGGCCAGCGGTCAGTGCGGGGCTTGAGGTCGGAGCGGTCAGTGCGGGGCCTGCAGTCAGTGCGGGACCAGCGGCCGGAGTGATCAGTGCGGAGCCTGCGGTCGGAGTGGTCAGTCTGGTCGGTGCGGTCCGTGCGGTCAATGCGGGGCCTGAGGGCAGAGTGGGACCAGCGGTCACTGCAGTCGGAGCAGTCAGTGCGGGGCCTGCGGTCAGTGTTGGACCAATGGCCGGAGCGGTCAGTGCGGGGCCTGCGGTCAGTGTGGGACCAGTGGCCGGAGCGGTCAGTGCGGGGTCTGCGGTCAGTGCGTGGCCAGCGGTCAGTGCGGGGTTTGAGGTCGGAGCTGTCAGTGCGGGGCCTGCAGTCAGTGCGGGACCAGCGGCCGGAGTGGTCAGTGCGGAGCCTGCGGTCGGAGTGGTCAGCCTGGTCGGTGCGGTCAATGCGGGGCCTGAGGGCAGCGTGGGACCAGCGGTCACTGCAGTCGGAGCGGTCAGTGCGGGACCAGCGGCCGGAGTGGTCAGTGCGGAGCCTGCGGTCGGAGTGGTCAGTCTGGTCGGTGCGGTCCGTGCGGTCAATGCGGGGCCTGAGGGCAGCGTGGGACCAGCGGTCACTGCAGTCGGAGCGGTCAGTACGGGGCATGCGGTCAGTGTGGGACCAATGGCCAGAGTGGTCAATACCGGGCTTGAGGTCGGAGCGTTCAGTGTGGGACCAGCGGTCAGTGCGGGGTGAGCGGACAGAGTGGTCAGTACGGGGCCTGCGGTCCGTGCGGTCAATGCGGGGCCTGCGGTCAGTGTGGGACCAGCGGCCGGAGCGGTCAGCGTGGGACCAGCGGTCAGTGTGGGACCTGCAGCCAGAGCGGTCAGTGCGGGACGAGTGGTCGGAGCGGTAAGTGCAGGGCCTGCGGTCAGTGTGGGACCAGCGGCCAGAGTGGTCAGTGCGGGCGAGCGGTCGGAGCGGTCAGTGCAGAGCCTGTGGTCGGAGCGGTCAGTGCGGGGCCAGCGGTCAGTGCGGGGCCTGCGGTCGGAGCGGTCAATGTGGGACCTGAGGGCAGAGTGGGACCAGCGGTCACTGCAGTCGGAGCTGTCAGTGCGGGGCCCGCGGCCAGTGCAGTCGGAGCGGTCAGTGCGGGGCCAGCTGTTGGAGCGGTCAGTGCGGGGCCTACGGTCAGTGCGGGGCCTATGGTGAGTGTGGGACCAGCGGCGGGAGCGGTCAGTGCGGGACCAGCGGTCAGTGTGGGACCAGCGGCCGGATCGGTCACTGCGGGGACTGCGATCAGTGTGGGACCAGCGGTTGGAGCTGTCAGTGCGGGGCCAGCGTTCGGAGCAGTCAGTGCAGGACCTGCGGCCAGTGCGGTCGGAGCGTTCTGTTCGGGGCCTGCGGTCGGAGTGGTCAGTGCAGGACCAGCAGCCAGTGCGGGGCCTGTGGTCGTAGCGGTCAGTGCAGGACAAGCAGCCGGAGCGGTCAGTGCAGGACCAGCAGTCAGAGCTGTCAGTGCGGGACCAGCTGTCATTGCAGGGCCTGCGATCGGAGCGGTCAGTGCGGGACCAGCATTCGGAGCGGTCAGTTCGGGGCCAGCGGTCGGAGCGGGGCCTGCGGCCAGTGCGGGACCAGCGGTCGGAGCGGTCAGTGCAGGTCCTGCGGTTGGACCGTTCAGTGCGGGGCTAGAGGTCAGTGCGGGGCCTGCGGTCGGAGCGGTCAGTGCGGGGCCAGCGGTCGGAGTGGTCAGTGCGGGGCCAGTGGTCAGTATGGGGACTGCGGTCAGTATAGTGCCTGAGGGAAGTGCGGGACCAGCGGCCGGAGCGGTTAGTGCGGGGCCTGAGGGCAGAGTGGGACCAGCGGTCACTGCAGTCGGAGCGGTCAGTGCGGGGTCAGCGGTCAGAGCGGGGCTTGAGGTCAGAGCGGTCAGTACGTGGCCTGCAGTCAGTTCGGGACCAGCGGCCGGAGTGGTTAGTGCGAGGCCTGCGGTCAGTGTGAACCAGCAGCCGGAGCGGTCAGTGCAGGGCATGCGGTCAGTGTGGGACCAGCGGTCGGAGCGGTCAGTGCGGGACCAGCGGTCGGAGCGGTCAGTGCGGGACCAGCGGTCGGAGCGGTCAGTGCGGGGCCTGCGGTCAGTGCGGGACCAGCGGCCGGAGCGGTCAGTGCGGGACCAGCGGTCTGAGCGGCCAGTGCGGGACCTGCGGTCAGTGTGGGACCAGCGGCCAGAGTGGTCAGTGCGGGACGAGCGATTGGAGCGGTCAGTGCGGGGCCTGCGGTCAGAGCGGTCAGTGCGAGGACTGCGGTCAGTGTGGGACAAGCGGCCGGAGCGGTCAGTGCGGGGCCGGCGGTCGGAGCGGGGCCTGCGGCCAGTGCGGATCCAGCGGTCAGTGCGGGGCCTGCGGTCGGAGCAGTCAGTGCAGGGCCTGCGGTCAGTGTGGGGACAGCGGTCGGAGCGGTCAGTGCGGGGCCAGCGGTCGGAGCAGTCATTGCGGGGCCAGTGGTCAGTATGGGGACTGCGGTCAGAATATTGCCTGAGAGAAGTGCGGGACCAGTGGCCGGAGCAGTTAGTCCGGGGCCTGAGGGCAGAGTGGGACCAGCGGTCACTGCAGTCGGAGCCGTCAGTGCGGGGCCTGCGGCCAGTGCGGTCGGAGCGGTCAGTGCATGGCCTACGGTCTGTGCGGGACCAGCGGCTGGAATGGTCAATGCGGGGCTTGAGGGCAGAGTGGGACCAGCGGTCACTTCAGTCGGAGCCGTCAGTGCGGGGCCTGCGGCCAGTGCGGTCGGAGCGGTCAGTGCGCAGCCAGCGGTCAGTGCGGGGCCTATGGTGAGTGTGGGACCAGCGGCCGGAAGCAGTCAGTGCAGGACCAGCGGTCAGTGTGGGACCAGCGGCCAGATTGTTCACTGCGGGGCCTGCGATCAGTGTGGGACCAGCGGCCGGAGCGGTCAGTGCAGGACGTGCGGCCAGAGCGGTTAGTGCGGGGCCTGCGGTCAGTGCGGGACCAGCGACCGGAGCGGTCAGTGCGGGACCAGCTTTCTGAGCGGTCAGTGCGGAGTCAACGGTTGGAGCGGTCAGTGCGGGGCCAGCGTTCAGAGCGGTCAGTGCGGGACCTGCGGCCAGTGCGGTCGGAGCGTTCTGTGCGGGGCCTGCGGTCGGAGTGGTCAGTGCGGGACCAGCAACCAGTGCGGGGCCTGCGGTTGGACCGGTCAGTACGGGGCTAGAGGTCAGTGCGGGGCCTGCAGTCGGAGCGGTCTGTGCGGGGCCAGCGATCGGAATGGTCTGTGCGGGTCCAGTGGTCAGTATGGGGACTGCGGTCAGTATAGTGCCCGAGGGAAATGCGGACCAGCGGCCGGAGCTTTTAGTGCGGGGCCTGAGGGCAGAGTGGGACCAGCGGTCACTGCAGTCGGAGACGTCAGTGCGGGGCCTGCGGCCAGTGCGGTCAGACCGGTCAGTGTGGGGCCTGCGGTCAGTGTGGGACCAGCAGTCGGAGTGGTCAGTGCGGGGCCTGCGGTCAGTGCGGGGCCAGCGGTCGGAGCGGTCAGTGCGGAGCCTGCGGTCAGTGCGGGGCCTATGGTCAATGCGGGTCCAGCGGTCAGTGCGGGGCTTTAGGTCGGAGCAGTCAGTGCGGGGCCAGCGGTCAGTGCGGGGCTTGAGGTCGGAGCGGTCAGTGCAGGGCCTGCGGTCTGTGTGGGACCAACGGCCGGAGTGGTCAGTGCGGGGCCTGCGGTCAGTGTGGGACCAGCGGCCGGAGTGGTCAGTGCGGGTACTGCGGTAGGAACGGTCAGTGCGGGGACTGCTGCCAGTGCGGGACCAGCGGCCGGAGCGGTCGGAGTTGTCAGCGCGGGAGCAGCTGTCAGTGTGGGACCAGCGGTCGGAGCGGTCAGTGCGGGACCAGCGGTCGGAGCGGTCAGTGCGGGACCAGCGGTCGGAGCGGTCAGTGCGGGGCCTACGGTCAGTGTGGTACCAGAGGCCAGAGCGATCAGTGCGGGGCTCGCGGTCAGTGTGGGACCAGCGGCCGGTGTGGTCAGTGCGGGGCCTGCGGCTGGAGCGGTCAGTGTGGGGCCTGCGGTCAGTGCAGGGCCTGCGGCCAGAGTGGTCAATGCCGGGATTGAGGTCAGAACGGTCAGTGCGGGACCAGCGGTCAGTGCGGGGCTTGCGGTCGTAGCGGTCAGTGCGGGGCGAGCGGACGGAGTGGTCAGTGCGGGGCCTGCGGTCCGTGCGGTCAATGCGGGGCCTGAGGGCAGAGTGGGACAAGCTGTCACTACAGTGGGAGCGGTCAGTGCGGGGCCTGAGGGCAGAGTGGGACCAGCGGTCACTGCAGTCGGAGCGGTCAGTGCGGGGCCTGCGGCCAGTCCGGTCAGTTCGGGGCCTGCGGTCAGTGTGGGACCAGCGGCCAGAGTGTTCAGTGCGGGGCCTGCGGTTGGAGCAGTCAGTGTGGGGCCTGCGGTCAGTGCAGAACCTGCGGCCAGAGTGGTCAATGCCGGGCATGAGGTCGGAGCGGTCAGTGCGGGACCAGCGGTCAGTGTGGGGCTTGCAGTCGGAGCGGTCAGTGCGGGGCCTGCGGTCGGAGCGGTCAGTGCGGGGCCTGCGGTCAGTGTGAGACCAGCGGTCGGAGCGGCCAGAGTGTTCAGTGCGGGCCGAGCGGTTGGAGCGGTCAGTGCGGGGCCTGCGGTCAGAGCGGTCAGTGCGGGGCCTGCGGTCAGTGTGAGTCCTGCGGTCGGAGCGGTCAGTGCGGGGCCTGGGGTCAGTGTGGGGCTTGAGGTCGGAGCGGTCAGTGCGGGGCCTGCGACCGGAGCAGTCAGTGCGGGGCCTGCGGTCAGTGTTGGACCAATGGCCGGAGCGGTCAGTGCGGGGCCTGCGGTCAGTGTGGGACCAGTGGCCGGAGCGATCAGTGCGGGGTCTGCGGTCAGTGCGTGGCCAGCGGTCAGTGCGGGGTTTGAGGTCGGAGCTGTCAGTGCGGGGCCTGCAGTCAGTGCGGGACCAGCGGCCGGAGTGGTCAGTGCGGAGCCTGCGGTCGGAGTGGTCAGCCTGGTCGGTGCGGTCAATGCGGGGCCTGAGGGCAGCGTGGGACCAGCGGTCACTGCAGTCGGAGCGGTCAGTGCGGGGCTGCAGTCAGTGCGGGACCAGCGGCCGGAGTGGTCAGTGCGGAGCCTGCGGTCGGAGTGGTCAGTCTGGTCGGTGCGGTCCGTGCGGTCAATGCGGGGCCTGAGGGCAGCGCGGGACCAGCGGTCACTGCAGTCGGAGCGGTCAGTGCGGGGCATGCGGTCAGTGTGGGACCAATGGCCAGAGTGGTCAATACCGGGCTTGAGGTCGGAGCGTTCAGTGTGGGACCAGCGGTCAGTGCGGGGCGAGCGGACGGAGTGGTCAGTACGGGGCCTGCGGTCCGTGCGGTCAATGCGGGGCCTGCGGTCAGTGTGGGACCAGCGGCCGGAGCGGTCAGCGTGGGACCAGCGGTCAGTGTGGGACCTGCAGCCAGAGCGGTCAGTGCGGGACGAGTGGTCGGAGCGGTAAGTGCAGGGCCTGCGGTCAGTGTGGGACCAGCGGCCAGAGTGGTCAGTGCGGGCGAGCGGTCGGAGCGGTCAGTGCAGAGCCTGTGGTCGGAGCGGTCAGTGCGGGGCCAGCGGTCAGTGCGGGGCCTGCGGTCGGAGCGGTCAATGTGGGACCTGAGGGCAGAGTGGGACCAGCGGTCACTGCAGTCGGAGCGGTCAGTGCGGGGCCTGCGGTCGGTCCGGTCAGTTCGGGGCCAGCGGTCAGTGCGGCCAATGCGGGGCCTGAAGGCAGAGTGGGACCAGCCGTCGGACTGGTCAGTGCTGGACCAGCGGCCGGACTGGTCAGTGCGGGACCAGCGGCCGGACCGGTCAGTGCGGGAACAGCGGTCAGTGCGGGATCTGTGGTCGGAGCAAGGCCTGTGCTAAGTGCGGGGCCAGCGGTCAGTGTGGGGCCTGTGGTTAGTACGGGGCCTGCGTCCAGTTCGGGGCCAGCGGTCAGTGTGGTCAGTGTGAGGCCTGCGGTCGGAGCGGTCAGTGCGGGGCCTGGGGTCAGTGTGGGGCTTGAGGTCGGAGCGGTCAGTGCGGGGCCTGCGACCGGAGCAGTCAGTGCGGGGCCTGCGGTCAGTGTTGGACCAATGGCCGGAGCGGTCAGTGCGGGGCCTGCGGTCAGTGTGGGACCAGTGGCCGGAGCGATCAGTGCGGGGTCTGCGGTCAGTGCGTGGCCAGCGGTCAGTGCGGGGTTTGAGGTCGGAGCTGTCAGTGCGGGGCCTGCAGTCAGTGCGGGACCAGCGGCCGGAGTGGTCAGTGCGGAGCCTGCGGTCGGAGTGGTCAGCCTGGTCGGTGCGGTCAATGCGGGGCCTGAGGGCAGCGTGGGACCAGCGGTCACTGCAGTCGGAGCGGTCAGTGCGGGGCTGCAGTCAGTGCGGGACCAGCGGCCGGAGTGGTCAGTGCGGAGCCTGCGGTCGGAGTGGTCAGTCTGGTCGGTGCGGTCCGTGCGGTCAATGCGGGGCCTGAGGGCAGCGTGGGACCAGCGGTCACTGCAGTCGGAGCGGTCAGTGCGGGGCATGCGGTCAGTGTGGGACCAATGGCCAGAGTGGTCAATACCGGGCTTGAGGTCGGAGCGTTCAGTGTGGGACCAGCGGTCAGTGCGGGGCGAGCGGACAGAGTGGTCAGTACGGGGCCTGCGGTCCGTGCGGTCAATGCGGGGCCTGCGGTCAGTGTGGGACCAGCGGCCGGAGCGGTCAGCGTGGGACCAGCGATCAGTGTGGGACCTGCAGCCAGAGTGGTCAGTGCGGGCGAGCGGTCGGAGCGGTCAGTGCAGAGCCTGTGGTCGGAGCGGTCAGTGCGGGGCCAGCGGTCAGTGCGGGGCCTGCGGTCGGAGCGGTCAATATGGGACCTGAGGGCAGAGTGGGACCAGCGGTCACTGCAGTCGGAGCGGTCAGTGCGGGGCCTGCGGTCGGTCCGGTCAGTTCGGGGCCAGCGGTCAGTGCGGCCAATGCGGGGCCTGAAGGCAGAGTGGGACCAGCCGTCGGACTGGTCAGTGCTGGACCAGCGGCCGGACTGGTCAGTGCGGGACCAGCGGCCGGACCGGTCAGTGCGGGAACAGCGGTCAGTGCGGGATCTGTGGTCGGAGCAAGGCCTGTGCTAAGTGCGGGGCCAGCGGTCAGTGTGGGGCCTGTGGTTAGTACGGGGCCTGCGTCCAGTTCGGGGCCAGCGGTCAGTGTGGTCAGTGTGAGGCCTGCGGTCGGAGCGGTCAGTGCGGGGCCTGGGGTCAGTGTGGGGCTTGAGGTCGGAGCGGTCAGTGCGGGGCCTGCGGTCGGAGCGGTCAATGTGGGACCTGAGGGCAGAGTGGGACCAGCGGTCACTGCAGTCGGAGCTGTCAGTGCGGGGCCCGCGGCCAGTGCAGTCGGAGCGGTCAGTGCGGGGCCAGCTGTTGGAGCGGTCAGTGCGGGGCCTACGGTCAGTGCGGGGCCTATGGTGAGTGTGGGACCAGCGGCGGGAGCGGTCAGTGCGGGACCAGCGGTCAGTGTGGGACCAGCGGCCGGATCGGTCACTGCGGGGACTGCGATCAGTGTGGGACCAGCGGTTGGAGCTGTCAGTGCGGGGCCAGCGTTCGGAGCAGTCAGTGCAGGACCTGCGGCCAGTGCGGTCAGAGTGGTCAGTGCAGGACCAGCAGCCAGTGCGGGGCCTGCGGTCGTAGCGGTCAGTGCAGGACAAGCAGCCGGAGCGGTCAGTGCAGGACCAGCAGTCAGAGCTGTCAGTGCGGGACCAGCTGTCATTGCAGGGCCTGCGATCGGAGCGGTCAGTGCGGGGCCAGCGGTCGGAGCGGGGCCTGCGGCCAGTGCGGGACCAGCGGTCGGAGCGGTCAGTGCAGGTCCTGCGGTTGGACCGTTCAGTGCGGGGCTAGAGGTCAGTGCGGGGCCTGCGGTCGGAGCGGTCAGTGCGGGGCCAGCGGTCGGAGTGGTCAGTGCGGGGCCAGTGGTCAGTATGGGGACTGCGGTCAGTATAGTGCCTGAGGGAAGTGCGGGACCAGCGGCCGGAGCGGTTAGTGCGGGGCCTGAGGGCAGAGTGGGACCAGCGGTCACTGCAGTCGGAGCGGTCAGTGCGGGGTCAGCGGTCAGAGCGGGGCTTGAGGTGAGAGCGGTCAGTACGTGGCCTGCAGTCAGTTCGGGACCAGCGGCCGGAGTGGTTAGTGCGAGGCCTGCGGTCAATGTGAACCAGCAGCCGGAGCGGTCAGTGCAGGGCATGCGGTCAGTGTGGGACCAGCGGTCGGAGCGGTCAGTGCGGGACCAGCGGTCGGAGCGGTCAGTGCGGGACCAGCGGTCGGAGCGGTCAGTGCGGGGCCTGCGGTCAGTGCGGGACCAGCGGCCGGAGCGGTCAGTGCGGGACCAGCGGTCTGAGCGGCCAGTGCGGGACCTGCGGTCAGTGTGGGACCAGCGTCCAGAGTGGTCAGTGCGGGACGAGCGATTGGAGCGGTCAGTGCGGGGCCTGCGGTCAGAGCGGTCAGTGCGAGGACTGCGGTCAGTGTGGGACAAGCGGCCGGAGCGGTCAGTGCGGGGCCGGCGGTCGGAGCGGGGCCTGCGGCCAGTGCGGGACCAGCGGTCAGTGCGGGGCCTGCGGTCGGAGCAGTCAGTGCAGGGCCTGCGGTCAGTGTGGGGACAGCGGTCGGAGCGGTCAGTGCGGGGCCAGCGGTCGGAGCAGTCAGTGCGGAGTCAACGGTTGGAGCGGTCAGTGCGGGGCCAGCGTTCAGAGCGGTCAGTGCGGGACCTGCGGCCAGTGCGGTCGGAGCGTTCTGTGCGGGGCCTGCGGTCGGAGTGGTCAGTGCGGGACCAGCAACCAGTGCGGGGCCTGCGGTTGGACCGGTCAGTACGGGGCTAGAGGTCAGTGCGGGGCCTGCAGTCGGAGCGGTCTGTGCGGGGCCAGCGATCGGAATGGTCTGTGCGGGTCCAGTGGTCAGTATGGGGACTGCGGTCAGTATAGTGCCCGAGGGAAATGCGGACCAGCGGCCGGAGCTTTTAGTGCGGGGCCTGAGGGCAGAGTGGGACCAGCGGTCACTGCAGTCGGAGACGTCAGTGCGGGGCCTGCGGCCAGTGCGGTCAGACCGGTCAGTGTGGGGCCTGCGGTCAGTGTGGGACCAGCAGTCGGAGTGGTCAGTGCGGGGCCTGCGGTCAATGCGGGGCCAGCGGTCGGAGCGGTCAGTGCGGAGCCTGCGGTCAGTGCGGGGCCTATGGTCAATGCGGGTCCAGCGGTCAGTGCGGGGCTTTAGGTCGGAGCAGTCAGTGCGGGGCCAGCGGTCAGTGCGGGGCTTGAGGTCGGAGCGGTCAGTGCAGGGCCTGCGGTCTGTGTGGGACCAACGGCCGGAGTGGTCAGTGCGGGGCCTGCGGTCAGTGTGGGACCAGCGGCCGGAGTGGTCAGTGCGGGTACTGCGGTAGGAACGGTCAGTGCGGGGACTGCTGCCAGTGCGGGACCAGCGGCCGGAGCTGTCGGAGTTGTCAGCGCGGGAGCAGCTGTCAGTGTGGGACCAGCGGTCGGAGCGGTCAGTGCGGGACCAGCGGTCGGAGCGGTCAGTGCGGGACCAGCGGTCGGAGCGGTCAGTGCGGGGCCTACGGTCAGTGTGGTACCAGAGGCCAGAGCGATCAGTGCGGGGCTCGCGGTCAGTGTGGGACCAGCGGCCGGTGTGGTCAGTGCGGGGCCTGCGGTTGGAGCAGTCAGTGTGGGGCCTGCGGTCAGTGCAGAACCTGCGGCCAGAGTGGTCAATGCCGGGCATGAGGTCGGAGCGGTCAGTGCGGGACCAGCGGTCAGTGTGGGGCTTGCAGTCGGAGCGGTCAGTGCGGGGCCTGCGGTCGGAGCGGTCAGTGCGGGGCCTGCGGTCAGTGTGAGACCAGCGGTCGGAGCGGCCAGAGTGTTCAGTGCGGGCCGAGCGGTTGGAGCGGTCAGTGCGGGGCCTGCGGTCAGAGCGGTCAGTGCGGGGCCTGCGGTCAGTGTGAGACCAGCGGTCGGAGCGGTCAGTGCGGGGCCGGGGGTCAGTGCGGGGCTTGCGGTCAGCGTGGGACCAGCGGTTGGAGCAGTCTGTGCGGGGCCTGCGGTCGGAGCGGTCAATGTGAGGCCTGCGAACAGTGTGGGACCAGCAGCTGGAGCGGTCAGTGCGGGACCAGTGGCCGGAGTGGTCAGTGCGGGACTTGTGGTCAATACGGGGCCTGCGGTCAGTGTGGGACCAGCGGCTGGAGCGGTCAGTGCGGGGCCTGCGGTCAGTGTGGGACCAGCGGCCGGAGAGGTCAGTGCAGGGCCTGCGGTCAGTGCGGGGCCTGCAGGTCAGTGTGGGAACAGCGGCCAGCGTGTTCAGTGCAGACGAGCGGTTGGAGCGGTCAGTGCTTGCCCTGCAGTCGGAGCGGTCAGTGCGGAGCCTGCGGTCAGTGTGGGACCAGCAGTCGGAGCGGTCAGTGTGGGGCCGGCGGTCAGTGCGGGGCTTGCGGTCAGCGTGGGACCAGCGGTCGGAGCAGTCACTGCGGGGCCTGCGGTGGGAGCGGTCAATGCGAGGCCTGCGAACAGTGTGGGACCAGCGGCTGGAGCGGTCAGTGCGGGGCCAGTGGTCGGAGTGGTCAGTGCGGGGCCTGTGGTCAGTACGGGGCCTGCGGTCAGCGTGGCACCAGCGGCTGGAGCGGTCAGTGCAGGGCCTGCAGTCAGTTTGGGACCAGCGGTCGGAGAGGTCAGTGCAGGGCCTACGGTCAGTGCGGGGCCTGGGCTCAATGCGGGACCAGCGGCCGGAGCGGTCAGTGCGTGGCCTGCGGTCGGAGCGGTCAATGCGGGGCCTGTGGTCAGTGCGGGGCCTGCGGTCAGTGTGAGACCAGTGGCCGGAGCGGTCAGTGCAGGGACTGCGGTCAGTGTGGGACCAGTGGCCGGAGCGGTCAGTGCTGAGCCTGCGGTCAGTGTGGGACCAGAGGCCGGAGCGATCAGAGCGGGGCCTGCGGTCAGTGTGGGACAAGCGGCCGGTGTGGTCAGTGCGAGGCCTGCTGTCGGAGTGGTCAGTGCGGGGCCTGGGGTCAGTGTGGCACCAGCGGACAGAGTGGTCAGTGCGGGGCGAGCGGTCGGAGCGGTCAGTGTGGGACCAGCGGTCAGTGCGGGGCTTGAGGTCGGAGCGGTCAGTGCGGGGACTGCAGACGGAGCAGTCAGTGCGGGGCCTGCGGTCAGTGTGGGACCGGTGGCCGAAGCGGTCAGTGTGGGGCCTGCGGTCAGTGTGGGACCAGTGGCCGGAGCGGTCAGTGCGGGGCCTGCGGTCAGTGTGGGACCAGCGGCCGGAGTGGTCAGTGCGGAGCCTGCGGTCATTGCGGGGCTTGAGGTCGGAGCGGTCAGTGCGGGGCCAGCAGTCAGTGCGGGACCAGCGGCCGGAGTGGTCAGTGCGGAGCCTGCGGTCGGAGTGGTCAGTCTGGTCGGTGCGGTCCGTGCGGTCAATGCGGGGCCTGTGGTCAGTGCGGGGCCTGCGGTCAGTGTGAGACCAGTGGCCGGAGCGGTCAGTGCAGGGACTGCGGTCAGTGTGGGACCAGTGGCCGGAGCGGTCAGTGCTGAGCCTGCGGTCAGTGTGGGACCAGAGGCTGGAGCGATCAGAGCGAGGCCTGCGGTCAGTGTGGGACCAGCGGCCGGTGTGGTCAGTGCGAGGCCTGCGGTCGGAGCGGTCAGTGCGGGGCCTGGGGTCAGTGTGGGACCAGCGGCCAGAGTGGTCAGTGCGGGGCGAGCGGTCGGAGCGGTCAGTGTGGGGCCTGGGCTCAGTGCGGGACCAGCGGCCGGAGCAGTCAGTACAGGGCATGAGGTCAGTGCAGGGTCTGCGGTCAGTGTGGGACCAGCGGCCAGAGTGTTCAGTGCGGGACGAGCGGTTGGAACGGTCAGTGCGGGGCCTGCGGTCGGAGCGGTCAGTGCGGGGCCTGCGGTCAGTGTGGTACCAGCAGTCGGAGCAGTCAGTGCGGGGCCGGCAGTCAGTGCGGGGCTTGCGGTCAGCGTAGCACCAGCGGTCGGAGCAGTCAGTGCGGGGCCTGCGGTCAGTGTGAGACCAGCGGTCAGTGCCGTCAGTGTGGGGCCGGCGGTCAGTGCGGGGCTTGTGGTCAGCATAGCACCAGCGGTCGGAGCAGTCAGTGCGGGGCCTGCGGTCGGAGCGGTCAATGCGAGGCCTGCGAACAGTGTGGGACCAGCAGCTGGAGCGGTCAGTGCGGGGCCAGTGGCAGGAGTGGTCAGTGTGGGGCCTGCGGTCAGTACGGGGCCTGCGGTCAGTGTGGGACCAGCGGCTGGAGCGGTCAGTGCAGGGCCTGCGATCAGTGTGGGACCAGCGGTCGGAGAGGTCAGTGCAGGGCCTGCGGTAAGTGCGGGGCCTGGGCTCATTGCGGGACCAGCGGCCGGAGCGGTCAGTGCGTGGCCTGCGGTCGGAGCGGTCAGTGCGGTGCCTGGGGTCAGTGCGGGACCAGCGGTCAGTGCGAGACGAGCGGTCGGAGCAGTCAGTGCGGGGCCAGCGGTCAGTGCGGGGCTTGAGATCGGAGCGGTCAGTGCGGGACCGGTGGCCGGAGCGGTCAGTGCGGGGCTTGAGGTCGGAGCGGTCAGTGCGGGACCGGTGGCCGGAGCGGTCAGTGCGGGGCCTGCGGTCAGTGCGGGTCCGGTGGCCGGAGCGATCAGTGCGGGGCCTGCGGTCAGTGCGGGACCAGCGGTCGGACCGGTCAGTGCGGGAACAACGGTCAGTGCGGGACCAGCGGCCGGACTGGTCAGTGCGGGAACAGCGGTCAGTGCGGGACCTGTGGTCGGAGCGGAGCCAGTGCTAAGTGCGGGGCCAGCGGTCAGTGCGGGGCCTGTGGTTAGTACGGGGCCTACGGCCAGTGCGGGGCCAGCGGTCAGTGTGGTCAGTGTGGGGCCAGCGGTCAGTGCGGGGCCTTCCGTCGGAGCGGTCAGTGCGGGGCCTGCGGCCAGTGCGGGACCGGAGGCCGGAGCGGTCAGTGCGGGGCCTGCGGTCGCAGCAGGACCAGCGGCCAGTGTGGTCAGTGCAGGGCCTGCTGTCAGTGTGGGACCAGCGGTCAGTGTGGGACCAGCAGTCGGAGCGGTCAGTGCGGGGCCTGCGGCCGGAACGGTCAGGACGGGATCTGCGGTCAGCGCGGGGCTGGCGGTCGGTGCGGTCAGTGCGGGGCCTGCGGCCGGAGCGGTCAGTGCAGGGCCCGCGGTCCGTGTGGGACCAGTGGCCGGAGCGGTCAGTGTGGGGCCTGCGGTCAGTGTGGGAACAGTGGCCGGAGCGGTCAGTGCGGGGCCTGCGGTCAGTGCGGGACCAGCGGTCAGTGCGAGGCGAGCTGTCGGAGCGGTCAGTGCGGGGCCAGCAGTCAGTGCGGGGCTTGAGGTCGGAGCGGTCAGTGCGGGGCTTGCAGTCAGTGCGGGACCAGCAGCCGGAGTGGTCAGTGCGGAGCCTGCGGTCGGAGTGGTCAGTCTGGTCGGTGCGGTCCGTGCGGGCAATGCGGGGCCTGAGGGCAGAGTGGGACCAGCGGTCACTGCAGTCGGAGCGGTCAGTGCGGGGCCTGCGGTCGGTCCGGTCAGTTTGGGGCCAGCGGTCAGTGCGGCCAATGCGGGGCCTGAATGTAGAGTGGGACCAGCCGTCGGACTCGTCAGTGGTGGACAAGCGGCCGGAGCGGTCAGTGCGGGAACAGCGGTCAATGCGGGACCAGCGGCCGGACCGGTCAGTGCGGGAACAGCGGTCAGTGCGGGACTTGTGGTCGGAGCGGAGCCAGTGCTAAGTGCAGGGCCAGCGGTCAGTGTGGGGCCTGTGGTTAGTACGGGGCCTATGGCCAGTGCGAGGCCAGAAGTCAGTGTGGTCAGTGCGGGGCTAGCGGTCAGTGCGGGGCCTGCGGTCGGAGCGGTCAGTGCAGGGCCTGCGGCCAGTGCGGGACCAGAGGCCGGAGCGGTCAGTGCGGGGCCTGCGGTCGCAGCAGGACCAGCGGCCGGTGTGGTCAGTGCGGGGCCTGCGGCCGAAGCGGTCAGTACGGGATCTGCGGTCAGCGCGGGGCTGGCGGTCGGTGCGGTCAGTGCGGGGCCTGCGGCCGGAGCGGTCAGTGCGGTGCCCGCGGTCCGTGTGGGACCAGTGGCCGGAGCGGTCAGTGCTGGTCCTGCGGTCAGTGTGGGACCAGTGGCCGGAGCGGTCAGTGCGGGGCCTGCGGTCAGTGTGGTACCAGAGGCCAGAGCGATCAGTGCGGGGCCCGCGGTCAGTGTGGGACCAGCGGCCAGTCTGGTCAGTGCGGGGCCTGCAGTTGGAGCGGTCAGTGTGGGGCCTGCGGTCAGTGCAGGGCCTGCGGCCAGAGTGGTCAATGCCAGGCTTGAGGTCGGAGTGGTCAGTGCGGGACCAGCGGTCAGTGCGAGGCTTGCGGTCGTAGCGGTCAGTGCGGGGCGAGCGGACGGAGTGGTCAGTGCGGGGCCAGCGGTCAGTGCGGGGCTTGAGGTCGGAGCGGTCAGTGCGGGGTCTGCGGTCCGTGCGGTCAATGCGGGGCCTGAGGGCAGAGTGGGACAAGCTGTCACTACAGTGGGAGCGGTCAGTGCGGGGCCTGAGGGCAGAATGGGACCAGCGGTCACTGCAGTCGGAGCGGTCAGTGGTCGTTCCGGTCAGTTCGGTGCTTGCGGTCAGTGTGGGACCAGCGGTCAGAGCGGTCAGTGCGGGGCCTGCGGTCAGAGCGGTCAGTACGGGGCATGTGGTCAGTGTGGGGCCTGCGGTCAGTGTGGGACCAGCGGCCAGAGCGGTCAGTGCGGTGCCGGCGGTCAGTGTGGGGCCTGCGGTCAGTGTGGGCCCACGGCCAGAGTGTTCAATGCGGGACGAGCGGTTGGAGCGGTCAGTGTGGTGCCTGGGGTCGGAGCGGTCAGTGCGGGGCCTGCGGTCAGTGTGAGACCAGCGGTCGGAGCGGTCAGTGTGGGGCCGGCGGTCAGTGCGGGGCTTGCGGTCAGCGTGGGACAAGTGGTCGGAGCAGTCAGTGCGGGGCCTGGGGTCGGAGCGGTCAATGCGGGGCCTGAGGTCAGTGCGGGGCCTGCGGTCAGTGTGGGACCAGTGGCCGGAGCGGTCACTGCTGAGCCTGCGGTCAGTGTGGGACCAGAGGCCGGAGCGATCAGAGCGGGGCCTGCGGTCAGTGTGGGACAAGCGGCCGGTGTGGTCAGTGCGAGGCCTGCGGTCGGAGCGGTCAGTGCGGGGCCTGGGGTCAGTGTGGCACCAGCGGACAGAGTGGTCAGTGCGGGGCGAGCGGTCGGAGCGGTCAGTGTGGGACCAGCGGTCAGTGCGGGGCTTGAGGTCGGAGCGGTCAGTGCGGGGACTGCAGACGGAGCGGTCAGTGCGGGGCCTGCGGTCAGTGTGGGACCGGTGGCTGAAGCGGTCAGTGTGGGGCCTGCGGTCAGTGTGGGACCAGTGGCCGGAGCGGTCAGTGCGGAGCCTGCGGTCAGTGTGGGACCAGCGGCCGGAGTGGTCAGTGCGGAGCCTGCGGTCATTGCGGGGCTTGAGGTCGGAGCGGTCAGTGCGGGGCCAGCAGTCAGTGCGGGACCAGCGGCCGGAGTGGTCAGTGCGGAGCCTGCGGTCGGAGTGGTCAGTCTGGTCGGTGCGGTCCGTGCGGTCAATGCGGGGCCTGTGGTCAGTGCGGGGCCTGCGGTCAGTGTGAGACCAGTGGCTGGAGCGGTCAGTGCAGGGACTGCGGTCAGTGTGGGACCAGTGGCCGGAGCGGTCAGTGCTGAGCCTGCGGTCAGTGTGGGACCAGAGGCTGGAGCGATCAGAGTGAGGCCTGCGGTCAGTGTGGGACCAGCGGCCGGTGTGGTCAGTGCGAGGCCTGCGGTCGGAGCGGTCAGTGCGGGGCCTGGGGTCAGTGTGGGACCAGCGGCCAGAGTGGTCAGTGCGGGGCGAGCGGTCGGAGCGGTCAGTGTGGGGCCTGGGCTCAGTGCGGGACCAGCGGCCGGAGCAGTCAGTACAGGGCATGAGGTCAGTGCAGGGTCTGCGGTCAGTGTGGGACCAGCGGCCAGAGTGTTCAGTGCAGGACGAGCGGTTGGAACGGTCAGTGCGGGGCCTGCGGTTGGAGCGGTCAGTGCGGGGCCTGCGGTCAGTGTGGTACCAGCAGTCGGAGCAGTCAGTGCGGGGCCGGCAGTCAGTGCGGGGCTTGCGGTCAGCGTAGCACCAGCGGTCGGAGCAGTCAGTGCGGGGCCTGCGGTCAGTGTGAGACCAGCGGTCAGTGCCGTCAGTGTGGGGCCGGCGGTCAGTGCGGGGCTTGTGGTCAGCGTAGCACCAGCGGTCGGAGCAGTCAGTGCGGGGCCTGCGGTCGGAGCGGTCAATGCGAGGCCTGCGAACAGTGTGGGACCAGCAGCTGGAGCGGTCAGTGCGGGGCCCGTGGCAGGAGTGGTCAGTGTGGGGCCTGCGGTCAGTACGGGGCCTGCGGTCAGTGTGGGACCAGCGGCTGGAGCGGTCAGTGCGGGGCTTGCGGTCAGCGTAGCACCAGCGGTCGGAGCAGTCAGTGCGGGGCCTGCGGTCAGTGTGAGACCAGCGGTCAGTGCCGTCAGTGTGGGGCCGGCGGTCAGTGCGGGGCTTGTGGTCAGCGTAGCACCAGCGGTCGGAGCAGTCAGTGCGGGGCCTGCGGTCGGAGCGGTCAATGCGAGGCCTGCGAACAGTGTGGGACCAGCAGCTGGAGCGGTCAGTGCGGGGCCAGTGGCAGGAGTGGTCAGTGTGGGGCCTGCGGTCAGTACGGGGCCTGCGGTCAGTGTGGGACCAGCGGCTGGAGCGGTCAGTGCAGGGCCTGCGATCAGTGTGGGACCAGCGGTCGGAGAGGTCAGTGCAGGGCCTGCGGTAAGTGCGGGGCCTGGGCTCATTGCGGGGCCAGCGGCCGGACATGTCAGTGCGTGGCCTGCGGTCGGAGCGGTCAGTGCGGTGCCTGGGGTCAGTGCGGGACCAGCGGTCAGTGCGAGGCGAGCGGTCAGTGCAAGGCGAGCGGTCGGAGCGGTCAGTACGGGGCCAGCGGTCAGTGCGGGGCTTGAGATCGGAGCGGTCAGTGCGGGACCGGTGGCCGGAGCGGTCAGTGTGGGGCTTGAGGTCGGAGCGGTCAGTGCGGGACCGGTGGCCGGAGCGGTCAGTGCGGGGCCTGCGGTCAGTGCGGGTCCGGTGGCCGGAGCGGTCAGTGCGGGGCCTGCGGTCAGTGCGGGACCAGCGGTCGGACCGGTCAGTGCGGGAACAACGGTCAGTGCGGGACCAGCGGCCGGACTGGTCAGTGCGGGAACAGCGGTCAGTGCGGGACCTGTGGTCGGAGCGGAGCCAGTGCTAAGTGCGGGGCCAGCGGTCAGTGCGGGGCCTGTGGTTAGTACGGGGCCTACGGCCAGTGCGGGGCCAGCGGTCAGTGTGGTCAGTGCGGGGCCAGCGGTCAGTGCGGGGCCTGCCGTCGGAGCGGTCAGTGCCGTGCCTGCGGTCGCAGCAGGACCAGCGGCCGGTGTGGTCAGTGCAGGGCCTGCTGTCAGTGTGGGACCAGCGGTCAGTGTGGGACCAGCAGTCGGAGCGGTCAGTGCGGGGCCTGCGGCCGGAACGGTCAGGACGGGATCTGCGGTCAGCGCGGGGCTGGCGGTCGGTGCGGTCAGTGCGGGGCCTGCGGCCGGAGCGGTCAGTGCAGGGCCCGCGGTCCGTGTGGGACCAGTGGCCGGAGCAGACAGTGTGGGGCCTGCGGTCAGTGTGGGAACAGTGGCCGGAGCGGTCAGTGCGGGGCCTGCGGTCAGTGCGGGACCAGCGGTCAGTGCGAGGCGAGCTGTCGGAGCGGTCAGTGCGGGGCCAGCAGTCAGTGCGGGACCAGCAGCCGGAGTGGTCAGTGCGGAGCCTGCGGTCGGAGTGGTCAGTCTGGTCGGTGCGGTCCGTGCGGGCAATGCGGGGCCTGAGGGCAGAGTGGGACCAGCGGTCACTGCAGTCGGAGCGGTCAGTGCGGGGCCTGCGGTCGGTCCGGTCAGTTTGGGGCCAGCGGTCAGTGCGGCCAATGCGGGGCCTGAATGTAGAGTGGGACCAGCCGTCGGACTGGTCAGTGGTGGACAAGCGGCCGGAGCGGTCAGTGCGGGAACAGCGGTCAATGCGGGACCAGCGGCCGGACCGGTCAGTGCGGGAACAGCGGTCAGTGCGGGACCTGTGGTCGGAGCGGAGCCAGTGCTAAGTGCAGGGCCAGCGGTCAGTGCGGGGCCTGTGGTTAGTACGGAGCCTACGGCCAGTGCGAGGCCAGCAGTCAGTGTGGTCAGTGCGGGGCTAGCGGTCAGTGCGGGGCCTGCGGTCGGAGCGGTCAGTGCAGGGCCTGCGGCCAGTGCGGGACCAGAGGCCGGAGCGGTCAGTGCGGGGCCTGCGGTCGCAGCAGGACCAGCGGCCGGTGTGGTCAGTGCAGGGCCTGCGGTCAGTGTGGGATCAGCGGTCGGAGCAGTCAGTGTGGGACCAGCAGTCGTAGCGGTCAGTGCGGGGCCTGCGGCCGAAGCGGTCAGTACGGGATCTGCAGTCAGCGCGGGGCTGGCGGTCGGTGCGGTCAGTGCGGGGCCTGCGGCCGGAGCGGTCAGTGCGGTGCCCGCGGTCCGTGTGGGACCAGTGGCCGGAGCGGTCAGTGCGGGTCCTGCGGTCAGTGTGGGACCAGTGGCCGGAGCGGTCAGTGAGGGGCCTGCGGTCAGTGTGGTACCAGAGGCCAGAGCGATCAGTGCGGGGCCCGCGGTCAGTGTGGGACCAGCGGCCAGTCTGGTCAGTGCGGGGCCTGCAGTTGGAGCGGTCAGTGTGGGGCCTGCGGTCAGTGCAGGGCCTGCGGCCAGAGTGGTCAATGCCAGGCTTGAGGTCAGAGTGGTCAGTGCGGGACCAGCGGTCAGTGCGAGGCTTGCGGTCGTAGCGGTCAGTGCGGGGCGAGCGGACGGAGTGGTCAGTGCGGGGCCAGCGGTCAGTGCGGGGCTTGAGGTCGGAGCGGTCAGTGCGGGGCCTGCGGTCCGTGCGGTCAATGCGGGGCCTGAGGGCAGAGTGGGACAAGCTGTCACTACAGTGGGAGCGGTCAGTGCGGGGCCTGAGGGCAGAATGGGACCAGTGGTCACTGCAGTCGGAGCGGTCAGTGGTCGTTCCGGTCAGTTCGGTGCCTGCGGTCAGTGTGGGACCAGCGGTCGGAGCGGTCAGTGCGGGGCCTGCGGTCGGAGCGGTCAGTACGGGGCATGTGGTCAGTGTGGGGCCTGCGGTCAGTGTGGGACCAGCGGCCAGAGCGGTCAGTGCGGTGCCGGCGGTCAGTGTGGGGCCTGCGGTCAGTGTGGGACCAGCGGCCAGAGTGTTCAGTGCGGGACGAGCGGTTGGAGCGGTCAGTGTGGTGCCTGCGGTCGGAGCGGTCAGTGCGGGGCCTGCGGTCAGTGTGAGACCAGCGGTCGGAGCGGTCAGTGTGGGGCCGGCGGTCAGTGCGGGGCTTGCGGTCAGCGTGGGACAAGCGGTCGGAGCAGTCAGTGTGGTGCCTGGGGTCGGAGCGGTCAATGCGGGGCCTGAGGTCAGTGCGGGGCCTGCGGTCAGTGTGAGACCAGTGGCCGGAGCAGTCAGTGCGGGGACTGCGGTCAGTGTGGGACCAGTGGCCGGAGCGGTCAGTGCTGAGCCTGCGGTCAGTGTGGGACCAGAGACCGGAGCGATTAGAGCGGGGCTTGCGGTCAGTGTGGGACCAGCGGCCAGAGCGGTCAGTGCGGTGCCGGTGGTCAGTGTGGGGCCTGCGGTCAGTGTGGGACCAGCGGCCAGAGTGTTCAGTGCGGGACGAGCGGTTGGAGCGGTCAGTGTGGTGCCTGCGGTCGGAGCGGTCAGTACGGGACCTGCGGTCAGTGTGAGACCAGCGGTCAGTGCAGTCAGTGTGGGGCCGGCGGTCAGTGCGGGGCTTGCGGTCAGCGTGGGACCAGCGGTCGGAGCAGTCAGTGCGGGGCCTGCGGTCGGAGCGGTCAATGCGAGGCCTGCGAACAGTGTGGGACCAGTGGCTGGAGCGGTCAGTGCGGGACCAGTGGCCGGAGTGGTCAGTGCGGGGCCTGTGGTCAGTATGGGACCTGCGGTCAGTGTGGGATCAACGGCTGGAGCGGTCAGTACAGGGCCTGCGTTCAGTGTGGGACCAGCGGCCGGAGAGGTCCGTGCAGGGCCTGCGGTCAGTGCGGGGCCTGGGCTCAGTGCGGGGCCTGGGCTCAGTGCGGGACCAGCGGCCGGAGCGGTCAGTACAGGGCATGAGGTCAGTGCAGGGCCTGCGGTCAGTGTGGGACCAGCGGCCAGAGTGTTCAGTGCGGGACGAGCGGTTGGAGCGGTCAGTGCGGGGCCTGCGGTCGGAGCGGTCAGTGCGGGGCCTGCGGTCAGTGCGGTACCAGCAGTCGGAGCGGTCAGTGCGGGGCCGGCAGTCAGTGCGGGGCTTGCGGTCAGCGTAGCACCAGCGGTCGGAGCAGTCAGTGCGGGGCCTGCGGTCAGTGTGAGACCAGCGGTCAGTGCCGTCAGTGTGGGGCCGGCGGTCAGTGCGGGGCTTGTGGTCAGCATAGCACCAGCGGTCGGAGCAGTCAGTGCGGGGCCTGCGGTCGGAGCGGTCAATGCGAGGCCTGCGAACAGTGTGGGACCAGCAGCTGGAGCGGTCAGTGCGGGGCCAGTGGCAGGAGTGGTCAGTGTGGGGCCTGCGGTCAGTACGGGGCCTGCGGTCAGTGTGGGACCAGCGGCTGGAGCGGTCAGTGCAGGGCCTGCGATCAGTGTGGGACCAGCGGTCGGAGAGGTCAGTGCAGGGCCTGCGGTAAGTGCGGGGCCTGGGCTCATTGCGGGACCAGCGGCCGGAGCGGTCAGTGCGTGGCCTGCGGTCGGAGCGGTCAGTGCGGTGCCTGGGGTCAGTGCGGGACCAGCGGTCAGTTCGAGGCGAGCGGTCGGAGCAGTCAGTGCGGGGCCAGCGGTCAGTGCGGGGCTTGAGATCGGAGCGGTCAGTGCGGGACCGGTGGCCGGAGCGGTCAGTGCGGGGCTTGAGGTCGGAGCGGTCAGTGCGGGACCGGTGGCCGGAGCGGTCAGTGCGGGGCCTGCGGTCAGTGCGGGTCCGGTGGCCGGAGCGATCAGTGCGGGGCCTGCGGTCAGTGCGGGACCAGCGGTCAGACCGGTCAGTGCGGGAACAACGGTCAGTGCGGGACCAGCGGCCGGACTGGTCAGTGCGGGAACAGCGGTCAGTGCGGGACCTGTGGTCGGAGCGGAGCCAGTGCTAAGTGCGGGGCCAGCGGTCAGTGCGGGGCCTGTGGTTAGTACGGGGCCTATGGCCAGTGCGGGGCCAGCGGTCAGTGTGGTCAGTGCGGGGCCAGCGGTCAGTGCGGGGCCTTCCTTCGGAGCGGTCAGTGCGGGGCCTGCGGCCAGTGCGGGACCGGAGGCCGGAGCGGTCAGTGCGGGGCCTGCGGTCGCAGCAGGACCAGCGGCCAGTGTGGTCAGTGCAGGGCCTGCTGTCAGTGTGGGACCAGCGGTCAGTGTGGGACCAGCAGTCGGAGCGGTCAGTGCGGGGCCTGCGGCCGGAACGGTCAGGACGGGATCTGCGGTCAGCGCGGGGCTGGCGGTCGGTGCGGTCAGTGCGGGGCCTGCGGCCGGAGCGGTCAGTGCAGGGCCCGCGGTCCGTGTGGGACCAGTGGCCGGAGCGGTCAGTGTGGGGCCTGCGGTCAGTGTGGGAACAGTGGCCGGAGCGGTCAGTGCGGGGCCTGCGGTCAGTGCGGGACCAGCGGTCAGTGCGAGGCGAGCTGTCGGAGCGGTCAGTGCGGGGCCAGCAGTCAGTGCGGGGCTTGAGGTCGGAGCGGGCAGTGCGGGGCTTGCAGTCAGTGCGGGACCAGCAGCCGGAGTGGTCAGTGCGGAGCCTGCGGTCGGAGTGGTCAGTCTGGTCGGTGCGGTCCGTGCGGGCAATGCGGGGCCTGAGGGCAGAGTGGGACCAGCGGTCACTGCAGTCGGAGCGGTCAGTGCGGGGCCTGCGGTCGGTCCGGTCAGTTTGGGGCCAGCGGTCAGTGCGGCCAATGCGGGGCCTGAATGTAGAGTGGGACCAGCCGTCGGACTGGTCAGTGGTGGACAAGCGGCCGGAGCGGTCAGTGCGGGAACAGCGGTCAATGCGGGACCAGCGGCCGGACCGGTCAGTGCGGGAACAGCGGTCAGTGCGGGCCCTGTGGTCGGAGCGGAGCCAGTGCTAAGTGCAGGGCCAGCGGTCAGTGTGGGGCCTGTGGTTAGTACGGGGCCTACGGCCAGTGCGAGGCCAGAAGTCAGTGTGGTCAGTGCGGGGCTAGCGGTCAGTGCGGGGCCTGCGGTCGGAGCGGTCAGTGCAGGGCCTGCGGCCAGTGCGGGACCAGAGGCCGGAGCGGTCAGTGCGGGGCCTGCGGTCGCAGCAGGACCAGCGGCCGGTGTGGTCAGTGCAGGGCCTGCGGTCAGTGTGGGATCAGCGGTCGGAGCAGTCAGTGTGGGACCAGCAGTCGTAGCGGTCAGTGCGGGGCCTGCGGCCGAAGCGGTCAGTACGGGATCTGCGGTCAGCGCGGGGCTGGCGGTCGGTGCGGTCAGTGCGGGGCCTGCGGCCGGAGCGGTCAGTGCGGTGCCCGCGGTCCGTGTGGGACCAGTGGCCGGAGCAGTCAGTGCTGGTCCTGCGGTCAGTGTGGGACCAGTGGCCGGAGCGATCAGTGCGGGGCCCGCGGTCAGTGTGGGACCAGCGGCCAGTCTGGTCAGTGCGGGGCCTGCAGTTGGAGCGGTCAGTGTGGGGCCTGCGGTCAGTGCAGGGCCTGCGGCCAGAGTGGTCAATGCCAGGCTTGAGGTCGGAGTGGTCAGTGCGGGACCAGCGGTCAGTGCGAGGCTTGCGGTCGTAGCGGTCAGTGCGGGGCGAGCGGACGGAGTGGTCAGTGCGGGGCCAGCGGTCAGTGCGGGGCTTGAGGTCGGAGCGGTCAGTGCGGGGTCTGCGGTCCGTGCGGTCAATGCGGGGCCTGAGGGCAGAGTGGGACAAGCTGTCACTACAGTGGGAGCGGTCAGTGCGGGGCCTGAGGGCAGAATGGGACCAGCGGTCACTGCAGTCGGAGCGGTCAGTGGTCGTTCCGGTCAGTTCGGTGCTTGCGGTCAGTGTGGGACCAGCGGTCAGAGCGGTCAGTGCGGGGCCTGCGGTCAGAGCGGTCAGTACGGGGCATGTGGTCAGTGTGGGGCCTGCGGTCAGTGTGGGACCAGCGGCCAGAGCGGTCAGTGCGGTGCCGGCGGTCAGTGTGGGGCCTGCGGTCAGTGTGGGACCAGCGGCCAGAGTGTTCAATGCGGGACGAGCGGTTGGAGCGGTCAGTGTGGTGCCTGGGGTCGGAGCGGTCAGTGCGGGGCCTGCGGTCAGTGTGAGACCAGCGGTCGGAGCGGTCAGTGTGGGGCCGGCGGTCAGTGCGGGGCTTGCGGTCAGCGTGGGACAAGCGGTCGGAGCAGTCAGTGCGGGGCCTGGGGTCGGAGCGGTCAATGCGGGGCCTGAGGTCAGTGCGGGGCCTGCGGTCAGTGTGGGACCAGTGGCCGGAGCGGTCACTGCTGAGCCTGCGGTCAGTGTGGGACCAGAGGCCGGAGCGATCAGAGCGGGGCCTGCGGTCAGTGTGGGACAAGCGGCCGGTGTGGTCAGTGCGAGGCCTGCGGTCGGAGCGGTCAGTGCGGGGCCTGGGGTCAGTGTGGCACCAGCGGACAGAGTGGTCAGTGCGGGGCGAGCGGTCGGAGCGGTCAGTGTGGGACCAGCGGTCAGTGCGGGGCTTGAGGTCGGAGCGGTCAGTGCGGGGACTGCAGACGGAGCGGTCAGTGCGGGGCCTGCGGTCAGTGTGGGACCGGTGGCTGAAGCGGTCAGTGTGGGGCCTGGGCTTAGTGCGGGACCAGCGGCCGGAACGGTCAGTGCGTGGCCCGCGGTCCGTGTGGGACCAGTGGCTGGAGCGGTCAGTGCGGGGCCTGCGGTCAGTGTGGGAACAGTGGCCGGAGCGGTCAGTGCGGGGCCTGCGGTCAGTGCGGGACCAGCGGTCAGTGCGAGGCGAGCTGTCGGAGCGGTCAGTGCGGGGCCAGCAGTCAGTGCGGGGCTTGAGGTCGGAGCGGTCAGTGCGGGGCTTGCAGTCAGTGCGGGACCAGCAGCCGGAGTGGTCAGTGTGGAGCCTGCGGTCGGAGTGGTCAGTCTGGTCGGTGCGGTCCGTGCGGGCAATGCGGGGCCTGAGGGCAGAGTGGGACCAGCGGTCACTGCAGTCGGAGCGGTCAGTGCGGGGCCTGCGGTCGGTCCGGTCAGTTCGGGGCCAGCGGTCAGTGCGGCCAATGCGGGGCCTGAATGTAGAGTGGGACCAGCCGTCGGACTGGTCAGTGCTGGACCAGCGGCCGGACCGGTCAGTGCGGGAACAGCGGTCAGTGCAGGACCAGCGGCCGGACCGGTCAGTGTGGGAACAGCGGTCAGTGCGGGACCTGTGGTCAGAGCGGAGCCAGTGCTAAGTGCGGGGCCAGCGGTCAGTGCGGGGCCTGTGGTTAGTACGGGGCCTACGGCCAGTGCGGGGCCAGCGGTCAGTGTGGTCAGTGCGGGGCTAGCGGTCAGTGCGGGGCCTGCGGTCGGAGCGGTCAGTGCGGGGCCTGCGGTCGCAGCAGGACCAGCGGCCGGTGTGGTCAGTGCAGGGCCTGCGGTCAGTGTGGGATCAGCGGTCGGAGCGGTCAGTGTGGGACCAGCAGACGGAGCGGTCAGTGCGGGGCCTGCGGCCGGAGCGGTCAGTACGGGATCTGCGGTCAGCGCGGGGCTGGCGGTTGGTGTGGTCAGTGCAGGGCCTGCGGCCGGAGCGGTCAGTGCGGTGCCCGCGGTCCGTGTGGGACCAGTTGCCGGAGCGGTCAGTGCGGGGCCTGCGGTCAGTGTGGTACCAGAGGCCAGAGCGATTAGTGCGGGGCCCGCGGTCAGTGTGGGACCAGCGGCCAGTCTGGTCAGTGCGAGGCCTGCAGTTGGAGCGGTCAGTGTGGGGCCTGCGGTCAGTGCAGGGCCTGCGGCCAGAGTGGTCAATGCCAGGCCTGAGGTCAGAGTGGTCAGTGCGGGACCAGCGGTTAGTGCGGGGCTTGCGGTCGTAGCGGTCAGTGCGGGGCGAGCGGACGGAGTGGTCAGTGCGGGGCCAACGGTCAGTGCGGGGCTTGAGGTCGGAGCGTGGACTGCGGTCCGTGCGGTCAATGCGGGGCCTGAGGGCAGAGTGGGACAAGCTGTCACTACAGTGGGAGCAGTCAGTGCGGGGCCTGAGGGCAGAATGGGACCAGCGGTCACTGCAGTCGGAGCGATCAGTGCGGGGCCTGTGGTCGGTCCGGTCAGTTCGCGGCCTGCGGTCAGTGTGGGACCAGCGGTCGGAGCGGTCAGTGCGGGGCCTGCGGTCGGAGCGGTCAGTACGGGGCATGTGGTTAGTGTGGGGCCTGCGGTCAGTGTGGGACCAGCGTCCAGAGCGGTCAGTGCGGTGCCGGCGGTCAGTGTGTGGCCTGCGGTCAGTGTGGGACCAGCGGCCAGAGTGTTCATTGCGGGACGAGCGGTTGGAGCGGTCAGTGTGGTGCCTGCGGTCGGAGCGGTCAGTGCGGGGCCTGTGGTCAGTGTGAGACCAGCTGTTGGAGCGGTCAGTGTGGGGCCGGCGGTCAGTGCGGGGCTTGCGGTCAGCGTGGGACCAGCGGTCGGAGCAGTCATGCGGGGCCTGCGGTCGGAGCGGTCAATGCGGGGCCTGAGGTCAGTGCGGGGCCTGCGGTCAGTGTGAGACCAGTGGCCGGAGCGGTCAGTGCGGGGACTGCGGTCAGTGTGGGACCAGTGGCCGGAGCGGTCAGTGCTGAGCCTGCGGTCAGTGCGGGACCGGTGGCCGGAGCGGTCAGTGCCGGACCTGCGGTCAGTGTGGGAACAGTGGCCGGAGCGGTCAGTGCGGGGCCTGCGGTCAGTGCGGGGCCAGCGGTCAGTGCGGGGCCTGTGGTTAGTACGGGGCCTACGGCCAGTGCGGGGCCAGCGGTCAGTGTGGTCAGTGCGGGGCCAGCGGTCAGTGCGGGGCCTGCGGTCGGAACGGTCAGTGCAGGGCCTGCGGCCAGTGCGGGACCAGAGGCCGGAGCGGTGAGTGCGGGGCCTGCGGTCGCAGCAGGACCAGCGGCCGGTGTGGTCAGTGCAGGGCCTGCGGTCAGTGTGGGACCAGCGGTCGGAGCGGTCAGTGTGGGACCAGCAGTCGGAGCGGTCAGTGCGGTGCCGGCGGTCAGTGCGGGGCTTGCGGTCAGCCTGGGACCAGCGGTCGGAGCAGTCAGTGCGGGGCCAGTGGCCGGAGTGGTCAGTGCGGGTCCTGTGGTCTGTACGGGGCCTGCGGTCAGTGTGGGACCAGCGGCCGGAGAGGTCAGTGCAGGGCCTGCGGTCAGAGCGGGGCCTGGGCTTAGTGCGGGACCAACGGCCGGAACGGTCAGTGCGTGGCCCGCGGTCCGTGTGGGACCAGTGGCTGGAGCGGTCAGTGCGGGGCCTGCGGTCAGTGTGGGAACAGTGGCCGGAGCGGTCAGTGCGGGGCCTGCGGTCAGTGCGGGACCAGCGGTCAGTGCGAGGCGAGCTGTCGGAGCGGTCAGTGCGGGGCCAGCAGTCAGTGCGGGGCTTGAGGTCGGAGCGGTCAGTGCGGGGCTTGCAGTCAGTGCGGGACCAGCAGCCGGAGTGGTCAGTGTGGAGCCTGCGGTCGGAGTGGTCAGTCTGGTCGGTGCGGTCCGTGCGGGCAATGCGGGGCCTGAGGGCAGAGTGGGACCAGCGGTCACTGCAGTCGGAGCGGTCAGTGCGGGGCCTGCGGTCGGTCCGGTCAGTTCGGGGCCAGCGGTCAGTGCGGCCAATGCGGGGCCTGAATGTAGAGTGGGACCAGCCGTCGGACTGGTCAGTGCTGGACCAGCGGCCGGACCGGTCAGTGCGGGAACAGCGGTCAGTGCGGGACCAGCGGCCGGACCGGTCAGTGTGGGAACAGCGGTCAGTGCGGGACCTGTGGTCAGAGCGGAGCCAGTGCTAAGTGCGGGGCCAGCGGTCAGTGCGGGGCCTGTGGTTAGTACGGGGCCTACGGCCAGTGCGGGGCCAGCGGTCAGTGTGGTCAGTGCGGGGCTAGCGGTCAGTGCGGGGCCTGCGGTCGGAGCGGTCAGTGCGGGGCCTGCGGTCGCAGCAGGACCAGCGGCCGGTGTGGTCAGTGCAGGGCCTGCGGTCAGTGTGGGATCAGCGTTCGGAGCGGTCAGTGTGGGACCAGCAGACGGAGCGGTCAGTGCGGGGCCTGCGGCCGGAGCGGTCAGTACGGGATCTGCGGTCAGCGCGGGGCTGGCGGTCGGTGTGGTCAGTGCAGGGCCTGCGGCCGGAGCGGTCAGTGCGGTGCCCGCGGTCCGTGTGGGACCAGTTGCCGGAGCGGTCAGTGCGGGGCCTGCGGTCAGTGTGGTACCAGAGGCCAGAGCGATTAGTGCGGGGCCCGCGGTCAGTGTGGGACCAGTGGCCAGTCTGGTCAGTGTGAGGCCTGCAGTTGGAGCGGTCAGTGTGGGGCCTGCGGTCAGTGCAGGGCCTGCGGCCAGAGTGGTCAATGCCAGGCCTGAGGTCAGAGTGGTCAGTGCGGGACCAGCGGTTAGTGCGGGGCTTGCGGTCGTAGCGGTCAGTGCGGGGCGAGCGGACGGAGTGGTCAGTGCGGGGCCAACGGTCAGTGCGGGGCTTGAGGTCGGAGCGGGGACTGCGGTCCGTGCGGTCAATGCGGGGCCTGAGGGCAGAGTGGGACAAGCTGTCACTACAGTGGGAGCAGTCAGTGCGGGGCCTGAGGGCAGAATGGGACCAGCGGTCACTGCAGTCGGAGCGATCAGTGCGGGGCCTGTGGTCGGTCCGGTCAGTTCGCGGCCTGCGGTCAGTGTGGGACCAGCGGTCGGAGCGGTCAGTGCGGGGCCTGCGGTCGGAGCGGTCAGTACGGGGCATGTGGTTAGTGTGGGGCCTGCGGTCAGTGTGGGACCAGCGTCCAGAGCGGTCAGTGCGGTGCCGGCGGTCAGTGTGGGGCCTGCGGTCAGTGTGGGACCAGCGGCCAGAGTGTTCATTGCGGGACGAGCGGTTGGAGCGGTCAGTGTGGTGCCTGCGGTCGGAGCGGTCAGTGCGGGGCCTGCGGTCAGTGTGAGACCAGCGGTCGGAGCGGTCAATGCGGGGCCTGAGGTCAGTGCGGGGCCTGCGGTCAGTGTGAGACCAGTGGCCGGAGCGGTCAGTGCGGGGACTGCGGTCAGTGTGGGACCAGTGGCCGGAGCGGTCAGTGCAGAGCCTGCGGTCAGTGTGGGACCAGAGGCTGGAGCGATCAGAGCGGGGCCTTCGGTCAGTGTGGGACCAGCGGCCGGTGTGGTCAGTGCGAGGCCTGCGGTCGGAGCGGTCAGTGCGGGGCCTGCGGTCAGTGTGTGACCAGCGGCCAGAGTGGTCAGTGCGGGGCGAGCGTTCGGAGCTGTCAGTGCGGGGCCAGCGGTCAGTGCGGGGCTTGAGGTCGGAGCGGTCAGTGCGGGGCCTGCGGCCGGAGCGGTCAGTGCGGGGCCTGCGGTCAGTGCGGGACCGGTGGCCGGAGCGGTGAGTGCGGGGCCTGCGGTCAGTGTGGGAACAGTGGCCGGAGCGGTCAGTGCGGGGCCTGCGATCAGTGCGGGACCAGCGGTCAATGCGAGGCGAGCGGTCGCAGCGAGGCGAGCGGTTGGAGCGGTCAGTGGGGGGCCAGCTGTCAGTGCGGGGCTTGAGGTCGGAGCGGTCAGTGCGGGGCCTGCAGTCAGTGCGGGACCAGCGGCCGGAGTGATCAGTGCGGAGCCTGCGGTCGGAGTGGTCAGTCTGGTCGGTGCAGTACGTGCGGTCAATGCGGGGCCTGAGGGCAGAGTGGGACCAGCGGTCACTGCAGTCGGAGCGGTCAGTGTAGGGCCTGCGGTCGGTCCAGTCAGTTCGGGGCCAGCGGTCAGTGCGGCCAATGCGGGGCCTGAATGTAGAGTGGGACCACCCGTCGGACTGGTCAGTGCTGGACCAGCGGCCGGACCGGTCAGTGCGGGAACAGCGGTCAGTGCTGGACCAGCGGCCGGACCGCTCAGTGCGGGAACAGCGGTCAGTGCGGCACCTGTGGTCGGAGCGGAGCCAGTGCTAAGTGCGGGGCCAGCGGTCAGTGCGGGGCCTGTGTTAGTACGGGGCCTACGGCCAGTGCGGGGCCAGCGGTCAGTGTGGTCAGTGCGGGGCTAGCGGTCAGTGCGGGGCCTGCGGTCGGAGCGGCCAGTGCGGGGCCTGCTGCCTGTGCGGGACCAGAGGCCGGAGCGGTCAGTGCGGGGCCTGCGATCGCAGCAGGACCAGCGGCCGGTGTGGTCAGTGCAGGGCCTGCGGTCAGTGTGGGACCAGCGGTCGGAGCGGTCAGTGTGGGACCAGCAGTCGGAGCGGTCAGTGCGGGGCCGGCGGTCAGTGCGGGGCTTGCGGTCAGCCTGGGACCAGCGGTCGGAGCAGTCAGTGCGGGGCCTGTGGCCGGAGATGTCAGTGCGGGGCCTGTGGTCAGTACGGGGCCTGCGGTGAGTGTGGGACCAGCGGCTGGAGCGGTCAGTGCAGGGCCTGTGGTCAGTGTGGGACCAGCGGCCGGAGAGGTCAGTGCAAGGCCTGCGGTCAGAGCGGGGCCTGGGCTTAGTGCGGGATCAGCGGCCGGAACGGTCAGTGCGTGGCCTGCGGTTAGAGCGGTCAATGCGGGGCCTGTGGTCAGTGCGGGGCCTGCGGTCAGTGTGAGACCAGTGGCGGAGCGGTCAGTGCGGGGACTGCGGTCAGTGCGGTTCCAGTGGTCGGAGTGGTCAGTGCGGGTCCTGTGGTCAGTACGGGGCCTGCGGTCAGTGTGGGACCAGCGGCTGGAGCGGTCAGTGCAGGGCCTGTGGTCAGTGTGGGACCAGCGGCCGGAGAGGTCAGTGCAGGGCCTGCGGTCAGTGTGGGAACAGTGGCCGGAGCGGTCAGTGCGGGGCCTGCGGTCAGTGCGGGACCAGCGGTCAGTGCGAGGCGAGCTGTCGGAGCGGTTAGTGCGGGGCCAGCAGTCAGTGCGGGGCTTGAGGTCGGAGCGGTCAGTGCGGGGCTTGCAGTCAGTGCGGGACCAGCAGCCGGAGTGGTCAGTGTGGAGCCTGCGGTCGGAGTGGTCAATCTGGTCGGTGCGGTCCGTGCGGGCAATGCGGGGCCTGAGGGCAGAGTGGGACCAGCGGTCACTGCAGTCGGAGCGGTCAGTGCGGGGCCTGCGGTCGGTCCGGTCAGTTCGGGGCCAGCGGTCAGTGCGGCCAATGCGGGGCCTGAATGTAGAGTGGGACCAGCCGTCGGATTGGTCAGTGCTGGACCAGCGGCCGGACCGGTCAGTGCGGGAACAGCGGTCAGTGCGGGACCAGCAGCCGGACCGGTCAGTGTGGGAACAGCGGTCAGTGCGGGACCTGTGGTCGGAGCGGAGCCAGTGCTAAGTGCGGGGCCAGCAGTCAGTGCGGGGCCTGTGGTTAGTACGGGGCCTACGGCCAGTGCGGGGCCAGCGGTCAGTGTGGTCAGTGCGGGGCTAGCGGTCAGTGCGGGTCCTGCGGTCGGAGCGGTCAGTGCGGGGCCTGCGGCCAGTGCGGGACCAGAGGCCGGAGCGGTCAGTGCGGGGCCTGCGGTCGCAGCAGGACCAGCGGCCGGTGTGATCAGTGCGGGGCCTGCGGTCGCAGCAGGACCAGCGGCCGGTGTGGTCAGTGCAGGGCCTGCGGTCAGTGTGGGATCAGCGGTCGGAGCGGTCAGTGTGGGACCAGCAGTCGGAGCGGTCAGTGCGGGGCCTGCGGCCGGAGCGGTCAGTACGGGATCTGCGTTCAGCGTGGGGCTGGCGGTCGGTGTGGTCAGTGCAGGGCCTGCGGTCGGAGCGGTCAGTGCGGGGCCTGCGGTCGGAGCGGTCAGTACGGGGCATGTGGTCAGTGCGGGGCCTGCGGTCAGTGTGGGACCAGCGGTCAGTGCGGTGCCGGCGGTCAGTGTGGGGCCTGCGGTCAGTGTGGGACCAGCAGCCAGAGTGTTCATTGCGGGACGAGCGGTTGGAGCGGTCAGTGTGGTGCCTGCGGTCGGAGCGATCAGTGCGGGGCCTGCGGTCAGTGTGAGACCAGCAGTCGGAGCGGTCAGTGTGGGGCCGGCGGTCAGTGCGGGGCTTGCGGTCAGCGTGGGACCAGCGGTCGGAGCAGTCATGCAGGGCCTGCGGTCGGAGCGGTCAATGCGGGGCCTGAGGTCAGTGCGGGGCCTGCGGTCAGTGTGAGACCAGTGGTCGGAGCGGTCAGTGCGGGGACTGCGATCAGTGTGGGACCAGTGGCCGGAGCGGTCAGTGCTGAGCCTGCGGTCAGTGTGGGACCAGAGGCTGGAGCGATCAGAGCGGGGCCTTCGGTCAGTGTGGGACCAGCGGCCGGTGTGGTCAGTGCGAGGCCTGCGGTCGGAGCGGTCAGTGTGGGGCCTGGGGTCAGTGTGTGACCAGCGGCCAGAGTGGTCAGTGCGGGGCGAGCGGTCAGAGCTGTCAGTGCGGGGCCAGCGGTCAGTGCGGGGCTTGAGGTCGGAGCGGTCAGTGCGGGGCCTGCGGCCGGAGCGGTCAGTGCGGGGCCTGCGGTCAGTGCGGGACCGGTGGCCGGAGCGGTCAGTGCGGGGCCTGCGGTCAGTGTGGAAACAGTGGCCGGAGCGGTCAGTGCGGGGCCTGCGACCAGTGCGGGACCAGCGGTCAGTGCGAGGCGAGCGGTCGCAGCGAGGCGAGCGGTTGGAGCGGTCAGTGGGGGGCCAGCGGTCAGTGCGGGGCTTGAGGTCGGAGCGGTCAGTGCGGGGCCTGCAGTCAGTGCGGGACCAGCGGCCGGAGTGATCAGTGCGGAGCCTGCGGTCGGAGTGGTCAGTCTGGTCGGTGCGGTCCGTGCGGTCAATGCGGGGGCTGAGGGCAGAGTGGGACCAGCGGTCACTGCAGTCGGAGCGGTCAGTGTAGGGCCTGCGGTCGGTCCGGTCAGTTCGGGGCCAGCGGTCAGTGCGGCCAATGCGGGGCCTGAATGTAGAGTGGGACCACCCGTCGGACTGGTCAGTGCTGGACCAGCGGCCGGACCGGTCAGTGCGGGAACAGCGGTCAGTGCTGGACCAGCGGCCGGACCGGTCAGTGCAGGAACAGCGGTCAGTGCGGCACCTGTGGTCGGAGCGGAGCCAGTGCTAAGTGCGGGGCCAGCGGTCAGTGCGGGGCCAGCGGTCAGTGTGGTCAGTGCGGGGCTAGCGGTCAGTGTGGGGCCTGCGGTCGGAGCGGCCAGTGCGGGGCTTGCTGCCAGTGCGGGACCAGAGGCCGGAGCGGTCAGTGCGGGGCTTGCGGTCGCAGCAGGACCAGCGGCCGATGTGGTCAGTGCAGGGCCTGCGGTCAGTGTGGGACCAGCGGTCGGAGCGGTCAGTGTGGGACCAGCAGTCGGAGCGGTCAGTGCGGGGCCGGCGGTCAGTGCGGGGCTTGCGGTCAGCCTGGAACCAGCGGTCGGAGCAGTCAGTGCGGGGCCAGTGGCCGGAGTGGTCAGTGCGGGGCCTGTGGTCAGTACGGGGCCTGCAGTGAGTGTGGGACCAGCGGCTGGAGTGGTCCGTGCAGGGCCTGTGGTCAGTGTGGGACCAGCGGCCGGAACGGTCAGTGCGTGGCCTGCGGTTAGAGCGGTCAATGCGGGGCCTGTGGTCAGTGCGGGGCCTGCGGTCAGTGTGAGACCAGTGGCCGGAGCGGTCAGTGCGGGGACTGCGGTCAGTGTGGGACCAGTGGCCAGAGCGGTCAGTGCTGAGCCTGCGGTCAGTGTGGGACCAGAGGCCGGAGCGATCAGAGCGAGGCCTGCGGTCGGAGCGGTCAGTGCGAGGCATGGGGTCAGTGTGGGACCAGCGGCCAGAGTGGTCAGTGCGGGACGAACGGTCAGTGCGGGGCCAGTGGTCAGTGCGGGGCTTGAGGTTGGAGCGGTCAGTGCGGGGCCTGCGGCCGGAGCGGTCAGTGCGGGGCCTGCGGTCAGTACGGGACCGGTGGTCGGAGCGGTCAGTGCGGGGCCTGCGGTCAGTGCGGGACCAGCGGTCAGTGCGAGGCGAGCGGTCAGTGCGAGGCGAGCGGTCGGAGCGGTCAGTGCGGCGCCAGCGGTCAGTGCGGGGCTTGAGGTCGTAGCGGTCAGTGCGGGGCCTGAGGCCGGAGCGGTCAGTGCGGGGCCTGCGGTCAGTGCGGGACCAGTGGCCGGAGCGAACAGTGCGGGGCCTGTGGTCAGTGCGGGACCAGAGGCCGGAGCAGTCAGTGCGGGGCCTGCGGTCACAGCAGGACCAGCGGCCGGTGTGGTCAGTGCAGGACCTGCGGTCAGTGTGGGACCAGTGGTCGGAGCGGTCAGTGTGGGACCAGCGGTCGGAGCGGTCAGTGCGGGGCCTGCGGTCTGAGCGGTCAGTGCAGGGCCTGAGGTCAGTGTGGGACCAGCAGTCGGAGCGGTCAGTGTGGGGCTGGCGGTCAGCGCGGGGCTTGCGGTCAGCGTGGGACCAGCGGTCGGAGCAGTCAGTGCGGGGCCAGTGGCCGGAGTGGTCAGTGCGGAGCCTGTGGTCAGTACGGGGCCTGCGGTCAGTGTGGGACCAGCGGCTGGAGCGGTCAGTGCAGGGCCTGCGGTCAGTGCGGGACCAGCGACCGGAGCAGTCAGTGTGTGGCCTGCGGTCGGAGCGGTCAATGCGGGGCCTGTGGTCAGTGCGGGGCCTGCGGTCAGTGTGAGACCAGTGGCCGGAGCGGTCAGTGCTGGGACTGCGGTCAGTGTGGGACCAGTGGCCGGAGTGGTCAGTGCTGAGCCTGCGGTCAGTGTGGGACCAGCGGCCGGTGTTGTCAGTGCGAGGCCTGCGGTCGGAGCGGTAAGTGCGGGGCCTGGGGTCAGTACGGGACCGGTGGTCGGAGCGGTCAGTGCGGGGCCTGCGGTCAGTGCGGGACCAGCGGTCAGTGCGAGGCGAGCGGTCAGTGCGAGGCGAGCGGTCGGAGCGGTCAATGCGGCGCCAGCGGTCAGTGCGGGGCTTGAGGTCGTAGCGGTCAGTGCGGGGCCTGAGGCCGGAGCGGTCAGTGCGGGGCCTGCGGTCAGTGCGGGACCAGTGGCCGGAGCGAACAGTGCGGGGCCTGTGGCCAGTGCGGGACCAGAGGCCGGAGCAGTCAGTGCGGGGCCTGCGGTCACAGTAGGACCAGCGGCCGGTGTGGTCAGTGCAGGACCTGCGGTCAGTGTGGGACCAGTGGTCGGAGCGGTCAGTGTGGGACCAGTGGTCGGAGCGGTCAGTGCGTGGCCTGCGGTCCGAGCGGTCAGTGCAGGGCCTGAGGTCAGTGTGGGACCAGCAGTCGGAGCGGTCAGTGTGGGTTTGGCGGTCAGCGCGGGGCTTGCGGTCAGCGTGGGACCAGCGGTCGGAGCAGTCAGTGCGGGGCCAGTGGCCGGAGTGGTCAGTGCGGAGCCTGTGGTCAGTACGGGGCCTGCGGTCAGTGTGGGACCAGCGGCTGGAGCGGTCAGTGCAGGGCCTGTGGTCAGTGTGGGACCAGCGGCCGGAGAGGTCAGTGCGGGGCCTGCGGTCAGTGCGGGACCAGCGACCGGAGCAGTCAGTGTGTGGCCTGCGGTCGGAGCGGTCAATGCGGGGCCTGTGGTCAGTGCGGGGCCTGCGGTCAGTGTGAGACCAGTGGCCGGAGCGGTCAGTGCTGGGACTGCGGTCAGTGTGGGACCAGTGGCCGGAGTGGTCAGTGCTGAGCCTGCGGTCAGTGTGGGACAAGCGGCCGGTGTTGTCAGTGCGAGGCCTGCGGTCGGAGCGGTAAGTGCGGGGCCTGGGGTCAGTGTGGGACCAGCGGCCAGAGTGGTCAGTGCGGGGCGAGCGGTCGGAGCTGTCAGTGCGGGGCCAACGGTCCGTGCGGGGCTTGAGATCGGAGCGGTCAGTGCGGGGCCTGCGGCCGAAGCAGTCAGTGTGGGGCCTGCGGTCAGTGTGGGACCTGTGGCCAGAGCGGTCAGTGCGGGGCCTGCGGTCAGTGTGGGAACAGTGGCCGGAGTGGTCAGTGCAGGGCCTGCGATCAGTGCGGGAACAGCGGTCAGTGCGAGGCGAGCGGTCGGAGCGGTCAGTTGGGGGCCAGCGGTCAGTGCGGGGCTTGAGGTCGGAGCGGTCAGTGCGGGGCCTGCAGTCAGTGCGGGATCAGCGGCCGGAGTGGTCAGTGCGGAGCCTGCGGTCGGAGTGGTCAGTCTGGTCGGTGCGGTCCGTGCGGTCAATGCGGGGCCTGAGGGCAGAGTGGGACCAGCGGTCACTGCAGTCGGAGCGGTCAGTGCAGGGTCAGCATCAGTGTGGTCAGTTCAGGGCCAGCGGTCAGTGCGGCCAATTCGGGGACTGAATGTAGAGTGGGACCAGCCGTCGGACTGGTCAGCGGCCGGACCGGTCAGTGCGGGAACAGCGGTCAGTGCGGGACCAGCGGCCGGACCGGTCAGTGCGGGAACAGCGGTCAGTGTGGGACCTGTGGTCAGAGCGGAGCCAGTGCTAAGTGCGGGGCCAGCGGTCAGTGCGGGGCCTGTGGTTAGTACGGGGCCTACGGCCAGTGCGGGGCCAGCGGTCAGTGTGGTCAGTGCGGGGCCAGCGGTCAGTGCGGGGCCTGCGGTCGGAGTGGTCAGTGCGGGGCCTGCGGCCAGTGCGGGACCAGACGCCGGAGCGGTCAGTGCGGGTCCTGCGGTCGCAGCAGGACCAGCGGCCGGTGTGGTCAGTGCAGGGCCTGCGGTCAGTGTGGGATCAGCGGTCGGAGGGGTCAGTGCGGGACCAGCAGTCGGAGCGGTCAGTGCAGGGCCGGCAGTCAGTGCGGGGTTTGCGGTCAGCGTGGGACCAGCGGTCGGAGCAGTCAGTGTGGGACCAGTGGCCGGAGTGGTCAGTGCGGGGCCTGTGGTCAGTACGGGGCCTGCGATCAGTGTGGGACCAGCAGCTGGGGCGGTCAGTGCAGGGCCTGCGGTCAGTGTGGGACCAGCGGCCGGAGAGGTCAGTGCATGGCCTCTGGTCAGTGCGGGGCCTGCGGTCAGTGTGAGACCAGTGGCCGGAGTGGTCAGTGCGGGGACTGCGGTCAGTGTGGCACCAGTGGCCAGATCGGTCAGTACTGAGCCTGCGGTCAGTGTGGGACCAGAGGCCGGAGCGATCAGAGCGAGGCCTGCAGTCGGAGCGGTCAGTGCGGGGCATGGGGTCAGTGTGGGACAAGCGGCCAGAGTGGTCAGTGCGGGGCGAACGGTCAGTGCGGGGCCAGCGGTCAGTGCGGGGCTTGAGGTCAGAGCGGTCAGTGCGGGGCCTGCGGCCGGAGCGGTCAGTGCGGGGCCTACGGTCAGTGCGGAGCCTGCGGTCAGTGTGGGATCAGTGGCCGGAGCGGTCAGTGCGGGGCCTGCGTTCAGTGCGGGACCAGCGGTCAGTGCGAGGCGAGCGGTCAGTGCGAGGCGAGCGGTCGGAGCGGTCAGTTCGGGACCAGCGGTCAGTGCGGGGCTTGAGATCGGAGCGGTCAGTGTGGGACCGGTGGCCGGAGCGGTCAGTGTGGGGCTTGAGGTCGGAGCGGTCAGTGCGGGACAGGTGGCCGGAGCGGTCAGTGCGGGGCCTGCGGTCAGTGCGGGACCGGTGGCCGGAGCGGTCAGTGCGGGGCCTGCGGTCAGTGCGGGACCAGCGGTCAATACAAGGCGAGCGGGCAGTGCGAGGCGAGCGGTCGAAGCGGTCAGTGCGGGGCTTGAGGTCGGAGCGGTCAGTGCGGGGCCTGCAGTCAGTGCGGGTCCAGAAGCCGGAGTGGTCAGTGCGGAGCCTGCGGTCGGAGTGGTCAGTCTGGTCGGTGCGGTCTGTGCGTTCAATGCGGGGCCTGAGGGCAGAGTGGGACCAGCGGTCACTGCAGTCGGAGCGGTCAGTGTGGGGCCTGCGGTCGGTCCGGTCAGTTCGGGGCCAGCGGTCAGTGCGGCCAATGCGGGGCCTGAATGTAGAGTGGGACCAGTCGTCGGACTGGTCAGTGCTGGACCAGCGGTCGGACCGGTCAGTGCGGGAACAGCGGTCAGTGCGGGACCAGCGGCCGGACTGGTCAGTGCGGGAACAGCGGTCAGTGCGGGACCTGTGGTCGGAGCGGAGCCAGTGCTAAGTGCGGGGCCAGCGGTCAGTGCGGGGCCTGCGGTCAGTGTGGGACCAGTGGCCGGAGCGGTCAGTGCTGAGCCTGCGGTCAGTGTGGGACCAGAGGCTGGAGCGATCGGAGCAAGGCCTGCGGTCAGTGTGGGACCAGCGGCCGGTGTGGTCAGTGCGACGCCTGCGGTCGGAGCGGTCAGTGCGGGGCCTGGGGTCAGTGTGGAACCAGCGGCCAGAGTGGTCAGTGCGGGGCGAGCGGTCGGAGCGGTCAGTGTGGGGCCCGCGGTCAGTGCGGGGCTTGAGGTCGGAGCGGTCAGTGCGGGGCCTGCGGCCTGAGCGGTCAGTGTGGGGCCTGCGGTCAGTGCGGGACCGGTGGCCGGAGCGGTCAGTGCGGGGCCTGCGGACAGTGTTGGACTAGTGGCCGGAGCGGTCAGTGCGGGGCCTGCGGTCAGTGCGGGACCAGCGGTCAGTGCGAGGCGAGCGGTCAGTGCGGGGCCAGCGTTCAGTGCGGGGCTTGAAGTCAGAGCGGTCAGTGCGGGGCCTGCAGTCAGTGCGGGACCAGCGGCCGGAGTGGTCAGTGCGGAGCCTGCGGTCAGAGTGGTCAGTCTGGTCGGTGCGGTCCGTGCGGCCAATGCGGGGCCTGAGGGCAGAGTGGGACCAGCGGTCACTGCAGTCGGAGCTGTCAGTGCGGGGCCTGCGGTCGGTCCGGTCAGTTCGGCGCCTGCGGTCAGTGTGGGACCAGCGGCCAGAGTGTTCAGTGCGGGGCCTGCGGTTGGAGCGGTCAGTGTGGGGCCTGCGGTCAGTGCAGAACCTGCGGCCAGAGTGGTCAATGCCGGGCATGAGGTCGGAGCGGTCAGTGCGGGACCAGCGGTCAGTGCGGGGCTTGCGGTCAGAGCGGTCAGTGCGGGGCCTGCGGTCGTTCCGGTCAGTTCAGGGCCTGCGGTCAGTGTGAGACCAGCGGTCGGAGCGGTCAGTGCGGGGCCTGCGGTCAGTGTGAGACCAGCGGCCGGAGCGGCCAGAGTGTTCAGTGCGGGACGAGCGGTTGGAGCGGTCAGTGTGGGGCCTGCGGTCAGTGCGGGGCCTGCGGTCAGTGTGAGACCAGCGGTCGGAGCGGTCAGTGCGGGGCCGGGGGTCAGTGCGGGGCTTGCGGTCAGCGTGGGACCAGCGGTTGGAGCAGTCAGTGTGGGGCCTGCGGTCAGTGTGGTACCAGAGGCCAGAGCGATCAGTGCGGGGCCCACGGTCAGTGTGGGACCAGCGGCCGGTGTGGTCAGTGCGGGGCCCGCGGTTGGAGCGCTCAGTGTGGGGCCTGCGGTCAGTGCAGGGCCTGCGGCCAGGGTGGTCAATGCTGGGCTTGAGATCGGAGCGGTCAGTGCGGGACCAGCGGTCAGTGCGGGGCTTGCGGTCGGAGCGGTTAGTGCGGGGCGAGCGGACGGAGCGGTCAGTGCGGGGCCAGCGGTCAGTGCGGGGCTTGAGGTCGGAGCGGTCAGTGCGGGGCCTGCGGTCGGTCCGGTCAGTTCAGGGCCTGCGGTCAGTGTGGGACCAGTGGCCGGAGCGGTCAGTGCGGGGCCTACGGTCAGTGTGGTACCAGAGGCCAGAGCGATCAGTGCGGGGCCCGCGGTCAGTGTGGGACCAGCGGCCGGTGTGGTCAGTGCGGGGCCTGCGGCTGGAGCGGTCAGTGTGGGGCCTGCGGTCAGTGCAGGGCCTGCGGCCAGAGTGGTCAATGCCGGGCTTGAGGTCAGAACGGTCAGTGCGGGACCAGCGGTCAGTGCGGGGCTTGCGGTCGTAGCGGTCAGTGCAGGGCGAGCGGACGGAGTGGTCAGTGCGGGGCCTGCGGTCCGTGCGGTCAATGCGGGGCCTGAGGGCAGAGTGGGACAAGCTGTCACTACAGTGGGAGCGGTCAGTGCGGGGCCTGAGGGCAGAGTGGGACCAGCGGTCACTGCAGTCGGAGCGGTCAGTGCGGGGCCTGCGGTCGGTCTGGTCAGTTCGGGGCCTGCGGTCAGTGTGGGACCAGCGGCCAGAGTGTTCAGTGCGGGGCCTGCGGTTGGAGCAGTCAGTGTGGGGCCTGCGGTCAGTGCAGAACCTGCGGCCAGAGTGGTCAATGCCGGGCATGAGGTCGGAGCGGTCAGTGCGGGACCAGCGGTCAGTGTGGGGCTTGCGGTCGGAGCGGTCAGTGCGGGGCCTGCGGCCGGAGCGGTCAGTGCGGGGCCTGCGGTCAGTGTGAGACCAGCGGTCGGAGCGGCCAGAGTGTTCAGTGCGGGCCGAGCGGTTGGAGCGGTCAGTGCGGGGCCTGCGGTCAGAGCGGTCAGTGCGGGGCCTGCGGTCAGTGTGAGACCAGCGGTCGGAGCGGTCAGTGCGGGGCCGGGGGTCAGTGCGGGGCTTGCGGTCAGCGTGGGACCAGCGGTCGGAGCAGTCTGTGCGGGGCCTGCGGTCGGAGCGGTCAATGTGAGGCCTGCGAACAGTGTGGGACCAGCAGCTGGAGCGGTCAGTGCGGGACCAGTGGCCGGAGTGGTCAGTGCGGGACTTGTGGTCAATACGGGGCCTGCGGTCAGTGTGGGACCAGTGGCTGGAGCGGTCAGTGCGGGGCCTGCGGTCAGTGTGGGACCAGCGGCCGGAGAGGTCAGTGCAGGGCCTGCGGTCAGTGCAGGGCATGCAGGTCAGTGTGAGACCAGCGGTCACTGCAGTCGGAGCGGTCAGTGTAGGGCCTGCGGTCGGTCCGGTCAGTTCGGGGCCAGCGGTCAGTGCGGCCAATGCGGGGCCTGAATGTAGAGTGGGACCACCCGTCGGACTGGTCAGTGCTGGACCAGCGGCCGGACCGGTCAGTGCGGGAACAGCGGTCAGTGCTGGACCAGCGGCCGGACCGGTCAGTGCGGGAACAGCGGTCAGTGCGGCACCTGTGGTCGGAGCGGAGCCAGTGCTAAGTGCGGGGCCAGCGGTCAGTGCGGGGACAGCGGTCAGTGTGGTCAGTGCGGGGCTAGCGGTCAGTGCGGGGCCTGCGGTCGGAGCGGCCAGTGCGGGGCTTGCTGCCAGTGCGGGACCAGAGGCCGGAGCGGTCAGTGCGGGGCTTGCGGTCGCAGCAGGACCAGCGGCCGATGTGGTCAGTGCAGGGCCTGCGGTCAGTGTGGGACCAGCGGTCGGAGCGGTCAGTGTGGGACCAGCAGTCGGAGCGGTCAGTGCGGGGCCGGCGGTCAGTGCGGGGCTTGCGGTCAGCCTGGGACCAGCGGTCGGAGCAGTCAGTGCGGGGCCAGTGGCCGGAGTGGTCAGTGCGGGGCCTGTGGTCAGTACGGGGCCTGCAGTGAGTGTGGGACCAGCGGCTGGAGCGGTCCGTGCAGGGCCTGTGGTCAGTGTGGGACCAGCGGCCGGAGAGGTCAGTGCAAGGCCTGCGGTCAGAGCGGGGCCTGGGCTTAGTGCGGGATCAGCGGCCGGAACGGTCAGTGCGTGGCCTGCGGTTAGAGCGGTCAGTGCGGGGCCTGTGGTCAGTGCGGGGCCTGCGGTCAGTGTGAGACCAGTGGCGGAGCGGTCAGTGCGGGATCTGCGGTCAGTGTGGGACCAGTGGTCAGAGCTGTCAGTGCTGAGCCTGCGATCAGTGTGGGACCAGAGGCCGGAGCGATCAGAGCGAGGCCTGCGGTCGGAGCGGTCAGTGCGGGGCCTGGGGTCAGTGTGGGACCAGCGACCAGAGTGGTCAGTGCGGGGCTAACGGTCAGTGCGGGGCCAGCGGTAAGTACGGGGCTTGAGGTTGGAGCGGTCAGTGCGGGGCCTGCGGCCGGAGTGGTCAGTGCGGGGCTGCAGTCAGTGCGGGACCAGCGGCCGGAGTGGTCAGTGCGGAGCCTGCGGTCGGAGTGGTCAGTCTGGTCGGTGCGGTCCGTGCGGTCAATGCGGGGCCTGAGGGCAGCGTGGGACCAGCGGTCACTGCAGTCGGAGCGGTCAGTGCGGGGCATGCGGTCAGTGTGGGACCAATGGCCAGAGTGGTCAATACCGGGCTTGAGGTCGGAGCGTTCAGTGTGGGACCAGCGGTCAGTGCGGGGCGAGCGGACGGAGTGGTCAGTACGGGGCCTGCGGTCCGTGCGGTCAATGCGGGGCCTGCGGTCAGTGTGGGACCAGTGGCCGGAGCGGTCAGCGTGGGACCAGCGGTCAGTGTGGGACCTGCAGCCAGAGCGGTCAGTGCGGGACGAGTGGTCGGAGCGGTAAGTGCAGGGCCTGCGGTCAGTGTGGGACCAGCGGCCAGAGTGGTCAGTGCGGGCGAGCGGTCGGAGCGGTCAGTGCAGAGCCTGTGGTCGGAGCGGTCAGTGCGGGGCCAGCGGTCAGTGCGGGGCCTGCGGTCGGAGCGGTCAATGTGGGACCTGAGGGCAGAGTGGGACCAGCGGTCACTGCAGTCGGAGCGGTCAGTGCGGGGCCTGCGGTCGGTCCGGTCAGTTCGGGGCCAGCGGTCAGTGCGGCCAATGCGGGGCCTGAAGGCAGAGTGGGACCAGCCGTCGGACTGGTCAGTGCTGGACCAGCGGCCGGACTGGTCAGTGCGGGACCAGCGGCCGGACCGGTCAGTGCGGGAACAGCGGTCAGTGCGGGATCTGTGGTCGGAGCAAGGCCTGTGCTAAGTGCGGGGCCAGCGGTCAGTGTGGGGCCTGTGGTTAGTACGGGGCCTGCGTCCAGTTCGGGGCCAGCGGTCAGTGTGGTCAGTGTGAGGCCTGCGGTCGGAGCGGTCAGTGCGGGGCCTGGGGTCAGTGTGGGGGTTGAGGTCGGAGCGGTCAGTGCGGGGCCTGCGACCGGAGCAGTCAGTGCGGGGCCTGCGGTCAGTGTTGGACCAATGGCCGGAGCGGTCAGTGCGGGGCCTGCGGTCAGTGTGGGACCAGTGGCCGGAGCGGTCAGTGCGGGGTCTGCGGTCAGTGCGTGGCCAGCGGTCAGTGCGGGGTTTGAGGTCGGAGCTGTCAGTGCGGGGCCTGCAGTCAGTGCGGGACCAGCGGCCGGAGTGGTCAGTGCGGAGCCTGCGGTCGGAGTGGTCAGTCTGGTCGGTGCGGTCCGTGCGGTCAATGCGGGGCCTGAGGGCAGCGTGGGACCAGCGGTCACTGCAGTTGGAGCGGTCAGTACGGGGCATGCGGTCAGTGTGGGACCAATGGCCAGAGTGGTCAATACCGGGCTTGAGGTCGGAGCGTTCAGTGTGGGACCAGCGGTCAGTGCGGGGCGAGCGGACAGAGTGGTCAGTACGGGGCCTGCGGTCCGTGCGGTCAATGCGGGGCCTGCGGTCAGTGTGGGACCAGCGGCCGGAGCGGTCAGCGTGGGACCAGCGGTCAGTGTGGGACCTGCAGCCAGAGCGGTCAGTGCGGGACGAGTGGTCGGAGCGGTAAGTGCAGGGCCTGCGGTCAGTGTGGGACCAGCGGCCAGAGTGGTCAGTGCGGGCGAGCGGTCGGAGCGGTCAGTGCAGAGCCTGTGGTCGGAGCGGTCAGTGCGGGGCCAGCGGTCAGTGCGGGGCCTGCGGTCGGAGCGGTCAATGTGGGACCTGAGGGCAGAGTGGGACCAGCGGTCACTGCAGTCGGAGCTGTCAGTGCGGGGCCCGCGGCCAGTGCAGTCGGAGCGGTCAGTGCGGGGCCAGCTGTTGGAGCGGTCAGTGCGGGGCCTACGGTCAGTGCGGGGCCTATGGTGAGTGTGGGACCAGCGGCGGGAGCGGTCAGTGCGGGACCAGCGGTCAGTGTGGGACCAGCGGCCGGATCGGTCACTGCGGGGACTGCGATCAGTGTGGGACCAGCGGTTGGAGCTGTCAGTGCGGGGCCAGCGTTCGGAGCAGTCAGTGCAGGACCTGCGGCCAGTGCGGTCGGAGCGTTCTGTTCGGGGCCTGCGGTCGGAGTGGTCAGTGCAGGACCAGCAGCCAGTGCGGGGACTGCGGTCGTAGCGGTCAGTGCAGGACAAGCAGCCGGAGCGGTCAGTGCAGGACCAGCAGTCAGAGCTGTCAGTGCGGGACCAGCTGTCATTGCAGGGCCTGCGATCGGAGCGGTCAGTGCGGGACCAGCATTCGGAGCGGTCAGTTCGGGGCCAGCGGTCGGAGCGGGGCCTGCGGCCAGTGCGGGACCAGCGGTCGGAGCGGTCAGTGCAGGTCCTGCGGTTGGACCGTTCAGTGCGGGGCTAGAGGTCAGTGCGGGGCCTGCGGTCGGAGCGGTCAGTGCGGGGCCAGCGGTCGGAGTGGTCAGTGCGGGGCCAGTGGTCAGTATGGGGACTGCGGTCAGTATAGTGCCTGAGGGAAGTGCGGGACCAGCGGCCGGAGCGGTTAGTGCGGGGCCTGAGGGCAGAGTGGGACCAGCGGTCACTGCAGTCGGAGCGGTCAGTGCGGGGTCAGCGGTCAGAGCGGGGCTTGAGGTCAGAGCGGTCAGTACGTGGCCTGCAGTCAGTTCGGGACCAGCGGCCGGAGTGGTTAGTGCGAGGCCTGCGGTCAGTGTGAACCAGCAGCCGGAGCGGTCAGTGCAGGGCATGCGGTCAGTGTGGGACCAGCGGTCGGAGCGGTCAGTGCGGGACCAGCGGTCGGAGCGGTCAGTGCGGGACCAGCGGTCGGAGCGGTCAGTGCGGGGCCTGCGGTCAGTGCGGGACCAGCGGCCGGAGCGGTCAGTGCGGGACCAGCGGTCTGAGCGGCCAGTGCGGGACCTGCGGTCAGTGTGGGACCAGCGGCCAGAGTGGTCAGTGCGGGACGAGCGATTGGAGCGGTCAGTGCGGGGCCTGCGGTCAGAGCGGTCAGTGCGAGGACTGCGGTCAGTGTGGGACAAGCGGCCGGAGCGGTCAGTGCGGGGTCGGCGGTCGGAGCGGGGCCTGCGGCCAGTGCGGGACCAGCGGTCAGTGCGGGGCCTGCGGTCGGAGCAGTCAGTGCAGGGCCTGCGGTCAGTGTGGGGACAGCGGTCGGAGCGGTCAGTGCGGGGCCAGCGGTCGGAGCAGTCATTGCGGGGCCAGTGGTCAGTATGGGGACTGCGGTCAGTATAGTGCCTGAGAGAAGTGCGGGACCAGCGGCCGGAGCAGTTAGTCCGGGGCCTGAGGGCAGAGTGGGACCAGCGGTCACTGCAGTCGGAGCCGTCAGTGCGGGGCCTGCGGCCAGTGCGGTCGGAGAGGTCAGTGCATGGCCTACGGTCTGTGCGGGACCAGCGGCTGGAATGGTCAATGCGGGGCTTGAGGGCAGAGTGGGACCAGCGGTCACTTCAGTCGGAGCCGTCAGTGCGGGGCCTGCGGCCAGTGCGGTCGGAGCGGTCAGTGCGCAGCCAGCGGTCAGTGCGGGGCCTATGGTGAGTGTGGGACCAGCGGCCGGAAGCAGTCAGTGCAGGACCAGCGGTCAGTGTGGGACCAGCGGCCAGATTGTTCACTGCGGGGCCTGCGATCAGTGTGGGACCAGCGGCCGGAGCGGTCAGTGCAGGACGTGCGGCCAGAGCGGTTAGTGCGGGGCCTGCGGTCAGTGCGGGACCAGCGACCGGAGCGGTCAGTGCGGGACCAGCTTTCTGAGCGGTCAGTGCGGAGTCAACGGTTGGAGCGGTCAGTGCGGGGCCAGCGTTCAGAGCGGTCAGTGCGGGACCTGCGGCCAGTGCGGTCGGAGCGTTCTGTGCGGGGCCTGCGGTCGGAGTGGTCAGTGCGGGACCAGCAACCAGTGCGGGGCCTGCGGTTGGACCGGTCAGTACGGGGCTAGAGGTCAGTGCGGGGCCTGCAGTCGGAGCGGTCTGTGCGGGGCCAGCGATCGGAATGGTCTGTGCGGGTCCAGTGGTCAGTATGGGGACTGCGGTCAGTATAGTGCCCGAGGGAAATGCGGACCAGTGGCCGGAGCTTTTAGTGCGGGGCCTGAGGGCAGAGTGGGACCAGCGGTCACTGCAGTCGGAGACGTCAGTGCGGGGCCTGCGGCCAGTGCGGTCAGACCGGTCAGTGTGGGGCCTGCGGTCAGTGTGGGACCAGCAGTCGGAGTGGTCAGTGCGGGGCCTGCGGTCAGTGCGGGGCCAGCGGTCGGAGCGGTCAGTGCGGAGCCTGCGGTCAGTGCGGGGCCTATGGTCAATGCGGGTCCAGCGGTCAGTGCGGGGCTTTAGGTCGGAGCAGTCAGTGCGGGGCCAGCGGTCAGTGCGGGGCTTGAGGTCGGAGCGGTCAGTGCAGGGCCTGCGGTCTGTGTGGGACCAACGGCCGGAGTGGTCAGTGCGGGGCCTGCGGTCAGTGTGGGACCAGCGGCCGGAGTGGTCAGTGCGGGTACTGCGGTAGGAACGGTCAGTGCGGGGACTGCTGCCAGTGCGGGACCAGCGGCCGGAGCGGTCGGAGTTGTCAGCGCGGGAGCAGCTGTCAGTGTGGGACCAGCGGTCGGAGCGGTCAGTGCGGGGCCTGCGGCTGGAGCGGTCAGTGTGGGGCCTGCGGTCAGTGCAGGGCCTGCGGCCAGAGTGGTCAATGCCGGGCTTGAGGTCAGAGCGATCAGTGCGGGGCTCGCGGTCAGTGTGGGACCAGCGGCCGGTGTGGTCAGTGCGGGGCCTGCGGCTGGAGCGGTCAGTGTGGGGCCTGCGGTCAGTGCAGGGCCTGCGGCCAGAGTGGTCAATGCCGGGCTTGAGGTCAGAACGGTCAGTGCGGGACCAGCGGTCAGTGCGGGGCTTGCGGTCGTAGCGGTCAGTGCGGGGCGAGCGGACGGAGTGGTCAGTGCGGGGCCTGCGGTCCGTGCGGTCAATGCGGGGCCTGAGGGCAGAGTGGGACAAGCTGTCACTACAGTGGGAGCGGTCAGTGCGGGGCCTGAGGGCAGAGTGGGACCAGCGGTCACTGCAGTCGGAGCGGTCAGTGCGGGGCCTGCGGCCAGTCCGGTCAGTTCGGGGCCTGCGGTCAGTGTGGGACCAGCGGCCAGAGTGTTCAGTGCGGGGCCTGCGACCGGAGCAGTCAGTGCGGGGCCTGCGGTCAGTGTTGGACCAATGGCCGGAGCGGTCAGTGCGGGGCCTGCGGTCAGTGTGGGACCAGTGGCCGGAGCGGTCAGTGCGGGGTCTGCGGTCAGTGCGTGGCCAGCGGTCAGTGCGGGGTTTGAGGTCGGAGCTGTCAGTGCGGGGCCTGCAGTCAGTGCGGGACCAGCGGCCGGAGTGGTCAGTGCGGAGCCTGCGGTCGGAGTGGTCAGCCTGGTCGGTGCGGTCAATGCGGGGCCTGAGGGCAGCGTGGGACCAGCGGTCACTGCAGTCGGAGCGGTCAGTGCGGGGCTGCAGTCAGTGCGGGACCAGCGGCCGGAGTGGTCAGTGCGGAGCCTGCGGTCGGAGTGGTCAGTCTGGTCGGTGCGGTCCGTGCGGTCAATGCGGGGCCTGAGGGCAGCGTGGGACCAGCGGTCACTGCAGTCGGAGCGGTCAGTGTGGGGCATGCGGTCAGTGTGGGACCAATGGCCAGAGTGGTCAATACCGGGCTTGAGGTCGGAGCGTTCAGTGTGGGACCAGCGGTCAGTGCGGGGCGAGCGGACGGAGTGGTCAGTACGGGGCCTGCGGTCCGTGCGGTCAATGCGGGGCCTGCGGTCAGTGTGGGACCAGCGGCGGAGCGGTCAGTGCGGGATCTGCGGTCAGTGTGGGACCAGTGGTCAGAGCTGTCAGTGCTGAGCCTGCGATCAGTGTGGGACCAGAGGCCGGAGCGATCAGAGCGAGGCCTGCGGTCGGAGCGGTCAGTGCGGGGCCTGGGGTCAGTGTGGGACCAGCGACCAGAGTGGTCAGTGCGGGGCTAACGGTCAGTGCGGGGCCAGCGGTAAGTACGGGGCTTGAGGTTGGAGCGGTCAGTGCGGGGCCTGCGGCCGGAGTGGTCAGTGCGGGGCTGCAGTCAGTGCGGGACCAGCGGCCGGAGTGGTCAGTGCGGAGCCTGCGGTCGGAGTGGTCAGTCTGGTCGGTGCGGTCCGTGCGGTCAATGCGGGGCCTGAGGGCAGCGTGGGACCAGCGGTCACTGCAGTCGGAGCGGTCAGTGCGGGGCATGCGGTCAGTGTGGGACCAATGGCCAGAGTGGTCAATACCGGGCTTGAGGTCGGAGCGTTCAGTGTGGGACCAGCGGTCAGTGCGGGGCGAGCGGACGGAGTGGTCAGTACGGGGCCTGCGGTCCGTGCGGTCAATGCGGGGCCTGCGGTCAGTGTGGGACCAGTGGCCGGAGCGGTCAGCGTGGGACCAGCGGTCAGTGTGGGACCTGCAGCCAGAGCGGTCAGTGCGGGACGAGTGGTCGGAGCGGTAAGTGCAGGGCCTGCGGTCAGTGTGGGACCAGCGGCCAGAGTGGTCAGTGCGGGCGAGCGGTCGGAGCGGTCAGTGCAGAGCCTGTGGTCGGAGCGGTCAGTGCGGGGCCAGCGGTCAGTGCGGGGCCTGCGGTCGGAGCGGTCAATGTGGGACCTGAGGGCAGAGTGGGACCAGCGGTCACTGCAGTCGGAGCGGTCAGTGCGGGGCCTGCGGTCGGTCCGGTCAGTTCGGGGCCAGCGGTCAGTGCGGCCAATGCGGGGCCTGAAGGCAGAGTGGGACCAGCCGTCGGACTGGTCAGTGCTGGACCAGCGGCCGGACTGGTCAGTGCGGGACCAGCGGCCGGACCGGTCAGTGCGGGAACAGCGGTCAGTGCGGGATCTGTGGTCGGAGCAAGGCCTGTGCTAAGTGCGGGGCCAGCGGTCAGTGTGGGGCCTGTGGTTAGTACGGGGCCTGCGTCCAGTTCGGGGCCAGCGGTCAGTGTGGTCAGTGTGAGGCCTGCGGTCGGAGCGGTCAGTGCGGGGCCTGGGGTCAGTGTGGGGGTTGAGGTCGGAGCGGTCAGTGCGGGGCCTGCGACCGGAGCAGTCAGTGCGGGGCCTGCGGTCAGTGTTGGACCAATGGCCGGAGCGGTCAGTGCGGGGCCTGCGGTCAGTGTGGGACCAGTGGCCGGAGCGGTCAGTGCGGGGTCTGCGGTCAGTGCGTGGCCAGCGGTCAGTGCGGGGTTTGAGGTCGGAGCTGTCAGTGCGGGGCCTGCAGTCAGTGCGGGACCAGCGGCCGGAGTGGTCAGTGCGGAGCCTGCGGTCGGAGTGGTCAGTCTGGTCGGTGCGGTCCGTGCGGTCAATGCGGGGCCTGAGGGCAGCGTGGGACCAGCGGTCACTGCAGTTGGAGCGGTCAGTACGGGGCATGCGGTCAGTGTGGGACCAATGGCCAGAGTGGTCAATACCGGGCTTGAGGTCGGAGCGTTCAGTGTGGGACCAGCGGTCAGTGCGGGGCGAGCGGACAGAGTGGTCAGTACGGGGCCTGCGGTCCGTGCGGTCAATGCGGGGCCTGCGGTCAGTGTGGGACCAGCGGCCGGAGCGGTCAGCGTGGGACCAGCGGTCAGTGTGGGACCTGCAGCCAGAGCGGTCAGTGCGGGACGAGTGGTCGGAGCGGTAAGTGCAGGGCCTGCGGTCAGTGTGGGACCAGCGGCCAGAGTGGTCAGTGCGGGCGAGCGGTCGGAGCGGTCAGTGCAGAGCCTGTGGTCGGAGCGGTCAGTGCGGGGCCAGCGGTCAGTGCGGGGCCTGCGGTCGGAGCGGTCAATGTGGGACCTGAGGGCAGAGTGGGACCAGCGGTCACTGCAGTCGGAGCTGTCAGTGCGGGGCCCGCGGCCAGTGCAGTCGGAGCGGTCAGTGCGGGGCCAGCTGTTGGAGCGGTCAGTGCGGGGCCTACGGTCAGTGCGGGGCCTATGGTGAGTGTGGGACCAGCGGCGGGAGCGGTCAGTGCGGGACCAGCGGTCAGTGTGGGACCAGCGGCCGGATCGGTCACTGCGGGGACTGCGATCAGTGTGGGACCAGCGGTTGGAGCTGTCAGTGCGGGGCCAGCGTTCGGAGCAGTCAGTGCAGGACCTGCGGCCAGTGCGGTCGGAGCGTTCTGTTCGGGGCCTGCGGTCGGAGTGGTCAGTGCAGGACCAGCAGCCAGTGCGGGGACTGCGGTCGTAGCGGTCAGTGCAGGACAAGCAGCCGGAGCGGTCAGTGCAGGACCAGCAGTCAGAGCTGTCAGTGCGGGACCAGCTGTCATTGCAGGGCCTGCGATCGGAGCGGTCAGTGCGGGACCAGCATTCGGAGCGGTCAGTTCGGGGCCAGCGGTCGGAGCGGGGCCTGCGGCCAGTGCGGGACCAGCGGTCGGAGCGGTCAGTGCAGGTCCTGCGGTTGGACCGTTCAGTGCGGGGCTAGAGGTCAGTGCGGGGCCTGCGGTCGGAGCGGTCAGTGCGGGGCCAGCGGTCGGAGTGGTCAGTGCGGGGCCAGTGGTCAGTATGGGGACTGCGGTCAGTATAGTGCCTGAGGGAAGTGCGGGACCAGCGGCCGGAGCGGTTAGTGCGGGGCCTGAGGGCAGAGTGGGACCAGCGGTCACTGCAGTCGGAGCGGTCAGTGCGGGGTCAGCGGTCAGAGCGGGGCTTGAGGTCAGAGCGGTCAGTACGTGGCCTGCAGTCAGTTCGGGACCAGCGGCCGGAGTGGTTAGTGCGAGGCCTGCGGTCAGTGTGAACCAGCAGCCGGAGCGGTCAGTGCAGGGCATGCGGTCAGTGTGGGACCAGCGGTCGGAGCGGTCAGTGCGGGACCAGCGGTCGGAGCGGTCAGTGCGGGACCAGCGGTCGGAGCGGTCAGTGCGGGGCCTGCGGTCAGTGCGGGACCAGCGGCCGGAGCGGTCAGTGCGGGACCAGCGGTCTGAGCGGCCAGTGCGGGACCTGCGGTCAGTGTGGGACCAGCGGCCAGAGTGGTCAGTGCGGGACGAGCGATTGGAGCGGTCAGTGCGGGGCCTGCGGTCAGAGCGGTCAGTGCGAGGACTGCGGTCAGTGTGGGACAAGCGGCCGGAGCGGTCAGTGCGGGGTCGGCGGTCGGAGCGGGGCCTGCGGCCAGTGCGGGACCAGCGGTCAGTGCGGGGCCTGCGGTCGGAGCAGTCAGTGCAGGGCCTGCGGTCAGTGTGGGGACAGCGGTCGGAGCGGTCAGTGCGGGGCCAGCGGTCGGAGCAGTCATTGCGGGGCCAGTGGTCAGTATGGGGACTGCGGTCAGTATAGTGCCTGAGAGAAGTGCGGGACCAGCGGCCGGAGCAGTTAGTCCGGGGCCTGAGGGCAGAGTGGGACCAGCGGTCACTGCAGTCGGAGCCGTCAGTGCGGGGCCTGCGGCCAGTGCGGTCGGAGAGGTCAGTGCATGGCCTACGGTCTGTGCGGGACCAGCGGCTGGAATGGTCAATGCGGGGCTTGAGGGCAGAGTGGGACCAGCGGTCACTTCAGTCGGAGCCGTCAGTGCGGGGCCTGCGGCCAGTGCGGTCGGAGCGGTCAGTGCGCAGCCAGCGGTCAGTGCGGGGCCTATGGTGAGTGTGGGACCAGCGGCCGGAAGCAGTCAGTGCAGGACCAGCGGTCATTGTGGGACCAGCGGCCAGATTGTTCACTGCGGGGCCTGCGATCAGTGTGGGACCAGCGGCCGGAGCGGTCAGTGCAGGACGTGCGGCCAGAGCGGTTAGTGCGGGGCCTGCGGTCAGTGCGGGACCAGCGACCGGAGCGGTCAGTGCGGGACCAGCTTTCTGAGCGGTCAGTGCGGAGTCAACGGTTGGAGCGGTCAGTGCGGGGCCAGCGTTCAGAGCGGTCAGTGCGGGACCTGCGGCCAGTGCGGTCGGAGCGTTCTGTGCGGGGCCTGCGGTCGGAGTGGTCAGTGCGGGACCAGCAACCAGTGCGGGGCCTGCGGTTGGACCGGTCAGTACGGGGCTAGAGGTCAGTGCGGGGCCTGCAGTCGGAGCGGTCTGTGCGGGGCCAGCGATCGGAATGGTCTGTGCGGGTCCAGTGGTCAGTATGGGGACTGCGGTCAGTATAGTGCCCGAGGGAAATGCGGACCAGTGGCCGGAGCTTTTAGTGCGGGGCCTGAGGGCAGAGTGGGACCAGCGGTCACTGCAGTCGGAGACGTCAGTGCGGGGCCTGCGGCCAGTGCGGTCAGACCGGTCAGTGTGGGGCCTGCGGTCAGTGTGGGACCAGCAGTCGGAGTGGTCAGTGCGGGGCCTGCGGTCAGTGCGGGGCCAGCGGTCGGAGCGGTCAGTGCGGAGCCTGCGGTCAGTGCGGGGCCTATGGTCAATGCGGGTCCAGCGGTCAGTGCGGGGCTTTAGGTCGGAGCAGTCAGTGCGGGGCCAGCGGTCAGTGCGGGGCTTGAGGTCGGAGCGGTCAGTGCAGGGCCTGCGGTCTGTGTGGGACCAACGGCCGGAGTGGTCAGTGCGGGGCCTGCGGTCAGTGTGGGACCAGCGGCCGGAGTGGTCAGTGCGGGTACTGCGGTAGGAACGGTCAGTGCGGGGACTGCTGCCAGTGCGGGACCAGCGGCCGGAGCGGTCGGAGTTGTCAGCGCGGGAGCAGCTGTCAGTGTGGGACCAGCGGTCGGAGCGGTCAGTGCGGGGCCTGCGGCTGGAGCGGTCAGTGTGGGGCCTGCGGTCAGTGCAGGGCCTGCGGCCAGAGTGGTCAATGCCGGGCTTGAGGTCAGAGCGATCAGTGCGGGGCTCGCGGTCAGTGTGGGACCAGCGGCCGGTGTGGTCAGTGCGGGGCCTGCGGCTGGAGCGGTCAGTGTGGGGCCTGCGGTCAGTGCAGGGCCTGCGGCCAGAGTGGTCAATGCCGGGCTTGAGGTCAGAACGGTCAGTGCGGGACCAGCGGTCAGTGCGGGGCTTGCGGTCGTAGCGGTCAGTGCGGGGCGAGCGGACGGAGTGGTCAGTGCGGGGCCTGCGGTCCGTGCGGTCAATGCGGGGCCTGAGGGCAGAGTGGGACAAGCTGTCACTACAGTGGGAGCGGTCAGTGCGGGGCCTGAGGGCAGAGTGGGACCAGCGGTCACTGCAGTCGGAGCGGTCAGTGCGGGGCCTGCGGCCAGTCCGGTCAGTTCGGGGCCTGCGGTCAGTGTGGGACCAGCGGCCAGAGTGTTCAGTGCGGGGCCTGCGACCGGAGCAGTCAGTGCGGGGCCTGCGGTCAGTGTTGGACCAATGGCCGGAGCGGTCAGTGCGGGGCCTGCGGTCAGTGTGGGACCAGTGGCCGGAGCGGTCAGTGCGGGGTCTGCGGTCAGTGCGTGGCCAGCGGTCAGTGCGGGGTTTGAGGTCGGAGCTGTCAGTGCGGGGCCTGCAGTCAGTGCGGGACCAGCGGCCGGAGTGGTCAGTGCGGAGCCTGCGGTCGGAGTGGTCAGCCTGGTCGGTGCGGTCAATGCGGGGCCTGAGGGCAGCGTGGGACCAGCGGTCACTGCAGTCGGAGCGGTCAGTGCGGGGCTGCAGTCAGTGCGGGACCAGCGGCCGGAGTGGTCAGTGCGGAGCCTGCGGTCGGAGTGGTCAGTCTGGTCGGTGCGGTCCGTGCGGTCAATGCGGGGCCTGAGGGCAGCGTGGGACCAGCGGTCACTGCAGTCGGAGCGGTCAGTGTGGGGCATGCGGTCAGTGTGGGACCAATGGCCAGAGTGGTCAATACCGGGCTTGAGGTCGGAGCGTTCAGTGTGGGACCAGCGGTCAGTGCGGGGCGAGCGGACGGAGTGGTCAGTACGGGGCCTGCGGTCCGTGCGGTC